>NC_087561.1:8787878-9090909 GCF_036250125.1 Pseudopipra pipra
TTCCACATCCCAGTTACTCCTGCAAGGCTGTGCACCAGTGCTCCAAGATGATTTTCTAATGCTTGCTAAGTGGTCTCACTTCTTGTGACAACAACTGCACGGAGCTTCTGAGAAGAATTTTTAATCATTCATGTACAAATTAAGGCCGTGATTTTTCCAAAGGTTTGAGAATCCATTGTCTTTTAATGCAGAGAGCCCAGCTCATAAATATTCCCTTTAAGAAAACCTGCTCCTTGAAAACAAGCTTTCAGCTACTCCCTGGTGAAAAACCCCTGCTGCATGTCAGGGAAGAGGGTGCTTTGGCTCCCACCCAGGGCCCCCTAAGTGCCTCCACGATTAGTATTAGCTGAAGGTTTTTCAGCAACTCAGTTTTGGAGTTAAGTACCTACTGCTGAAGTCTCACTTAAGCATTCCTTTTAATCCCTCCCAAAGTGATTAGCAGCACACATTTGAATAGAAAACAGCAGACTCTCACTGCAGAGAATTCTTAAAATCCCCATGTGAGACCTCAAAAAGAGACAAGATAAAAATATTTGAGATAAGGGGGGAAAAAACCTTTTGGCCCAGCAAACATAGCTAGCAACAACTCAATTAATACAGGAGCAACAATTAAGATTAAATTTAGATATACAGATGTAGAGCTTCTGGTGATATTTTTAGTTAATTCACAGAATGCAAATAAAGTAGGTATGCCCCAGAAATTTTTAAGAATACAAGTATACTGACCCTTTGAACTACTTTGCATTATTTCAAGACTAACCTATCTAAAACAGGCTTTGGTTAGATACCGGAAAATGTCCTTTTGCATTCTTTTTAGAACCCTCCAGAGGACAACTTCATGTCTGTAAACAAACACTCCTGGCTAGTCCTTGGTGATACTAATAGGAGCCCCCATTAACCACCTGGAAAAAGATAATGATTACCTGTTTAGACTAGACCTCAGTAATTAGCAGCACTGCTAATATAAACAGTTAAATGCTAAGTACTAAAAACTAAACAAAAAAAAACAAGCAAAAAAGGAAGAAGATGGCCAGCATGTGAAGGGGACTCTAAGCTGTGCCTGTTACCACAAAGAAGTGCTGCAACAAAATAGGATGTTAAATTAGTTTCAAGAGACTGCAGTGGTGCATGAAATTATTTCTTATAGCATGCTGCATAGATCCATCCCCTGTGGGAATGCAGACCTCGGGCAGAGATAGCCACAGGAAAAGGGCTGTTCACAGGGGTTGCTCAAACCAAGATGCCTGGAGACACAGGGCATGTGAATTCCACTAACTGCTTTATTCCTGAAACACCAGTTTAAAATATCAACAGTGGTTGTTTTAAGTTTAGATCAGCTTCCATGAATAATTGCCTGGGTTTCTTTTCTGCAGCACTGAGTGCATGGCTAGATTTCAAATACTATTAGAACTTTAAATCTTTTTCCATATTGCTACTGCACTGATGGGTCAGGCAAAACTGTATTTTTTCCACAGCGATAAAGTAGTAGCAAAATGAAAGCCCATCAAGAAGAAAAGAACATATTTAAACCACCTCCTACCAAAATTATGGGTTTTTACATCGTCTTATTAAAGGAAAACCTGCACACTTGCCTTGTTCTGGATGCAAGCTGCTCTCACTGCGTAGGCAACACACACTGGGGAGAAGTGGGCAGCTGCTCAGAGGAACAGTCCCTGCTGAGGCTCCTCCAGCCACCACCACCAATATCTTTCTGCACCAGCCCAGCCACAATTTGCAACACCAGGGAAAGCTGTGAACCCAAGGGGTGACCACAGCGAGGGGCAGCACACAGCACTTCAGGCCAGGGGACACAGAGGTTCCACTCTCCATCCTTCCACAACCTGCAACCTCACCCACACCAGCCTGAGGTCTCTTCTTACTCTCTGCTGTCAGGACTGCAACAACTCCCAAACCCAAAGGTGGCAGGGGAGAGGCAGGGTGTATAGTGTGGCAGCACCACGTCACCCTAAAAACAGAGTTCAGCTGCAAATATGGGAATAGGCCTGTGCTGGTACCTTTGGTGGCACAAGGCTTGGGCTTACGTGCACCTGGTGTCTGTGTGCCAGCCTCTGTTGCCTGGTACAATGTACCCTTTCCTCTACTGCTGGTCTGAACACACACTTCTCTATAATCTCCAGTATTGTCATTGCCAGCAGTAATTAACACCGTTGTCCTCATTAAAGCCATTTTCAGCAATGTCATGTATTGTCCTTTTCCCCTGCTTTTTCCAGATGTGAAAAAGACCTTTTTGACACAGGTAAACATAACATCCCAAATAACCAGATATGAATAACTACTATTTCTAGGATCAGCTGTCAACATTTAACAAGAGATATGACTCCTCAAATAAAGTGGGAAGAGAAAGTTTAAGCTTTTCTCCTCACAGATTGGACTGTGCTGGCAGATAACCCAAAATGCCCTCCTTTTCTTCTGATTTTCCAATTCAATGGAAGGTTAAAAGTGCCTGCAGGATAGTTGTTGATCAAATTTAAATCAAAGCAGCAAACAAGAGAGATGGAGAGGAAAGACATCACAGAGGCCCATCACACCAACTTCACATTTTCCCCTTGAGGCCTCACGAATTCTGGTCTGTTCTTAACTACGTGTGGAGTAATGATCCCAGCTGCCCTGGTGTCACTGCTTTGTGGAAACTGTATTTTCTCAGAGAAGCTAAGGCCACTCCAAGGGACAAAGTATCCAAATGGGATCTATGTAGAGTAAGTTAGATTGAGGGCAGCTCGAAGGTCAGGCTTAAATAACAGGTGTTTTGATGCCACATGTTCTTGCGTGGCCATGTAGAAGTAGGGCACAGCAGTAGCCTAGAGGTTGGGGACCTGAAGGAGTTCAGTCCAGATGGTCCCTTGGGACAGAAACTTGTTTTAATGGATCAGGAAAGGGGCCAGCAGAGCTTCACCACCCGCTTATAGTCAGTCCAACAGCAAATGGAGCCCAGGGATGAAGAGACCGGAAGCAAAACAAAACCCAGGAAGAGCAGAAGGCTCCTTGCAGCCCCACAGACACACGTGGAGTGCTCTGAAACGTGATGCAAATTTTAGAACACACATTCAGTCTGATGAAGACTAAGGATTTGGGCCATATAGCACTGCCTTCCCAAATCTACAAGAATTGAGAGCTAAAGGGTGAAATTCAGGATTAAAGCCACCTGTTAACACAGATAAAGCTGATGACTCAAATCACAGGATTGTAAAGCAATGAAATAGAGTCACCAGTTATGCTAATCTTTTTACAGCCTCTTATCTGTTTAGA
Source organism: Pseudopipra pipra (assembly GCF_036250125.1). NCBI lineage: Eukaryota > Metazoa > Chordata > Aves > Passeriformes > Pipridae > Pseudopipra > Pseudopipra pipra. The sequence goes on from NC_087561.1 coordinate 8,791,146, forward strand.
ATGATGTATGAAAACACAACAATCTCCAGCATGGCTAGACCTTGGGAGGCCCTTCACCGTTACATTTAATTTAAAAGTTTTATAATGCTAATTAATAAACTTATCCAGTTAATTACACTATGTTATTGTAACCAAGATAAAACTCTTGTTTGCAAAGGAAGGTCTAGGAAGATAGCAGTATTAAGTGACAAGCATGAGAGATTAATTTCTAAAATATTCCTCAATGTCTGACAAACTTTTAGACATCAAGACTGGCTAGGCAGTGACTCAAATTGTGCTCAGCTTGGATATTGGCCAGGTAGAGGCCCCCTATTATCCAACAACCCTTTTGCCAAATTTGAACTAAAAGTGATTCAATTCTCCTTTCAATGAAGCACGGAAAACTTTTGCTGAGCACAGCTGACCAAATAAGCTTTTCTAACTAGTTTTTGTATTCTGAATACTTCCCTCGAGTGCACATGGCCAGTGACTTGCAGAAGACCAAGCATGTGCTGCCCTGCCAGGGCAGAGGGAAGGAGACAGGCTGTGATAGGGCCTGAAACCCCCGGCATTCAAACTTACTGCAAAACTGCCAACTCGGGGGAGAGGTTTGGACTAATCAACCTCAAAAGCAGATGAACACAAGGGATACTGGCACAAAATCATTTGTATGTTACTACTGCCCCCAGGAACTCAAAGCTGTTAACTCTGGATATCCTATAGCACACACACACTCCAAAAGCTCAGGCATTAGAGAATAACAAAGCACACTAAATGACTCCATTAATTAATGACTCTGTTCCTGAACTGTCTCACAATTTTGGGGGGAAATTCAAGCCAACTGTTGAAGTTGTCCAGATAGATGTAACTCAGAGAACCTGGAACATACTTCATTTTTACTTCTGAGGCTCTCAGTGACATTGGAAAGAAAAGTAAAACCTTTCTAGTGTTACAATAATATTGCACAAAAACTTACAGCCTGATGGTGTTCTGCAAGGAAAAGTGAGACAGTAATTACTAACATACTTTTAAGTGGGAATTTGACCAAAATTATACACAGCCTATAATATTATGCAACATTAATGATTTTTTCATTATAGCAGGTTGTTCTTTAAGATGTTTAATTTACAGCATTTTTGACAGCACTGTGAGTCCACAAAAATGGTACTGCTTGCATTGGAAGCAAATATCAAGTCTAGATTTTGTTTGTTTTAAAGTACGTGCTTCCAGGCACAAGCAAATCCCCTATATCTTACATTGCTCTTTGCAAGAATGGATGACAATACTTCTCCTTCCATAACTGAGTTTGTATATAGAAACTTAATCCTGGAAGGACTGACCTCACCTCCCAGGTTTTCACCCTGGAAAGAGATTCTTTGCATTTATTTATTTATTTAACACAAACAACCAAACCCTCAGAAACCAAAACAAGAAAGCTGGCAAAATGTGGTGTGATGAAAACCAATGGAAAATACCTGCTTATACAATTGTTTATACAACTGTTTGTTTACACAGAATTGTTTTTACAATTTTGTAAAAAAAACAACTATTACTGTAATTCAGAAATGTATGTCGAGACAGAGAGATGCTGAGCAACTTCATACAACAGGTAGACATTGGATTTGGAGAGTCAATAAATATCAGGCTCCATTCAAAAACTAGGCTAACATTAGCAAAGAATAAGCAAAGCTTTTCAAATACTGCACCACAGGATGTAATGTAGCTCAGGAAATAATGGATTTTTGTTCTTTATGACAAGCTCTGCCCTTCTGAGATGAGGGTGATAAATTAGTTAAAAGCACAAAGCAGCCAGAGAACTGAAAGATGTAAGATTTTTCAAGAAGCTGTGATTCTTCAAGAAGCTGTGTTAGAGCTTGTGCCAGCAGCTCTTGCCAAACACAGGCACAATTAGCCAAAGTGAATCTGCAAAAGTCTGCAGGGAAAATAAAAAGGGGCAGGAAGATAAGGAGATGGGAAATGGCTCATCAGATCTCGTGTTTGAACTGTGAAAGAGCAGAAAATAGGATGGTCATGTAGCAAAGAGGAAAAAGTAAGATTACTGAACAAAATAGAACATGAGAAGAGATAGTAAATGGATATAGAAACGTTGTAAGAAAAAACAGATAGGTGAATATACAGGTCTTTTCAAAACCCTGAGGATGTATCACACAGAACATCAGGAAACAAGGCAGTCTGTGATTGCATGCCCAAGAGGAAAGAAAGCTATAAGGAGGAGATAACTGGTGATAGGACAACAGATGTTCTCCCTTAAGGACAGCGATGACAGAGTCTGAATGTTCACTGAAAACACTGTTGGGAGGACTCTGGTTTGGTTACAGGGGCAGGTTGTGTGTGTGTGTCTGTGTTGACAGGCTTACTTAGACTCCCTTTGGTGATCATATCATGGTATCAAGAAAGAAAGGTGGGGGAGAACAACAAACAGAACAGCTATCTCCATGTGCTTGAGTTATTAGTGCAAAGAGACAACTTTGCAGAGCTCAGTAGTAATTACTTGGCATAAAGAGGAACAGAATCAGGCAGCAGTAAAAACAAAACAAAACAAAACAAAAAAACCACAGCACTAAACAGCCTTCCAGTTAGCATGACTACAAACTCTTGGAACTGCTGACCTCAGAAGTGGCAACATCCAGACATGGGCTTAGGGAAATACATTATTAGAAAGAGTATTATTCAGCTTTACCAGGAAGGCACAGCATAAAGCAGGAACAGAAGAAACAGAAGAGCACTGAAAACACGTAATTTCACAAGCACATACCGGTGATTACACCCTCATGACTCTCCCCTAGAGGGCCTCTCCTTTCCTTCTGGCACCTATCTTTTAAGCCAAGACCTTCCCCACATACTCCAAATGCATGAGAAAGAAACCCCACCATGCAAGAAAGCCCTGGCTGCAGTTGGCATTACAAAAGCCAGGATATTTGTGCTCAGCTTAGCTCTGGGCATTTTCTGCTCCCAAGCAGAGCAGGCTCCAGGTGCCATTGAGCTCCCATGCCACCATGGCACTGCATGCTCTGCAGAAGCCCTGGGAGAGAGCTGGCAGGATCTGGTGCCTCCAACTGCTCTGGGACTCTGCTGCACCTCGCGTGGGCACCCCATATTAGCTACATCCCATTAATTAGCTGCAGTGGCTAAGCTGGTGGGGCAGTGCAGCAGGTCAGAGTGGGCTACACAGCCTGTGGCTCATCACATTTCACAGTGCTCCTCAAACAAACCTTGGCTAGTGAAATCATGCTACCATGCAGAAGCAAAACAGGATTGGCTTTTGTGTAAAACAGCTGCCTATGCTTAAAACTCTGCCTGTTTATGGTAATGATGAAAAGAGCAAACCAAAGTGAAAGGGTTAAATTACAAAAGCCAACTAAATATCAGTTGTTTGTGCCCTCATTACTAACCTCCTCTCGTGCTGCTGCCCCTGCTCCTGAGGACCCATCACAGGTCCATGCTTCAAATGCACAAAATGCCAGTGCTATGGCAACAGAATACAAGGTGTAAACCAAAACTTGCAAGGTTCATATAGACAGTGCAGGGCTTGACAGCCCAGAGAAGTAAGGCCTAGAATCTTCTCCGAATGTGGAGGGAGATGAAGTCACAACACAGCAACAAAAAATGCTGAAAGACTCCAAGCCCATTTGTTCTGAATTTGAGATGAAGCAGCAGATTCTGGGGAATTCCCTGAAAAAGATCAGGAGTCATTTTCTGTCTGCAAGCAGCACACCCTCGACCCTTGTATGTCCTGGAAAGCCAAGTAGAAGGCCACTAGTGTCTTCAGCCCAAACCCAGCAATAAAGGCAGCAATAAACAAATAATCCTAGCTGGAGGGACAGAGAGCAGAGGGAAAGACAGGTGTATCCGTGTGGACTTCCTCTTCTGCCCTTCAGTCTCCTTCATTTACAAAGGACAGCAGTTTCAAAGCAGTGCTCTTTTATAAAGCAGCACTTTCTGAAGAGTCTGTACTAATTGGATCATGTCTCTCTAGAGGTTTTCCAACACTGACATAGTGTTAGCATTCCTCTTAACCTTTTAATATCATAAAGTGAATATAAGCTACAGCTCTAAAGCAAGATCAAGTAAAATATCCTTGAAACTACTAGTTTCATTGAGTGCATCCCAAGGCACTACCAATATTGCAGTAAGTTTTCCTCTTTTTGGCCAAGAAATCACAACCAAATGTCAAAGGATTTACCAAGAAGCAGGACATAAATGACACAGATTAGGATGAGGGGGAAGCGGATGACAGAGCAAATTTTTAGAGTGCTGCTGACTCTCCTCTGTGCAGGGTTATCTTGGCCCCCCAGCGTCCCTCAGCCAGTTCTGAGTGTGCTCTGCAGACAGGTCACAGCCTCTGTCATCCAGCACACAGTGCCCTGATCTCCTCTTATCCAGAGGCAAACTTTTAGATCTAATCAGCACTGCCTATCTTGCAGAAATAATGAGAAAGAGTATGCCCTGTTCCATAACTGAATATCATTCTGCAGCAGCTTCATTGGTCAATCTTATCTTCAGAATTATAAATCAGAGAGATGGATGTATAGCCTGAGAAATTTTCCATTTTCCTCAAAGAAAAAAAGCAAAACCGAGACTACTCAGCACTGTCTGCTCTCGGAAGTCAGAACTATAAAAATGCTACCAGCAGCACAGAAGATGATTTGAGTTTACTTTGTATGGTGAGCAACTGCAGCAGAGAACACTTTGTTGGTGTTCCAGGGCCAGCCAGCTTTTTGGTAACCAATAAATTAAAATGTCCTTTCTGACAGCCACTGCACAGGTTTCTCAGCAGGGAAATGTTTGTTTGTTTTAACTGAATTTATTTCCTAGGCTCACTGGGGAAGGAGAAAGAGAACTTCTAGCTTTGAATGCACTCTATGGCTTGCTGGTAAATAGGTACTGACTGCTAGAAATGCATTATGGTCAGTGGTCCTCCACTTTTTGCTGTAGGTGTCTTCAGATCTACAAACATTTTGTCACACTTCTTTCCCAGTGGCTCAGAAAAGGGGAATGTTATTCCAAACCACATTGCTCCATTAAATACAAGCAAGTCTTCCTAGTACTCAGGTTAGCTTGAGAAATCCAATATTATCTGTGCCTATATATTTTACAGGGACTTTTTAATGTTGTACAAATATGTTACGTGGTTTTCTTTTTTTTTAAAAAAAAGCACAAAACAACAGCAAAAAGCCCCCACTAGTTTGTAATAAAGCTATTACTCATCTATTACGTGCTACAGCACCACTCCACAGCAAATTTTCTGAACAAGATTACGAATAGGTCTCTGATTTTTCTTGAGTTTATAGTTATAGAATTACCAGAATGCCTGAAGCAAACAGAAAGTAATGCACCAGCTAAGAAAGCTTTTCTTGATTTAGAAAGGGATCGTGGGCCATGCAGTCACTACTGAGCTTTTTGCAGGGTTCAGCAAAGGTGCACAATGAATGAGCAGACCCAAGAGCCTTCAGCAAAGGCTCCATAGGCAAAAAAATGTATTTCTGCTCACTGAAACAGACCTGCAGTGCTTTCAGTAAAATATATTTTAAACGGGCATAAGTTGATTTCTTTTTCAATTTTATATTAGGGGAATCCTGCACTTCAAGGGATCAAAACATCGGATTATTCTGAGGAAACATTACCCTCAGTCTACACTCCAGCCAAACTGTCAGTCTCTTCAGGCAGGATTCAGCTAACCTAATAGAGGCATATGGAAATTTGTTGTCTGTATAAGCTTGCCACCTGAGGCTGTCTTTATCATCACAAGGGAGAAACAGGCGCCTTCAGAGGGAAATTCACCTCAGACATACTTCAGCTAAAATTTATATACAAACCTGATCTTTAGATACACAACATTTCATAAGTATGTTTTTTTTCCCCTCCAAATTCAGAATACAGCAAACAAACAGGCAGAAACTAGTTATGGTCAGAGGTGAAAGCAAAGGCACATAACATTAGAAGGCAACAATTTTCAACAAGATGGTGATTTTGAGTTGAATATCTCCTTGAAACTCATACAGCACTTGGGTCAAAATGATTTAACAACACTGCAAGGAGTTTAACCTTCTCGAGCAAAGAGCAGATAGGGAGTGACTCATCATTTAGCACCAGTTTGAATTAGATTATTCTATCCTAAGCTATTAATTCCTTACCTTTGGAAAACAAACATATTCATGTTTGGAGTTCACCACCATATTCTGCCTCCCTGTGAAACTTCACTAATAGCAATTCTAAACCAGTATTTCCCTCCATGACTGCAAATTGTTTTCACTGCACACTCAAATTACATGAATTTTCCCTTTATGATGGTTCCTTCAGTTCTCATTCAGAATAAGTAGCATCTGGTGCAGTACTTAGTGGGCAACTGATGTCCTTTTTTAATGTGTTCCAGAAGAGACAGATACACAAAGCATGAGGAAATAGTGATTAACTTTCTGCTGCCCGTAGTCTCCCAGAGCTTACTCGTATTTCATTTAATGGTTATACACTCAAGCAAAGATAACTGTGTATTGTTTATGTCATGACTTTGCCTCCACTTAAACATGAGAGGAGACACTTGAAGCTACGTTCTAACATAAAGTGAGAGGCAGAGAACTGATTAATCACTGGAAAGGGAATATCATTCCGGAAAAAAAAAACTGTTCAGTGATTCACTGTCACTTGCCATGCCTAGCTGGGAAAAGTTGGCTGGAATAAAATGGCCACTAAATGAGACCTAAGGCCAGATCAGCCTGAGCAAGCACTGAAGAGATATAAGAACCAGCATGGCTTTTCAGACAAGGCAGAGGTAACAGAGATGCTGCTGGCCCTCATGAAACTCTGGTCTGAGGAGAAGAGCATAAACTTTCCAGTAGAAATGCCTGGGTTTGAGACTCTGTTCACACTTCATGCTCTGGTAGCAGGGGCTGTGTGCCCCACTCCAGCAGCTCCACATACAGCTCACACACTAAGTTCACTGTATGGATGAGGATAGAACACCTTACCAGGGTATCTAAAGAAAGTGCACACCAGAACAGACATACTCATAGTTTCAGTCTCATTCAATAAAGCCTGAGATCTCAGCCCCCAGGGGTTGTCTCCTAATGATTTCCAGAACATCAATCTCTGAAAGTCTTTCTTTTCTTCTTGTGGAGAGCAAAGAGCTCCTTTATGTCTTCATCAAGAGCAGAAAATGTTTACAGGAATGAACAAATGAGCCAAGGCACCTCACTGCTTCAAAGTACACACAGTACTGTACCCTACTGCACACCAGAAGCAGAATATTAACATCAACATTATTAGCCAGCAATTTGACTCAAAGAAGTGACTGTACCACAGTAAAAGCACTGAAATGATACCTTTTACCAGCATCTAAGCTAACTCAAATATCTTTATGTCACATTCCTGTGGCTGCAGAGCAAAGAAAAACATCTAGAACGGTGAGAAGTTGTACCTGCCCATACTATGCCATTTTATCTCAGCCTTCTGCAGTCTCATCCAGCTGTAAAGAAAGAATAACTCAAAAATCATGGCTCATTGAATCAGTTACAGAGGAAGGAGAATGAATGGACCCTTCCCCACTCAATCGTGACTATTTGCAGAGGATATTGTGCTGAAATAATGGTTTATCAGACACCTCCAGCTGTGCAAGACCCTGCTGTGTGTGACGTGGCTGATCCAGAAAATCCTTCCCCTGATTCTCCCAACAGCAACTGCTCTCTTTCCCCTTTGCTTTCTAGACTCACTCTACTCTCTTGCTTCAAGCTGGCTTGGCCTGCCCACTGGGCAGCCTTCTCTGGAAGCATCTGAATGTGGGGACAGGTCCTGGAGCTCCTCCTCAGGCCCACATTGACCAGACTGCAGGCTCCTGGCTGAGGTACATTCTTCTACTATGGCTCTGTCCATCTTCAGCATCTCCTTTCAGTCTTCTGTGGTTAGCACAGAGTATGCTCTCCTGTTGTTGTTCCATCCTCCTCCTCTGTATTTAACACTGTCCCCAGGCTGTTTGCTGTTATATGTGCAGTTCAGGATTCATGTCTTCTTCTCTTCTCCCCCACTGATCTATTTCTTCATTGTTTTAATTTTGTGAATTTCTCCTATAAATTTTTACTTTTATCCACAGTTTAATTTAGGCTTTAAGTTAATGATGTGTTCAGTTTAAGATAAGCCTTTTTTGGCTATTTATGACTTTTTTTTTACCAGAAAACTTTCAAATGCTTGCTGGTTGAACTCTCCTGTGCCAAGATTATTAAGCATTTCACCCCTGACTTCTCACGATGGTTTAATAGTTGACATCAGACCAAGTGTCTGCTCTCCAGTCTGTGTTAATACAGTTCACCTGCTCGGATAACTTGTTTTCTTACCTAGTTGCATGACCTATGTTAAGCATAATTACATAAAAGCTAAGAAGCAGCAAAGCACAAGTGGCTTAAATGTCACAACCCCCCCAAAAAAGCTGTTATTTAAATGGTTTAAAAATGTCAGTTGGTCAGTCAAGCACAAAATTAAAAAAAATAAGGCCTTTGAGTAATTTATTCCTTTAAAACAGGACCTCTACTTTTAAAGAGGTCTTCACTCAAATACATGCCTTGACTCAGGAACCTGAGCTCTCCTGGGTAAGGACAACATTATAGTTTGTTCAGAATACTTCATTTTGTTTTCATTATTAAATACATGCAAATAAGACAAATGTAGATGCAGAACTGCATTTATACTGAATGTGTCATCAACTCCATCTAAACCCATGACACCAACGCTACAGCATTTCTATTTCTTCATTAAAATAATTACTCAAAGAAAGACTGTCCTTACTGCTAACAGAGAACATCTTCACTTTAATTTGAACTGGAAGGAGCAAAATCATATGGACTGTAACAAAGCAGCTGACAGTCATTTACTGCTGTGGCTTTTGGCACGAGCCTCGATCCATGTCTTTCATTAGGAACAGAAGTGGGATGGTTTCCATTCACCTGAAAGCCACTGGTTTCATTGCAACACGTGGCAGAAAAGCCACTGGGTTCTATGATGCATGTGAAAAACAGAGAGATAATTGATGAAAATAGTCTGTTTAATAAATATTCTGCTGCCAAATGATGTGACTAATGCAGTGCTAGGAAAAAAAAAGCCCCACAGCCTGGCACACTGAGAACATTCAGTTCACACAAGGCCTAGAAAATGTCTTGAACCGATCCAGTTCTGTGCTCCAAACTCGCTTTTAGTTTTTGAGATGCTCTGCTAGAAAGAAAGATTAATCACTCACACCATCACATCACCACAGCTCAAAGAGGACAGCACAACACTGGGCACGCTGAGGAGACCATGACAATTTACCAAATGCTGGTTCCTTTGCTGCCATTGACCTGATTCCATCTCCAAACTCAAGTCAATCCAAAGTAAAGCACTCACAGAAAGGGCAGCCTTTCTCCAAGCCATTAAAAGCATGATTGCTTCAAGCTCAGAAATCGACCTTTTTAGAATTCTAAAAAAGTATGTTTTGTCATTAGAAAAGTTAAGTCTATCTCCAGCCTCAAGCAGAGAGCCTATCTTTAAAACAGAAATGTCCTATTTCATACTAGAGGAAAAAAATTGTTATTTATTTTCAAAAAACCCTAGAGGAACATGTGATTCATTGGTTGTTTACTTAAGCAAATTTTTAAGCCGCTAGAGATTCATCTATTGCTAATTCAAAAGTTGGCACAATTAATGCAAACATTTGTTCCGAAGTGGTATAGATTAATGGGGAGGGGGAGTGGGGGAAGAGGAAAAAAAAAAATCAAAGGATCACGAAGAAGCAAATATTTTCTGATAATCTGCCACTCAACTGCCCTTATTTTTGAAGTATATTTTGCATAACTTTTGAAAGCTAACGGAAATCACCACCTTCTTGTAGGCAGCTGGTTCATGCAGAGGGACATGAATTTGGAAATTTGTAAGGCAAGAATAAATGAGGGGTTTTTTTAATTTAGAAATAGTTTTACATGTGCACAGTAGATTTCTGAATAGCCTGATTAATTGTGTCATTCCTATGAATAAGGAGACAATCATGTGGGTTTCAGTTTCAGCCTCTGCAAAGGGTAGGTTTCATCAGGGAGTTCAAAGGACCGGGCTTTCCTGCTCTGGAAGTTTTAGAACCTTATCACAATCTTGTTTTGTCTTATGGCTTCCACTCATAAAGATTCAGAGTCACCACAAAAACCCCTCTGCTGCTTTAAGACACCGCCTATTTTGCCCGGAAACAAGAATAATTCTATTTCTGGCTGGGTTCCAGCAAGGCCATGGAAAAGAGTGCATCCAACACGCCCTCAGGAAGGGTCCCCACAGCCCAGATCCCACCTCCAGCAGCAGGATGAAGATGTGGTGGGTCAGAGTGACATGGCCAGAAGGCAGCACTGACCAACCCCATCACAGCCAAGACTCTTCAGTCCAACACCTGCCACCTTCCCCAGTCCCCCCATGCGAGTTCCATGGTTCTGCTCCTCCACTGCATGGAAATAGGTGTCAGCTGCCAAGGAAATCCTGGCTTTGGTGGTGGTTATGTTGCCATTTAGGGGAGAAATGGAGTGGGGGCAAACCTTCCTCCCGGACCCCAGAGGTGGCTGAGATATTTCGGCTCAGATCTCCTCCCTAGGTCAGGGGAACAACCAACCTAAGCAGCCATTTGTAATTTTTCAAGAAATCTTTTTAAGCTTTTATGAAGAACGGCAAGTCTTCTTAAAGACTTTATGAAGACCAACCAGGTTTAAAATAAACATGCCATAAAGAAAAAGTGAAGCAAGACAGCAGAGAGAAAGAAGAAAGAGTTCACAAAAAAGGACACATGAGTTAGGAAAGAATCTGAAATAAATTTGGAAGAAGTATAGCTGGCAGTGTTAGATATCAAGAAGCTTTTTCTCAAAGTATAGAAGGGGACTCAGCCAAGGATGAAGAAAGATCATTTCAGAAAGGAATGAGAAATACAGCCACAGAGGATGGTAAAGCAATTCAAGCATTAAATGAATACTTACATGTTTACAACAGAGATGCCTAAAAATCTGTCAGATGACACTGGCTATATATCTGCTATCGTGAAAGAATTCAGAAGCAGTTAAGGAAAAGCATTAAGCTAACTGGAGTAGTGGAAATGAAGGACAAGGCCACTGGAGAGCCTCGAGCACTCTCCAGCTGAATCCCAGTCCCATCAGTGCCCATGGGAACGTGGGCTCAGCCGGGCGACTGCAGGGTGGCACCGGGGGACAGTGCCCAGCACTGGCACTGCTCTGCCCACTGAGGTCTGAGGGAGGGGAGCCCCGACCCTCACAGGAACTGATAGCAAAGTCATAGCAGATACTAAATTCAGCTAACCTCCTTAAAAAACCAAAAAATAAATAAATTAAACCCCACACACCTTCAGTTGGTTTGACCATTCAAACAAACACCCGGGTGGGCAGGACTCGTGTTGATCAGAAAAGTGCAATTTTAAACAGGAAAATTCCACCTAATTCAGCCTCTTAACAGTTGCAGGGTGTTTCATGTGTGTTCGTGCAGACAGTGATGCTCCCCTTAAGAGGCTTAACTTCACAGTAAGTCTCTTATTGCCTCCACATTTATTTTCACACTAATGGCTCAATCAACATGACTACAGAATAGAAAATGAGAAAAAAAGTTCAATAAAAAGACAACAAAAGTGATTTTCAGCTCCAACAGGCTTCAAAGCTCAGAAGGAAAACTGAGCTAATATGTAGTGAATCACTTACTTAATGAATTTAGCCTCATTCTGTTCGCTAATTGTCCAACAATGCTTGGCATTTTTCACACACACTCCTTATTTGGAATTATTTGCAAAATATCTCTTACAAATAATTCTGAGATTCCAGATTGCTCACAAGCAGTCCATTGTGACTACGAAATATTAAAATAAATAAATAAATAAATTAGGCTGCCTGGTTTGCCTGGTGTTGCACAGCATACTTTTCACTTCCCAGAGTGGACAGCATTTAGTCTCAGAACTGGGCAGGTCTGTGTCCACAGACTGAAAGTGCAGTTTTCACACATTTCTCTAAATGTAAATTTAAAATTTGTTTTTTCCCCCCATACATCCTCTATAAAATCATTTAACAGGTAGCTGACAAACAACATATATACAAAGGCTTTTTAAAAAACACTGAAGCTATTATTTCAACTGCTTATATCTATTCCAATTTTAAATTACTATGACTGACAAGTCTCTCATGGCATAGCATCCTGAAGGTTGGCTCCTGAAAGTACAGGTGCTTAATTTTTTTCCCCATTCAAGCAGCCCTAGGCTTGTTCCTGGGAATGCAGCCACCTTGCCTATAGCTATTGCTGTGTTGAGAGCTACCGTATGAATAACTCTGTAGTCTTCTTTCATATATGATAATTGATAATTATACAAACAGTATCAGAGCAAAGGCAAGAATCCCTGTAGTTCACCTCCAGATGAAAGCCTCCACCCCAGAAAGCCTGCAAATATTTCAGTGTGCTGTATAAAGCAGAACTGTGTGGAGGCAAAGAGAAGCCCAGCAGAAAACATAAGCTGATGATGTCGACCCCTGATCCCCTGGGAGATGAGGGCTTCAGTCACACTGAAAGCTGCCCCCATCAACCTAACTTTGGAAAGCAATCCTGTTGAACAGGTATCTCTCTTCTTTCCCTTTGCCAGGTTAAAAGAATGAGATGAAGAAAAAAGGGGCGCAGAGGGGAGGGAGACGTGCACCAGAAGATGACAACAAGCAAAATGTTTGTTAAACCATGCAGGTTTTGGCCTGAAGCATCCCCAGGTGTTTCACAAAATCATTCCTGAAAAGATCTCTTAGTCTTTGTAGAGAAAGATAAAGGTGTTTCATGTAATCCTCAGATTCACAGGGCAACTAAATATTTGTTTTTTCACTGTAAGGCATTTATGTGTAAGATTCTTTATGTTGTGGATCTAATCACATTTACAGTAGTCCATGGGAAAAACTAACTTGGAATTCCAGACATGCCTCTACAAACAATATCTGTGGCAGCTCACTCCAACTCATACATTATTTTTATTCCAACGGTGCCCTCTCCTTAGTGCTAAGTTAGATTTTATTTTTTTTTTTTGAAAAGGAGTATTCCTCTTTTGTAATTTCAGCCTTTTTATTTCTGACAGAAAGGAGGCAGAAGGGGTCTGCGTTTGCTGAGAATATAAGCTTCAAGTTAGGCATAATTTTGCTAAATTACAATTTCCTTTGTCAAATAACTAGGCATCCTCAGCTGATCATGTTTTAAATAGGACTGGCTCCTTTTAAACAAATCACTTGAAAGCCTGGTTCAGAGTTATTTAAAGTGGCTGGTATTTTATGACACCACGAATGCTGCACAATGCAACTGCTGAGCTTTAAAAACACAGAAACTAGAAAGTGGGTACAAGAAACTACCATCTGTCCCTCTAAACAATTATTGTCCTGCCATCTGTCTATACACTGGATAATGTTTCTGCTGTCGGTAATATTTGGTTGAAAAAGCTCTCTCTATGGATACTAAGAAGAGGAAACCATTGTAAGAAAAACAAAAATATATTGCTGATCATTCAAGTTTCTCTTTTCCACAAGCAAACCTGCCACGGCACTGTGTTCTACTGTTAGACAAAACATGAAGGGTACACTGCAACAATATTGGTCTCCTTAATAACAACCAGCTACTTCTCCACCATTATTCATTAGGTCCTTACTGTGTTTAGTATAAAAAGCACATGAAAAGCCTAAAACCAAATTCAAACCAGGAATAGGATGACAAAAAGTATCTTTGAAATTTGCTTTGGACTTCTCCACTTCTGTTTTTGTCCATGCCAGAGCAGCCACCCAGCTGATGAGCAGTTTAAGCCCTCCAATGAACCTGCTGGCTGCAGTCCTGCATTGTCCAAACTGAAAAGGGATTTAGATCCCAACACAGGATGGACAGAAAGCAGGAGTTCCCTTGTGGATCCATAAACTACTGATGCTCCTGTTCCCCAGCATATTTCAGCTATTCTGGAAGGGCAGTTACATTACTGCCAAAAGATCTTCCATGAAAGACACCCTCAAGGAGTCTTTTGCCAGATCATCAGTTCCTCCCAACACTTCAGTTTTTTCCCTGTACTTTCCAACCTTTGAGATGAAGTCCTGTGTAGAAACACACTGCTGGGTATTATCTACACAACAAAGCCTACAATAAAATCTTGAATTTGAGCACAGCAGAATTACCCTTTGATTAGGTCATTAATATCTTTATTGTAATCGTGATTATTAGTGCTACAGTGCAATTGCAAGGCCCATCCCTGCAACTTGGATCACCCAAGACCTTTCATCTAGACTCAAAAGCATAATGAAAGGCTGCATTTGTTTTCAGGCTGTTGCAATTCCTCCATATCTGGCTCCTGTGGAGCCAAATGAATGCAGCAGCAGACACAATAATGGAACCAGCATCTGTTTAAAGTCTAAGCAAAGTGATAATGAGATCTGTAAAATCTGCTGAATGTTTTATTAAATAAATCAGCCATAATTCTTGTTGGGGAGGAAGAAAAGATACAGGATTACAGGTTTCATGAAGAGATTAACACACTGTTTTTTCCCCTTCTAGAAAAATTAAATAATTTAGATGAGGGGAAAATATTTTCATGACCTAATTCTAACCCTTTATGACATAAACAAGTAACCAAAAGATTTCACCCTTTTGGCAACCTCTAATCAGTAAAGGTCCAGTGACAGAGCAGATGCATTTAAAGTCAAGGACAGATGGAAGGCAGGGACAGGTGCAGGTATGGGGGTATAACCTTCATTTGAACCTCATTTGGGGAGGTTATGGGATTGGGTGAGGGTGGCAGTGTTTGTTTTCAGTGAATATCATGTTTCATGCAACATTTTAAGAGAATTTATAGTATTTTAAGAGATTACAAAAAAATTTCCAAAACATACTGTGCACTGAGAATGGGAGTAACTTGATAATGCACTAAAAGCCAAAATGTTCATTTCTCCTGCAGCAGCACCCACCATTGTGCTGAAGGAGTCCCAGCAGCTTATGTGAAGCCTGCTCTGTACGTGCAGAATATCCTTCACTAGAAAACACAGAGTTATTAGTGAAAAGCTGAATAAGCACAGCTGTGTTTCTGAATGGGCTTGAGTACAGCAGATATTCCCTGGAATATTATGACTAAATCACAAAACTTGTCCTAGCCTGGAAATGCAGAAAACATGAATGTAGACTTAATGTTGGGGGAGGGGGAGAGAAGAAAAGAAGAGGAGACAGCAGAAGAAGGGCACAGAGCAGTTGGATTTCCTGAGGCACGTATTTTATTCATCAGTGTAAGCCAGTGAATAATTCACGTGCAGCAGCATGTAGCAGAAGCCAGCTAAAGAACCCCACTGGGGTCATTCCTGGGCTTGGCTTTGCCAGTTGTTTCATTGAGTTTCTCCAGCTCTGTCTTTTTGCAAACATTTTTCCAGTGGAACTCAAAGCAGTTGAGAGAGCTCAGCAGTTTTTGTTCCAGATCTGCAGTGGTGATACTCTTTGGGAGAGTTACTGGGAGAGGAATGAGAGTATGTGAGAGGAACAGCTCTGCAGACACTCAGGTCAGTGCAGAAGGGGAAGGAGGTGCTCCAGGTGCTGGAGAAGCCTAGAAGATAAGGAGGCTGATGTGTGTGTCTCAAACTCCGACAGCTGGATGGCTGTGGAGCCTACCCAGGAGTGTTGGCAATAACACACTGTGAGAAGGAACAGGATGTGGCTGGAGAAAGGGGCTGTATGGAGGTAGAGCAGCCCTTTCCTGGGACAAACGTCTTTGTTGTGGCTCCTGAACATAAGCACAGGAATGAGGTCAAGAAACAGGCATGGACTGTTGACCAAAGGCCAACCCAGTAGGGGGGGAACCAAGACCAAAGACCCCTGAAGGTTTCCAACCAATTTCTTGAGAGGTCGAGAACAAACTGCACATGACAATTAACTTACACAGAGAGCAGGAAACTTATCTCCAGGGAGGGAGAACTTATCTATAAAAGGGTACCCCCATGAAGCCTGAGTGCACATCCCCATGACCCTGGACACCCTCTCAGCTGGATGGATGCTGGAGTTGCAACTGGTGACCTTTCTTTCATCCTCTATTTCTCTCTTCCTCTTTCTAATTTCTCTCTTTCTTCTCTTTAACCCACCTCAAGGTGGAAAGGTTTTACCTCAAGGAAAAAGATCCTAGGTTTGGACAAAGACCCAGGAAAGGTCACTTTCTTTTCTCACATCTTGGAAAACAACATTTATTACTACTGCCAAAGGCAAAGTCCTGTAAGAGCAGTCAGGATCAATGCTCAGTGTCAAGGTGGTACTTCAGTTAAGAGCTCCCACACAGATTAAGTTGAGAAGAGTAACTCCCTGGATTCCCAGAAGCCAGGAAAATTGTGAACAGATGCAACAGATGTGTGTGCACACAGTCCTAACCAGGCAGCCCTTTCCTGGGGATGTCAAACAACTCTTCTAAGCAATGCTTGGAGAGAAGTACAGGCAAACACAACTGGTTCCTCCATCCAACACCGCAACGAGCTGAGGAGTCTTTGTGTGATCAGATGATTGGGGCAACTTCTGTAGAAGTGCTGCATTATGGAACCCAGTGAGAAGTTCCAGGCCCAATGAAGCAGACAGACTTTTATCACACAACTCCCAGGTTAAAAACAGCTGAGAACTGACAAATGCCATGACTCACCCTGGAGTGTCTCTTGGAACGCCATTTTCCAAAACGTACAGATCCAACTCAATTACAATCCCAGCGTGGCCATCAGCCCCAGAGCATGGGACTTCAGGCACATCAGGCTCAAGACTGAGCAACTTGCTGAGGTCCCTGCAGGCAGTGGTAACTTGAAACAGTTTCCACTTTCACCTAGGATACTATACCTGTCCTCAAACTTCCTGAAAGTTCTACTGTATCTAACCATGAGTAAGTTAAAACCTTAGACTATACCAAGAAAATGAAACACAAATTATTCTATGTTTAAAACATGGCGGAAAATTAAAGTGTGAAAATGAAGATGAAGAACACTTTTAGATAGCTCAATTTAAGCTTTTTTTCATCAAATTAATCACACTGGATGTTTTCTGATAAGAACAGCAAATCATATCTTAGTTCAACTGAAACACTTACCCTACATTGTATTAATTCACTAGCTGGTTTCTGATATTTACCCTTTAGGCCACAACCTACAAACTTCTTACTTCTTCACTCAAACTATAAGGCAATAAGAGAAAGAAGGATTTATGCAAATAAACTCTGTCCAACCTCATATCACAGCACAGTTCTCCAAGTTCCAAATTCAAAATCTACACACCTTCCTCACACAGGGCACTTATCTCACCACACCACAAGTAACCATGCAGTGTAGTAGATAAACTTTTGTAAGAAGATTATAAAATCTTAACATTTTGTCTTTGTGAAAATAACAGTGAAGTTTGCCACAAAGGTCCAAGTGAGCAGAGCATTCCTCTTCCCCATCACTCTGGGACTGATGAGGAGACAGACTTCTCCGTTCCTTAACCCTTCTTACAGCCCCCACTTTTCCTTCATACCCATGCCTATAATTCTTCTTGAGCAGAAAACTAATCAAGACAAGAAAAGGGCAGCTTGATAACAGAAAGGGATTAGACCAAGCTAATAGCACAACTAGAGAACGAGATAAAACCTCAAACCAGCCTCTCCGGTATGGAAACAGGAAGGGAAAAGGGATAAAGAATGTTTTTCTCTTGATCCTTGTCTTTAAGCACATTATTTTGAAAATCTCTTGGAAATGAAAGGAATCTCAGGAATAAAGGTAACAGCTGTAGGAATGCTGGTCTGTACAGACATCAGGCCACATGCACAGCACTTCACACGTGCCAGCCGGGTTGGACTGAGCACCTGCCCGGCCGGTCCCTGCAAACCCTCTGTACCCACTCACCAGCCTGCAGGGGCAGTGGGCACCAGCCATCATTTGTGCTTTTTAAATCAAAATGGTACAGGGCATTAGGAGATAGTTTTGGGGTTTTTTTCCCTCACTGACATTTGTGCTAGAAAACATGAAGTATTCAGTGATGAAATGCAGCAGCGAGGCTCCTGATTCCAGTCTGTCCCTGCATAGACTGAGGTCAGCCAGCAGCCCGGGAGAAGCGCTTCATTTCTCCATCTCTATCATCTCTCCAGCCCAGAAAGCATAGGGACAACTCACTGAGGTCTCCTGTGCACTTCTCTAGGTACAGATTTCAGTAATGGATCTGCAGAGCACCTCATATCCACTAGATAACCATCCAGATTCCAAAATATTCAACATGTAAGTGCAATTCGCTCACAAATGAAAGTAGAAGGAAACCAGGACAAGTACTAGAAATTTTCCCCTCCCTCTCCTTTGTCACACCATGCTAATTATGCAATTCAGAGAAGCAAAGAATTTTATGATGTTGTAACAGGAGGGATCTAAAATCCTAATTTTTTTTTTAGTCCAATCTCTCTCAGAAGTAGAAAATGAGAAATCAAAAAGCCAAAGTTATTTTAAGAATTCATAAGTTATTGCACTTTACTGCCCAGTACAATGAACTATTCTCAGTTCATGTCAGTTGTTAATAAGACTTTAACATAATATAACAACTCAGCATGATTAAAAATACACCATAAAGGACATTCACCTCTAAAAATAGTTATAAAAAAAATTGGACAAAGTCAATCTGAAAATAGATAGGGGGAAAGGAAGAGAAGCAAAATAGGTTAAGTAGGGCAAATCATACTGGATGCCAGGAATGAGTGCATTATTTCAAGTTCATAAAACATTTTTAAATAAATGTTTAACCAAAGCATTCAATAGCATGTTAACCCAGCCACAGTAACCATTCTCAATCACTTATTTGAAACCATAAATAGCAGAGGTTCCTCACAATAAATAGCAGGGATCCTCACAATAGCTTCAGTCATGTAAGATTGTGAGAACTCTGGCATTAACAAATAAAGGCTCTCTGTCCATTAAAGACATGAGTAGCCCTGCCCACTGATTTTAGCCTTTCAAGTTCACCAAAAAAACCCCTCCCTGAATCTTTACTGGGATAACTCAAACCAGCTGTGAACATGCACCACAAAAGCTGATTTCATTCAAAGAAAAGCCAAGTCCATTTCTCCTGGAGTCAGGCAGACACCCAAATGCTCTCCTGGCTCAGTGCCAGAGCACCCAGCACTTGGAATGTTCACACCTGTTAATTGTGATTGCTACCAGAGCACATATAGCTAAATGCAGTGCAAGTATTTCATTTAAAGATTGCTGGGAGAGTGATGATATACTATTCAAGTTTAAATTTAGCTCCTTGCTGACGCAAGAAACTAACACCTTGTTTGAGAGAAACAAGTGTTAAAAAACACTTTTAAGAAATTGATTCCTCTTTTCTCCAAGGCAGATCTGCTGCAGATTTAACTGATAACAGGCAATAACCCTCAGACAGACTACTACAAGAATTTCTCCAAATCCTACCAGCAACTGCAAACACAAATGAGAGAAGTTTTGTTGTTTCAGCACCTCCTTCTCGTGGTACTTCAACACAACCAAAATCTGTGCTGGCCAGGGGATGCAAATCCAGGTTCACAACACTCCCAGGACTCTATGACAATGGAATCCTATGGTTCTGTAGAGGACTATAAGGCAGTATTTGTTTAAAACATCATAGGGAATAAAACCATAAGGCTTCCAATAATCAAAAGAGGTTCAGGGAAAGGAATACTAGTATAAGTTATGCCGATATTGGTAGTTGCTGACATGTGCTATTGATAGCAGTAATGAAGACCAAAGGACCACCCCCATCCAAAAACAAAACAAAAACAAAACCAAAACAAAACCTATTAACAAAAAAAAATAAAATAAAATTAATAACAAACCCGTAGGCACAGGCTGAGGGAACAGCCAGAAGTGCAGAGGTGATCATTGCAGAGAGCAGGTATAATTTTCCCTCACTTGCACTGTAACGCAGAGGTAGGTATACTCTGTGCTGTCCAAAATATGAGGGGTTTGGGAGTGGGTGTTGCCAATTTAAATATGCAGTTAAAATAAACAACTAAAAAAATACACAGAAATATCTGAAAGCACATCTTACCTAATGGCCAGAATGTGAGTCTGGGTTTAACACCATTCTATTCAAAGATTTCAGAGGAAATACTGGGGCATACACTTCAAAAAACATGTGTACAAATTCCAAAACAGTTAAGAAAATTAATTTCTTTTTTTATTATTCTTTGGGATTCATGTACCAAAAGATACACTGAGTGTCTAAATCTATCTGGACTCATCCTGTCTTAAAAAAAACCTTATTCAACTTCCAGCTGTGAATACTTCCATGAAATGTGTATTGCTTTTATGGCTTCCTTCCTGAAACCAACTCACTTGAATCTCGAGTTTACAGATGTTTTTGGTTCATAGTGATTAAAACCATCAAGAACAGTAAAAGTGTTTGAATGCCAAGTCTGTGCAATTTTTTTTCAAAATCCTTAGGTGTCCAACTCAGAGGGATTTAATTTTCACAGATGCCAAACAGCCGCTTCCAGGCTTTTTCTGGGCCGTGGCTTAGCTCTGCTGGGGGGAGGGAGGAACTGAGAAGAGGAGTTAAAATTCCTCCAGTGCAGATATTTCAATGCACCTTCAGGGACTCCCTTCTACAGGCAACCTTCTCAGATATATAATGAAACTAAAAAAAAAAAGAAGTCAAAACCATTTTGGACAGCTCCAGTGGCAGTCCAACCCCTGTAACGTGAGACCACATGCCCTCTGAAGAGCCAAGTGAGTATTTCAATAACTTGTCTACCTAGAATATTAAAAATTACTCCTATGTGATACAGGAACACATTTAACTAGACCTACAGACATCCATTGGCTGTAATTGTGCAACAGAAAAGCAGCCCAAACAGCACACACTGTCCTCCCTCATTTATTTTAGTCTCTAAAAGAAAGGTTAAGCTTTGGAATGATCTTATTGAATCTTGTAAATACTACTTACACTTCAATAGTGTAAAACTCATTTTCTCTTCACTACTGATATGGATCTATTGAGGCTATTGAATGGATTGAAGTCCAGCCACATAAACCGAGCAAACAGCATTGGTGCAGATGCTGATCGGTCTGGCAAGAGCTTGTGGCCTTTGCAGAGTGAAATAGTCTGGACTTAGGTCAGTGAGAATGGTACTGTTGGAGGAACTATCTTAAAAGGGCATATGTCAGTAGAAAATTGAACAGTTTCTAGCTCAGTGTATTCCTTGAATAAAATGACCTAGCTACAGTATCTATAATTTGTGCACTAGGACTTGATCCAAAGCCGATTCAAAGTCATCAGAAAGGTACTCATTGATCTGAGCAGATTTCTGGTCAGGTATTAATTGGTATATTAAGTTTGATTTTTCTCCCAGAGCAACAAACATCAAATATGCACCTCTGCCATTACTCTAATCTTTGCTTAAAAACAGAATTCAACTGCTTCAGCATCAGAGGCTGGAAACAGATTTGTTCATTTCCATGTCTAACATGGCAAATATTTTCATCTTCACAATTACAAGCTGGCAGAAATTTCACAAAAATGAGGAGGTTAATTAAGATATTTTCATGCAAAAATTCTTCCTATTAGATCCTTGAGAAAACATTTTTGGTTTATACTGTGCATCTCAGGGTTTAGACATTAACAGCATGGGTAGGTAAGGTGATTATGCAACTACCAAGGGTATCAAAAGGATTGCACAAAGGTTTGGGGATTAAACAATGCTATGCTACCAGCAATTGCTTAAACCTTAAAAAAATCAGGAGATCTCTGAAAAGCACATAGTGTTATCAAGTGGGCCAGGTGAGATCAGTCCACCATCAAGATCACACAAGGCTGGATAGATTTGCTGGCCAACTGATGGTACAATCAGCACAGCAAGAAAGAACCCAGAAATGGTTTCTCTTCTGCAGCAGAAAGTCTCTGCACTCTTGGAGTCAGGCTGCCACGGTGTAAAGAGGAAAGCAGCCTAGTATAGCAAGCAGAAGAAGACACAAGGAAAAAGAAAGGAAAGGAAGAAAAATGCCTCCTGCTGTCACCTGTGGAGCAGAAGGCTTATCCACCACCCTTCACCTGCCCCTCGCCCACATCACCAGACTGTGCTGAAACCAACACAATCCCAGTAGCAGAGTGTCAGAAAAAATAAAGAGAAAAGCCTGTTCTGCAACCAACACTTAACATGATGATTAACTCCTATGATGATTAACTCCTAATTACAAACCACCATCTTTAGCAACAGGGTTGGTTTGCGTTTTTTTTTTTTTTTAATAAATTACTGGAACTTCTCACTGCACTTGGTAACAGTCCCCTCATGTGGGTCAAAAAGCCCCAGGAGCTGTAGATGTCCTGCCGTGTTTGCTCACCCAGGGATACAGCCCTTGCTCACAGGAGCGGTCATGTGAGAGGAAAGTTAATGCATTCTTTCAGATCAATAAAAGCATCATTTAAGAAGAATTTAGAGCTCAAGACTGATTAAGTCCAAGTTGTTGATATGAAAGACAAAACCAACGAGGTAAAAAAATATATGAGTATATATTTCCCCCACTTTCATTTCATCACTTTCTTATAATATGGGACTTTTTAGGACCCTCTGCACAAAAAGGAAACATTTACCTCAAAATATTATTTGCATTTTCAGCAATATATACATATCTGTGTGCACAAACATATTATTTGTACCTCATACTAAAGGATACAACTGATGCAGCTATAAGAGAAAAAGTAAGATCTTGGCTATCAGCATTGTCACTCTAATTGAGAGTTTCAGATCCACCCCCATCCGGCAGTACAACAGTAGAAAGAAGTTCCTGTTTATTTTTTTAATGCAGGCTTACGTGCCCCCTGGCTATTGGAATATAAATACAAAGCAGATGCAGTGTTAATTTAATTCTGCAGCAAGTTTTCAGTGGTGCAGGAGCAACATCAAAGACAGTCTAAGAATATCAAATTAAAGCCATCCATCATTCTTCTTGCATCGCATTGTCCAAATGGCTTAGCCAATATCAATGAGGACTTCACCGTCACCAGCAAGTGGAAACACTGGTACCGTAGGGTTGAAATTAGACTAGATTTGAGTAAACTGAATGATTATTAGAGGGGGGACATTAACACAAGCTTCAGTCCAGCAAATTTAAAGCCTGTAATCAATCTTCACCAGGTAATCAACACCTATTTGTCACTGAAAATATTGATGCTTTGCTAGATTACTGGAGAATACCAAAAAGCTCCTAACTTCATTAACATGAAAGTACTAAGCAGATTGATTCTAATCCAGGATAGAAGCTACCCTGGCTACATAGTAGGTCTGTCATTTGAACTGCAAGCCTCAGCTTCCCCAGATGTCTAATGTATGATATGATACACCTGCCCTTTGTGGAAAGCTCAAAGTGTCACCACTCTGAAGCCTGCAACCTGCACTTTCAGGCCACAGCAGACACTACCCTGTGGCCATGGAGAGACCTCAGGAGCTGGGTTTCCTGACAGGAACAGCATCCATGGAAGGCCCACAGGGAGACAGGGGAATGTGCGAGAAGGAAGAGGCGACAGACAGACAACGACCCCCATTCCCACCCCCTGCACCTTGAGGGCCGGGGGAGGCACAGGGGTCAGGAGTGAAGGAGTGGGAGTGAGCCTGGGACAAACTGGAGAGGAAGGGGCTCTATGTTTTTGTCTTTGCTTCTACCATCCTACTCTAGTTTTAATTGGCAATAAATTGATTTAATTAACCCCAAGTGAGGTCTGTCTTGCCCATGGCAATAATTGATAAGTGTTCTCCCTGCCTTTATCTCAACCTATGAGCTTTCTCCTCTGATTTTGTTCCACATTTTGTCGGGGTGGGATCGGGGGGCAGGTGTGACAGAGCACCTGGAGGGCTGTCTGGCAGCTGTGCAAAGTCAATCAACCACCAGCATCTCGTAAAAATCCCACATCTATTGCCTGAGGATGAAGAATCTGAAAGCAAGACAGAACTATGAGGGAAGAACGCACGTGCTCTGAGTATTTGCCGTCACCCAGAGAGGTACTGCAGATCTGTTTCAAAAGGTTTGATAAAATGAAACTACAACTCCACAAACAAAAACCACTGATACAAGTAGAAAGTTTAAAAAAAAAAAAAAAAAAAAAAACAAACAACCAAACAATACAGACAACAAGCAGAAATTCATGCTGAATTCTTCAGCTTTTGTCACTGGGGAAAAAAAAAAGTTATGACACTGTGTATTTATCAAGCACTAAAGTATCCAGGAATATAGTGCAACCAACGCAAAGCAATTTAGATTTCACTTCTATTTGGAGTCAGCTGAGCTACACCACTGCACAAATCATAATTGTCACAGTGGCTGCAAAAGTAACATTTCATCAGATAAGCCTACCATCTTCAAAAGAAAGAAGAGGAATTACAAAAATCAATTTTCTACTCATTACAGAAAGCGTAAGGATCACTAAAGATCGCTATAACTGCCATAGTGCTTTGGGTAATTTATACAACAATTTCTCAGTTTTTCATGGTGGACTGTCACGTATAAGACAGCGTGCAAATGAAAAACATAAAAATAATTCAAGCAACGCTACTGAGAACAAAAGTGTTGCAGAAAAAACACCCCACCAACATTTCTTGGAAAGAAATGTGAAAATGCAGACAAAAAACCTATAGGTGGTTGCTAGAGAAACAGCCAGAGTGTATCACAGTATCATCTACAGTTATTCATACAGATCACTTAACTGAGACAGCAAATTAAATAGACCCCCTTCTCCCCAAGAGAACAAAAATGATACACTGCAGTAAAACAAAATCTTTGTGTACTGCCAACAATACATTAGTTCCTCTTTTAAATGAGAAAACAATTATAGACTTGGCTGAGAAGTAAACTTTTTCCCCCTCTGTGATTCCTAATATTTCAAATCCTGGAAACATTGATATGATTTTCATAAATGTTTGTCAGTAGACAGCTGAAAAGCAGAAAAGCTCTTTTAGAAATATTTGAAACATAGAAGTGCAGCTAAATCAAGTTATTTAAATGTTTGAAAATATCATAGTTACAACAGGTAATTCCAACAATATTTTTCAGAGACATTCCTCTAACTGCAAATAAACAAAATAAGTATAAACAGTTGCTTCAAAATATTCTGTTCATATTCTTGATGGTGTAATGAATTGTGGTACAGATAAATCAACAATTTGGAAGATGAGAAACATTTTCAGTCATTTTTCCTCACCTACAAAAAGAATTTCACTATTAGAGAACATGCTTCACACCCCTCAAAATATGATACCGCCCCTTACTTTTCATGTGGTTGATCCTTTCCCCAAGAAAAACGGTCAACTACTTCATGATAACACTTAGCATTCATTGGAAATAAGATTTGTGCCCAATACAAATGTAATATTGGTCTTTGTGGTCAGTACTCAAAATATCATTAGTAATTAATCCATAAAAAGCTTCAGGCTTTTCAATGCCACATTAAAGCCAGGTCACAATCTGACACGGGACATGAAAGAAGCCCTAGTGACAGTCTAACATATTTAAAGCAATACTAGACACTGGATGCCTCATTTTTTCTTATCCTCTCTCTCCCTTCATCAAAAGATTACAGCACTCTGCAAGGCTCAGATCTCAGCAGAAGAGAGGGGAAACCCCCTTCCTTAGCACTGACATTCCAACATAAAAATTTAAATGGATAAACCTCTACAGCTGGCAGAATCAGCAAGCTCTTAGAGCTACTCTGAACATGTATGTTTAACTGGACATCAGGGAATTCGTTCGGCCCAAACCTTGGCCAGGGCTCCAACTGTATGAACAGCCCCTGGCTGGAGGGTCTTGCTGTATCAAATTAGAGCATCCCCTCTCAGGAGCTCAGTTGTCACTCCACCACAGGATGGATGGCCTGGAGCAGGTGAGAACAGCTGGACTGGTATTTCAGCTTCCTGCAGCAATGTATTTTTCCTCAAGGACTCCCCTAGTACTCTTCCCTTGGCCCTCAAGCTCTGTGCTCACTTTTTCAGCTTCCCAGCCCAGCCCGTCATCCTGGTTTGCCAGGCTAGCAGTGTTTTACCAGGAACAGCCAGTACCTAAAAACAGGATCTGCCCCCTGATTCTCTGAGCAGGCTGATATGGAGAAGGGGCAGGGGTAAAGGATGTTCAGAGCTTCAAAGAGAAGGAGATAAGAAACCAGTACACAAAGAACAAAAACCAACTCACAATGGAAATTTCATCACTTGTTAATCATCCCTCCAAGATGTAACAAAGCAGAAACTGTTGCCAAATTCCTTTAATGTCTTCAAAATGTGATTATCTGTGGGAAACAACATTATCTGAAATTGCTTAATGTATTTTTTATTTCCCGAGATTCCAGAGAAAGTAATGGTAATGCATTTGTACTAACAGGAAAAAAAACAAAGTTGGCTAGGAGGATCAGAAAGATACACCCAAACAACAGTAGGCAATGAACTGCACAGTTCTGAAAGCAAATCCTATATTGAATACACCTCACTGCTGTGTGTGAGCATTAATTATTTTCAAAGGTGAAGTGATTCCCATTTATGCACAGCAAGACCTTTATCCCCAAGTCTAGACAGTAGGTGATACCTGATACAAGAATTTGAAAGATTTGCTCAGAATTATGATCTCTGGCTCTGGGGATTAGCTCGTTCTATCCACTGGTGCAGCTAGATAATTCTGCTGTTAAGAAAGGGTATAATGTCACTTGTGCTGAGGATTTACATGTTCTTCTGAACGAACTTAGTGTCTGGTTTCTCTGTACTTCTGCTTAAAATATTCTTGTCAGATTTAGCACCAATGACCAACACAAAAAATTATTACTAAAGATTTCACTTAAAAACCTCCAGTGATACACAGTAACTACCATGAGCAAAATAAAGTTATAACTGCAAGAGAAAAAAGCAGAACATTGACTGACCCAGTGCTACCCCTTCCTTACAATCACTAGTCAGTGATCCAGAATAAAATCAGAGAAAATATATGTTATCTGTTCAGAGGAGCAGATTGCACAAAGAAAATCTTCCTTGCGATAGCCCACCCTTCCAGTTACTGAGAGATTGAGTGATGTCAACCAATTCCGAGCTATATGGTTTCTCCACACAACCTGCAGCACTCCTGGTCTCTGTGAAGAAGAAACCTGAAGTGCACAGCTTAAAAAGGAGCTCCAGTATGCTCCCTTCCCTCCCAAGTCCCAAAATTTGATGATACAGAAACCATGACTGCCAGCTCACAAGTGGCAGACACCGGGCATGGTTCACATGTACTGCTGACAACTGCACCTTCACCTCCCACCAGAATAACACTCTGCTCCAACATCCAGTTGTCAAATATTATCAGTTTCCATCATGTTCCTTCACAAAAGAATTTAACAGGTAAACAAAGTTTATCCCTCATAAATGAAGCCTGCTGCACTGTGAACTCAGAGGCATCTGCCCCAGACCAAGTGCCAGCCATCCAGTAGATGCAAGAAAGTAACTTTTCTTCATCTTGTTGCCCTAGTGTTTGGAGCAAAACAGAGCAGTAATCTCTTTTACTAATTGCCTATTAAGACTTCTCAATTACCTTAAAAAAAAAAAGAAGAAAAAAAGGGGTTTTAAATTGTTTAACCCATTATGATCCCAGCAGGAGAAACTTGAAAGCTAATAAGAGAAGTTATTTCAAAAGGCCTACGAAGAGCTGTCCCAGCATGGTTCCTCAAGAAGTCTGCTCTTTTCATCAATCAAACTCCAACAAACATCTGATAGCAAACATTGTCTATGACAGAGACCATTTGGAGCCACCTTCTGAATAAAAAATAAATCTGTGAAGAAGGTTCTGAAACACCACCCCCCCCCCCCACATACACACTTGAAACACTTTGCACCATTGCCTTTTGAAGGTGACTTGTGTGCATTTTTAGACTCTGGGGAACCCCAAAAGAAAGGATATAAGCAGAAGGGCTGAGGCTACAGCCACAAATTGAGCAGTTGCTGAGAATGTTTTGAGGAGGCTGCTCAGCACAGCTACATCTCAGCTCTGTTCCATTCCTGCCACCACCTCCCCAGCCACCTCCCCTGCTAAAGGAGGGTGCAGAGAGGTTTTGCTGCAGAATCATGGGAGAAAGGCTTCTTCAGTCAAGTCAAGGATTTCTGGTTACCCACTAAAAGAGATGTCATTGCATTTCAGGAGACAGATTCCTACTGAGTACAGTACACCAGCCTTCTCTGCTGTCACTACAAGCACAGCCATTAATTTTGCCAGTGCTGCTGTTTGTCTTGCACAACTCGAAGAGGTTTCTCATTTTATTGCTCATGGGGCAGGCAGTGACATTTTGAGGGCAGCAGCTCTGCTCTACTATTTCTTTTCTGGCCACCTATCTTTGAAGGCTCCTTCTATCAAAGAAGACCCTTCCTTACCTGATGCAAATTTCTTGACTGTAGCAGCACTAACTAAAATTCAGCTGAGTTCAAGAGGTGCTTCTCACTCGTGGCTGGACAAGAATCCCTCAGAGAGAGGTGTTGAAAATCAAAGTGCTACCGAAATTCCCCCATCCCAGTGAGAACAGGGATAGCTTTAATACTACAGGTGTACTTCAGTAGCAGACAAGGGACAATTGAAATTTTTTTCTTCCTGAAGGGGAAATACAAGTTAGGGAAACAAGAAAATGTCCGCTTTCAGAATTATGGGACAAGACTTGGGAAAAGTATGACTGGGCCTAAAGGCCCTCACCTCAAAGCCTAGAGATACCATGACAAATGTCCCACATGTAAGATAGTAAACACTCAAGGCTGACCATCCTGTTGCAGATGCTGCTGACAGAAAACATGGCAGTGCCAGGCAGCAGGGCAGTGGATGAAGGACTATCTAGTTTCTCTACTGGACAAGCACCACAGCAAGTGAATTGCTCTGCTTCTGAATGCAGGGTAGAGAGAGAGGAAATGACCCAAAGCACTGCTCCAAACTTCAGAATGAGTTTGCTACTGATTTGTTTTCCCATTCTCCAAACAGGTACTAATTAAATGCAAAAAGCACTTGGCAAAGTAGCCAGAGCACACATCACACAGCACTCAAATTACTTTCTGAGAAGCGACATTCCTTGATAGTCATGTATTTTACTACCACAAGCTTAGTTGTTCTCTCCTGCCAGCAGCACACACCAGGCTTTGTTCCAACAGGCTTCTAATGTCGTACACTGAACCCTGTAATTCTTGGCAAGATGCAGCAGCTTTGCCTGTGCAAAGCATGACAGGCAGCCCACCGTGACACAGCCCATTAGAACGTGCCATCAGGATCCAGGGTGGAACAGCACACTACAACTAGCACATTATAATGACTTTTCACTGTCTGCTGTAAGAGGTGCTTCTGCAATATGCAAGTTGAACTGTGTGCAATATGTCAGCAGATGGAGAAAGGGGGTTTAAGGAGCCCGCTGCCCGAGTTGTTTGGTTATTACTGGCTTTGAAAAGAGGATTCCTTGCTGGATTTTTCAAAGCTCATAGCTAGACAGGCACAAAAGGTCCATCAGGTCCACCCCAGATACATAAACATACACACAAACCTGTGAGCCAGGCCTGACAAAACCCTTGGCAAAGGACTTCTGCTGCAGGGGTTAATACAACTGGATTTGATGAAGTAGGTATAAAAAAGCTGCAAGGCTTAAGTCAGGCTGATTTTTTAACAAGAACACCATCTTTTAAGGGCTGTGTGAGCACTTCTACCTGAGCAGTATAACTATGACATTAAAAAGTCCACACCAGCCTTTTCCTTTGAAAATCTAACCCCTAATATCAATGTATTTGAATTGCAGGCTTCTAACGTGCTGGTTACTGTTAGAAAAGCTTGCTTCAACCAGACAGAAAACAATCTCAAAAATAAATACATAGCACTCAGCTAATGAAGAATCCAGCTGTCCTTGTGCCAGTTCAACTCACTCTGTCATCAACTGGGCTCTGTTGCATAATCACTGCAACAGAAGAATTCGGTAAGACACACTGGAAGATCCATAAATGCAGCTCAGCAGTAGCTTCAGCTTTATGTATGATAAGCAGAAAGCCGATCTTTGCCAGCCTGTCTGTTCATATATTCAAGAAATCAGACTGTTTTCCAGAAAGGGCAAATCTGTGTGCTACAGCTAAGATAATTCATCACAGGTGGTATTTCGAACAGGCCAGACTGAGACAGCCAAGGTAGGAGTCTCTGCTTTCAAGGAGGCAACATGATGAACTCCACTGTGCTTCCAGACACCCCCAGAGTTTCTGTAGAAAACCTACTCCTACATCTTCAGAATACAATCAATTCAGCTACAAACCAAATTCACTAGAGAAGTCGTCCTCTTTCTCTCTCACCCCTTTATCCTTCTCCAGGCTGACATCACCACAGCCATACACAGACATGGATTGCCAATGGACAGAACAGTGAGCAGAACGCAGAGCTGAAGAAGTTTTTGTTTTCCACCACAACATGAATTATGAAGCCTCCTTACCTGGGTTTGTACTTGATTCCAGACAATGAAGAAGAGCAATGAAGAAGACTTCTGCACAAATGTGGAAGGACTCAGTTTTTTATAATAGCACAGTCTAGAGATCTCTTATCACCAACCACTCAGCAATACTAAAAAAAAATTTCCACCAACTTGCCCCCACAAATAACCCACAGCAAAATAAAAGAGCAACTTCAGAGCACCAAACTGGGCATTTACACTGATGAGGAAGAATGTATATAAATACCCAACTTTTGTTAGCAACTGTGACAAAATGTAACATATTCTATATTTTCACGTTCTTGACGCATGCGAGAAAATCCTGTCAAATTGCTCATTACTTCAATAGTGTCCAGAACGAGACCTTACATATGGCACTGCAACTTTTTTTTTCTCCATTATGTGTTTAACAAACATTATTTGGAAATATGTTAGCAGGACTGTCAGCTGCACTATCAACATGCCATCTTTGAGTCCATGCAGTCATTGTCATCTCTGCTGGCTGAAAACCTGACATTTGCATTGCCGGGGTTGGTAATTCTATGCATTAGTAAGATTCCTTGTCTTCCCATTATAAGAGCCTGTTTTCTCTTCCCCCTGGGGTTAGCCAATGTACACAATATTGAATATTTTTATAACAAGTCTTGTCCTCTTGCTGATTTGAATTACATGCAAACTTCAGCCAAAATAATTCATCTACACAGCAAAGAAAGCATGTGTGGATATTCTTCTGTGATGCTCAGTCAGAGCTTTGAGATTTGTCAACATAGTTTTCTCTGCTATGAGCTCTCCCAAAGTGATCCAAAGTCAGACTTTAATTACAATAAAGTTGAAATACTTCACTAAAATAGAAGAAAAACTCAAAAAGACTACAGAAAATAAAATGGAAACTAGTTGTATGCTCCATTCTCCCATTTACCACACCAGGACAGTACCATCAACTTCTTAACAATTTTTTTTTTCCAAGCCCTAGAGAGGATAAACACGTGGAATTCAATAGGCATGCAATAGGGAGAGATATTCCCTATATTACCTTCATGAAAGACAATCCAAGCCGGCCAGACTGAGTTTTGAAGAACTACAAACAGAACACATTCAACAAAAGCCCTCCATTTTAGTCTTTAAAATACTGCATAAGCTCATTGCCACTGAGTGTGCTCCATCTTTTCCTCTATGTAACCACAACACGCACAGCTGTGCAGAACTCTGACACCTGGGCCTGCATGGGAGAGTAGGAGAGGGGTCCATCTAAATTAGAGTCGAGAGAATAGGAAAAGAAAGGACACTCATAACTAAGACAACTGCACGGTGCTACCAGACAGAGACTGGCAGGGATACAGACATCGGTGCTCAGTTTGCACAAACTGCTCTTAAACAGTCAGAGTGCAATACTGCCACTACAGTCTCCAATGCTAAAGATCTTAAATTGAGCACCACAAGCTGGCAAAAGACTTCTGACCTTTTCTCTTTTGCTTCAGCTTCCCCTAGTTGCTGTCACTGCCTCATCTCAAAGGCTTGTTGTGAAGATAAAGTCATCATTAGCGCTTGTGAAGCTCTCAGACACTGCAGTGGCAACTGCTGTTAAAAAACCCATGAGGAGATTTAGATTTTCTTTTCAGAGCAGAGTTTCAATAGTGTGCCATAAATAAAGCATGGGACCACACACTGAACAATGGGGAAAACATAATACTGAATAGCTGCTCATTTAGTGAGTGCTATTCATCCTACTCACTGAATGAGGCAGGAGGAAAAAAGGTAGTATATGATCATGTAATTAAAGACTGCATCATAATGCATACACACAGGGGGCCTGAATTAGGGTTGCACTGACAACCTTATGTTTGATTGTTTAATTTTGCAACCTTAATGATGTCCCTTTAATGTAGTTTAGCATTACATTTGAATTCTTTCTCTAAAAACTGTATTAGGCAGCATTTGTCAGTAAATGCAAGTAATCCAATACATTATGTATATTTGGTTCCCTCCGGGTCTTTCAGTATGATAAGAATGGTTGCAAAATATTAAATTTAACAAGATTTTCCAGGAGTTTTTCTGCAAAATATTCTCCTGTTTAAATCCTTTCAGTAGATTCGTTGAAATATCTCCAACACAAAGCTATGAAGTGAAACAGTACTTCTATTATAATTATGCAATGAAATTTCAGCCAGAAGCCTTTGCTCTGTCTCTCTGTAAAACAAGAAAATTTCCTCCCTATCCTAGTAGGACTAACTTGAAGAAATAGCAATGAGAATTACTGGCAACCCTTTAACAGAACAGTGAAGCCCCTACTAATTGTGAAAATAGAGCTGGTGTGAAGTCATGTCTCTTAAATATGAATAAGTGAAAGTATTTTCATTGGCAATGTGACTTAGTGAAATACTTCCTATACCAGCATTCCTGTACTTTCCTGTAGGCTAAAACTTGGACAACAATGGCACCCAGTATGGCAGAGCTGTCCCACCTCTCAGTTGCATTTGCACCATTTCAAACGGGCTTGAATATTCCTGTCATGCCCATATTGTCATGGGAACCCAAACTCCTACATAATATTAAGATTTCAGCTTTGGTTTTGAAATCCCATTCTAAACATGCATGGGATTTAATTAATTTGAAGTGGGAAGCTAAATCACTCCCAGCTAGCCAAATTCACTGTATTTTGGTCTAGCAATGCCAGGAATTACTGTGCTCAGTCAACCCCTTTAGCTTGTGGCTTCAGTGAAGAAATGATTGTGAGTCCAAAATGAAAGATCGCTGGCCTCACATAAAGGTAACTCCAGACAAATTGCAAAAGCAATTATTCATCCTACCATGGAATAGGGAGGAGTTCAAGAAGCGTGATTTGCCTTTTTATTTGTTTGCTTTTGTGGTTTTTTTACCTGGACCACCCTCGTAAGGCACCTTCCTTTGGTAGGAGACAGTGTGATTTCCTAAAGGTAGAGCACAGACAGAACACCCCAAAGGGAAATGCACACTATGCTCTCCCATGCAGAACACACTTTTTCCTCTTTCTTGCCTTTGACCCTGTCCCCACCCCTCCAAAATACAACATTCTGGTATTTACAGCCAAACTGCTTCCTCCCAGTGGGTGCTCACATAATGCACAGGAATGGACAAAGCACAGCACCCCTTTCTGTGCACAGCAGCCCCTCAGGTCAGCTGCAGTCTGCCAGCAAGTCATCCCACATCCAAAATGTCTGCCCAAAGAAAACAATAATGAGAGGCAGATGCGAGCTACAGTTCACTCTCAGAACTGACAGTCACATTTAAAAGTAAATAAATAGAACTCAGAGCATCTCCACACTATGGTGAGGGGTGTCAGGGTACAGTCTGGTTGTACACCAGCCACATAAACAGCATGACAACCCTTGGACTTCTCTTTGAGAGCCATCTACAAGTTTTTGGCATCCCATCCCCTTCACAGGCAGCCCAGACAGCCCCTCTTACTTTTTAGCTGTTCTAGCACATCTCTTAGTTGATTTTTCTCCTGATTAGGTTATAGCTTTTATCACAGAATTCACAGATCATTAATCCTTGAGCAAGTAGGAATTGTATCTTTTCTCTCTTTTTTATTTTTTATTTATTACAAGATAGCAAGGAAGACCCTTGTTTTAGGGGATTAAGTCCCAGTGGAGTCATTAGGAAGCCTTCCAAATTATTTTGGTTGGCTGGGAAAGTGCTTTGGTTTACACTTTTGACAAAAAAAAACAACTCTCTAGACAAAACCAAAAACCTGGATGAATGCTAGTCAGTAGATATTTTATCAGGGGCCGCTCAGTCAGTGACATAAATAAACCAGTTACTGACAGGAGAAACAGATGCACATATGTACAGACCAACCCCTCTCAAAATCCATCTGCCCTGCCTTGTGGATTCTATCGAATATCAATAACTTTTTTAGCTTATTATGTAACACATTGTCCAAAAAATATGCAAACAGTCACTATCTGCTAGTCCCCAAAGACTGGATGATGTTTCGGTGTCGACTACATTCAGAGCAGGTTTTTAACCATAGATTTCAAAAATACTAACAAATTCTTGCAATGCAGAGTTGCAGGTACCTCATGTAGGTAGTGATCTGCAGGTGTAAAGCAGAAGCCATTTAAGCTCCAGACACAGACCAGGTCCTTCTCATCCTACATAGTCTAGAGACTGAGCAAATGGTTTCTAGCAAAGACAGATGACAACCCTTGGGAAACATCTTTGTTCAGTGTTGTCTCAGTGAAAAACATGGTGCATTAGCTTCCTGCAGTGCCACGTTACATTTCCACTGCTCACTGAGGAGATTCTACAGCACCAGGTGAATGTCCCACAGCCTAAGGACAACTAACTAAAGGTGAGAGATCAGAAAAGCAAAGGGCACCACCTGCTCACTGCTGTGGGTCTCTCCAGTGTCACAGGTACACGCATGGCACGTCACACATGGCTTCTCACCAGCTCAGATCAGCTCTGCAGTCACTCCCACAGTCTCTCCCACAAACCCCTCAGCAGACAAGGCCTCAGCACAGCTCCCCCAAGCCAGCAGCCTCTACACAGGGGACTAATGGAGGAGAGCAGCAACTCCAAACAGACCAAAGGGAATATTTCATGCATATGAAATTCAGAAGCAGCAAGGGAAAGCCAGTATCCTCAGACTGTGAGTGCTGCCAAAAGGGGTGGGACAGCAATCACACCTTGGCAGGTGTCAGATAACTAAATAGCTTACAGCTGATGTGATGAGTAAGGAGAGACCTAAGCAAAGTGAGGTGCGGGAGACTCAAGTTAATTATGACCAGGGTAGATGTAGAACTTCAACCAAAATGTGAAGACTTCCCCATTGCACAGGTGGAGGAACATCACAACACATGGGTGCACTGGTCAGTGCTAAAGCTACCAAGAGTTAATCAAAGGAACATTTTCATTTGGAGTTACTGCACAGGAAAGGATGTTAAAACACCTGGGCATCTCCTTTTAAGTATTAGCATCTTGCAGGTTCCAGATCAGGGGAGAAGGGAGGTCACCTGCCCCTTGGTAATTCAGCTATGAGGGGTTAAAAATGCCCCTCCTCACCCCAGCACAGGAGCTGTTCCTCTGTGCAGACTGGCTGTGAGACAAGAGTGCTGCAAAGCAGCAGTGGAGATGGAGCAAGTGCTTTCTGACATACGGCTCCAAGGCTGTGGCTGCTGCAGGCAGGCTGGTGTTCTGAGGGATGCTGACTACCTTCCAGAGCACAGCAGGCACTTCAAGTCCTGCTTTTCTTTATTTGTGGCTTGCATTGTCTGTCATTCAAATTTGAATGGTCAACAATAAACCGTTGCTTACAATTATTGCTTCCAGGATGACTGCATTTAATGCTTTCCTGACACACTGTTACAGAGATATATGTTACTATTATTATTTTCAAATCAATGCTTAAATGAATAATTTGTATGCACCAGTGAGCTTTACTTGAAATCTAGAGACATGTCTAAAAATAAATGTTGTGCCAATGGGTAAATTCTGGCAAGTCATTGAATCAAGGGGAGCGTGACAGGGGCGAGTGGAAGATGGAAATAATTAAGCTGGGTTTTTTGCCCTTTTCATCAGGAGAAAAAAAACATTTTGCCTAACAGATGAAAATTTGAAGTGTTCTGTAGGAGACACCTTTTGTTTTCCCCAATAATGAGCCTATTCCAACACCCAAACCAACCCCCTACACAAACAAATGCATGACTTCTATGCATTTTTTTGTTCACATGTAGCTGTTCACAGGTTTTTTTTCAAATACAGTTTTCAGAGAGCCTGAAATGTAAGAGACTCTTGAAGTTCCCCGAGGAAATTTGCACAGCAGATGGTAAGATATTGTAGTTTCAGAGGTTTGATTAGAAGGGTTGGTGATATCTGGTGGGTTGAGTGCAGGCGTGAGAACCAGGAGCTTTCAAATTCTAATCCCCACTTTACCACTTGTTCCCTGCCCAGCCTGTGGCAGGTTGTGTGATATTCTCCTTCTGCATTACTGCAGAATGCAAACATGGGTGATTCTCACAGGATTGCTTGGAAGGATTAATCTAAGGTTTTCGTTTGCTTAGAAGATCTTAAATGCTAACCATACTCCATAAATGAAACACTATTGTTATACCAAATCAGAATCTGCAATGCTCTACAACCCAAAATAGTACTTCTGAAAAAGTACGGTTCTAACACCCTCACTCTAAGCAGATCATCCAGAAAATAACTGGTAATCAACTTGAACTAAACATACTGAGACAAATTCACTGTGAATTTTTTCACGTGGCACTTCTACAAGTGTGCTGTTTTAAGGATTAAGTTTATAAACAGAATTCTGAACAATACAGTAAATAGCAAAAAAAACCAAAACCAAACAAACCCCCAAACTGTAAATAAACAAAGCAAAGACATCACTGGAAAGAAACATATCATGGGAAGGACTTTGTTCTCCTAAGGGCTCATAAAATATCTTGAAAACATATCTCCAGTCCTGATGGGGACCTGAAATACTTAATGCTTACAGCAAACATTTGCTTTTGCAGTATCTTCTCTTGTACTTCTCTCCCTTCGTGAGTTTAGAAGTGTAATCCACATTTAACTATTTTTAAGCCAAAAGCTAAATAGTTTAATGAAAAACAGGAAAATATATAATTGAGTATCATTTTACACCTAAAAAGTTTTTATACAAGTTGTCCAGAACCTCTGTTTCACCACCAGATGTTGAAAACATCTTAATCCAGTACAACCGAGGATTCCTTCAACAACATGCCAAGAAGTAAATTACTTCCATTACCTGGAATAGACCCATTTTTACCTACTTTAAGAGATTCCTAAGCTTTTTCCTCATGTGTCTTGGAACCTATAGATCAATTATCAGTTAAAGATAATTCACCCCAACGTTGTGACTCCTGCTTGTATTTGATCTGGTCAGTACATCAACTCTGAAATAACACTACACACTGAGGCAAATAACATCAAAATATGTTGCGTAGAATACTAAATACACTAAATACAACTAGTTAAAGCCTAGAAATTGTGTTTACAAAAAAACACACGCCAAAAATTCACACACACACCACAAAGCTTCAACATTTGTTAGGGGAATGAGGGGAGAGTACGTGGGAGGGAGAAAAAACACCCCACAAAATAAAAAGTTCAGCCACTTTTCACAGAATTAAAGGTTCCTCCCACATCCATTCAGTAGTAGTTGGTTGCAGGTCTTACATTCCTTGGCTCACTATCTGCTCCATCATCACTGAGACATCCTACACATTCCTCCAGTGCATGGCAGCAAAGTCAGAGAGAAATAATTGTGGCCATCCACAATGCTCATCTGTCCATCCTGGCTAGGGTTAGTGGTAGAAAGGATACAAGGCACAAGAAGTACAATTTATACAAGGAAATGCAGAAATTCAAGGTTCAGATTTATGTTAGCCAAGAGCATTTATTTACTCCTGCTTTAATTAAAATTAAATGTTTGATGCAGAAAATATTCAGTGTATTCTTACAGGAAAAAGAAAACAGATGGAAAGACACTAATGAGCTCAGGGGCAGCAATCTCTTCATTATGCATCCAGAGATACACAGAATTCAAAGAATAGGAGTTCCACGTTTAGAGTGCAATACAGGACTTCACATTTAACGACTCCATAAACATTAAATCAGTCAAATTCCTAAAACTGAGTGGCTTATGGCTGTGGTAATGTTCATGGAGTGTTGTGCCCAAACCAACACAAGAGGTTGAAAGAGAGAGAAGCAATTGTCAGTCATCAAAAACATGAGTAAGAGACATTAAAACCCTCCCATACCCCCACAGTCTTGAAAACATTTTTGTATCTGTTGAGCCCTGACATCACTGTGAGTCATTACTCGGAATCAAAAGAAATTAGGGGACTTAGATGTATTGCAGACACCTCCTGAAAGATCTTCATGCAGCACTTTGTGAACATGGCTGCTTGTTGCCTGCCCTTAGAAACCCACACACACTGTGCTTCACTGAAAATTTGCTTGCTGAATTTGTAGTTATTTGTTTCAAAATAATTTTCCATTGGGGAATGAAAAAAGAAAAAAAAAATGAAGGAACCTGAAAAATCAACTCCCAGTGCTGTATTTGTTGGACCTATGAAAATGTGCAGCCTCCCCCTGAACCAAGCACTGAATTCAGATGCTGCTTTGACCTTATATCTCTTATGTACAATCGTATGTGAACTATGCTATTATTTCCGAGTACCTTATCTTCTGTTCTGGGCTGTATCTCTGTCCACAGAGAGGAGTTGCATTTTGATTTTAAATTTTGGAGCAAAAGGTCAATCTGCATCAGCAAGAGAGAGAATTAGAAGAGAACTGAGACTGAATGGGATCCCATTTGTTTAGAAAGTAAATACACAGCTATGCAAGAACTGCCTTTTAATTTCATTTGTCTAAAGCAATAGCATAAAATCCAAGTCTGTTTTCCCACAGTGAAATCATTTCACTGATGCATTTTCTCCTGCTTGGAATAATGTCTCATACTTCTTTATTCCATCTTGAAGATTAATTCAGGGAAATCAAGGGCACTTCTCTCATGGGCTGCAGGCAGTCGTGTGGTTAAGGTTTGTTTCACTTTACCCTGCTGCTTAGTGAGGATCTACATCACCTTCAATCAGAAAGAATAATGTTGTGTTTGCTCACAATCTTAAGAAGAAAATAATTCAAATAACCACAGTTACTTAGATAAAATTCCTCTAGTGGAAGAAAATTCCTTCCCCCATGAGTTTCAGGATCCCAGTAACTATTTCATGTATTCTCAACTGTAGTGGTAGTGAGACTGTTTCACTAATTTCACAGAAAGTAATTGTGGGCTTAGACAGAACCAACAATTTTCATAACAGAGCTCAGAGTTGAAAAATTCCATGTGTTCTGGGTACATCTGGGCACTCGTTTACACTGCAGAAAACCAGAAACAAAACCTTTCATCAGAGCAGCCTTGGATACTGAAACTATTGTGAGGGATGTAGTTACTTCTCCAGTACTGCACAGCTGCATTCACAGGTTTGGTCACCCAGGACAGTTCATCCATAGAAATAACATGCAATTCCCCTGCCTTTTCTAACAGCCTATCCTATTCATGTTTTCTTCAATTATCTCAGTGCAGAAATATATGAGTGCATCATTAAATCCATTCACACCCATACTGGATATCAAATGGTTAATTTTCTGATGATTGGAAAGCATTTTGTCTTCCCCACTGACAGCAATAAAGGCTTACATGCAGATATCCTCAGGTATGCCATTACCTTTCAGAATGCCTTTCCTTTTTTTTTTTTTATAGACAGCCATTCCTATACATGTAAAATCACTTCAGTGATGAAAATATTTCTGCCAAGAAATTTCCTGTTGGAAAGTTAATGAAAAACAGAAGCCATATAGACAGCCACAAGGATTTACTCAGAGAGATAGCTCAATGCCCTTAATTCAGGAAAATGTCTGGGCAGTAGTTCAGTATGTCTGGTTTGGGCCTGTAAGATCCCTGCCCTGCTGAGCAACTCCTCGAGAAGATGAAGTTCATTGAGTTCCAGGATCACGCCCTTGACTAAGGTTTTCTCAGGACTCAAGAATCACCAACAATCATAAAAATCTTTCTTAAGGAAGAGCTGTGCTAGACAGAGTCCTTTAGGGTAAATTAGGATGGGCTTATCATTTCCCACAAACATTACCTTAACTAACAAAGTGGTAAAATCCCTCTCTCCCATTTACCCAGCTCTTATTGTTGCCTGGCTCAATGCCCTGACTGCAAGGCTTGGAGAAGGATGCTACAATTACTGAGGAGTGGACTATTTTTAACAGTTCCGTCCCTTTCATTTCCAAGGATACATTGCTTCCTATTACTTGACAGACATTTCCTAGTATAATTTATGAGAGCAACTGGGGGTAAAATGGAGTGTTGCTTTTCTAAACCAAAATAATAACAGTGATCTAGGCCAATTCTAGACAGTCTGATGTAACAGGCGGGTGGAGCATGAGAGTCTGTGGCACTGGAAATGGAGGAATCGGTTCTTCTCTGATATAAATTCTTCAGTTGCATCTTAGATAAGCCTGAAAATGTCATATAAAAGCTAATGCAGATAATCTCAAAGCGAGAAAGATCCATGAGA
This sequence comes from Pseudopipra pipra, assembly GCF_036250125.1. Taxonomy (NCBI): domain Eukaryota; kingdom Metazoa; phylum Chordata; class Aves; order Passeriformes; family Pipridae; genus Pseudopipra; species Pseudopipra pipra. The sequence continues at coordinate 8,831,666 of NC_087561.1, forward strand.
GCCCTAGAAACTTATGTTAAATTGAGTTCTGGGGCAATTTACTGCATTTCCTTACACTGCAAAAAACCAACAGAAATATGCATCAAAGCATGGGCATTAATTTGCATTTGACCTCTGCTTCAACTTGATGACCCCTTGCTGCCTGGGGACAAGCAGCAACCCCAGTTACTACTGCAAAAACATGCTTAAAGAAGTAACTCAACATGACCAAAAGGTCTGTGCCTCATAAATCTTGATCTATTGTTTTTGGCCTAACTTTCTGCCCAGCTCCACACACCTTCTCATACTCTTGGAAGAATTATTTGGGGTTGGTTTTTTTTTGAAATCTGGATTCTTAAACATCAAAATTTGGTATAATAAACTTCACGATGAGAACATGACATTGCACCCAGGTTTTGAACCCAGCCTTGATACCAGCAGAATTTAATCAGCTTCACTGTCAAGCACAGGTTTCAGAAATCAAACTGATTGAGCCTCTGAGGGATTGACTTAAAAGGAAAGTATGCAGCCCTTGTTATTTCAGTATGGCCGCAGGACCATGGGCAGTAATTGCAGCAACACAATATCAGTATCAAAGATTTCAAGACTCTCTTACAAGCTAAATTAATGGTCACCAAGAAAGGTGTCAAGTTAAATTTAACTTTGAAAGATACATTGCAGAGAAGCTCATAGAAGTAGCTTGATGTAATGCACAAAGAGACACTTCCAATTATCTTACATATATGCAGGAAAAGTATGGTAAAGGATTTTTTTTTTCCCCTCTGGATTTTCTGTATTATTATTCAAAAACAGAGAGAATGAGAGATAAATGTAGTATTTCCTACTCCTCAGTTTCCCCCTTCTTAAAGAGTAAAGTTTCCACAGCTATTACCTTAGTAAAACTGAGCTCTATTAAATGGGGGTTGGTTTGTTTTTAAAAGACTACTGGTTGGGGTTTTTTTCACCTTTGGCCCCATCTGTTAGTGGCTGCTGAAAGTCAGCTCATCAATAACTTTTTGTGGTCAGTGTCTTTTCCTGCTCCTCTAGGAACAGGATGGGAGATTAATTCTAGCAAAAAAAAGGCAAGAAAGGTGGTGACTTCAGAAAGGCAGCACGAGGGCAACTATACTGATATAATTACTCTGATGTACTTCCCCCATCCTAATACAGGCAGGATTTACATCTTTTAATATTGACCTTTGATTAAGAGCCAGGAAGAAGCTTTTTTTAAATGCAAACTCATCAGTTGTGAGTCCACTCAGAGGAGCAAGAACATCACCTATGCAAAGACCACCACTTGGAGAACACAACTCCATATTCACTGTGTTAATATAAAGAAACTTTATTTTAACCCACCGAGTTTTCAAAACTCTACTGCAGAATAAAATCTACATTCCAAAGAAAGCACAGAATGCACCTCATCAAAAAAAAAAAAAAAAAAAGTACCAACCCAAAACCAAACAGGCATTTAGAAGACTCTACAGGCTCAGAGATGACTGACTTTTATCTTCATAAGTATTTTGGTATCTCAAAGGTACAAGCTAAGAAACTGCTTTCCTCTCACAAGCCCTAATATCCAGTCAGGCCGAAGACACAATTCCTGTTGGTGGCTAGACAGACTTAGTCTCCTATGCTTTGAAAACCTTACTTGTCACCTACATGCCTGTCCCTGAATATTTTTAAAATTTGACCTAGTAAGGTGCTGTGATTTAACCCCAGTCAGCAACTCAGTACCACACAGCCACTCACTCGCCCACCCCCAGCTGGATGAGGAGGAGAATCACAAAAAGGGAAAACCCATGGGTTCAGACAAGAACACTTTAATAATTGAAGTAAAATATAATAATAGTAATTATGATGATGAAAAGGAGACTGAGAGATAGGAATAAAACCCAAAACCTACAAATGGTGCACAATACCATTGCTCACCTCCTGCTGACCAATGCCCAGCCTGGCCCCAAGCAGTGGCCTCTGGGCAACTCCCCCCAGTTTCTGTACTGGGCAGGATGTTCTATGGGGTGGGATATCTTTTGGCCAGTTCTGGTCAGCTCTCCTGGCCACAATCCCTCCCAGCTGTTTGTGCATCTCCTACACTGGTAGAGCACAAGACACTGAGAAGTCCTTGACTTAGAGTGAGCACTACTTAGCTACTGCTAAACTATCAGTGTGTTATCGACGTTATTCTCATATTAAATTCAATACACAGCACAGTACCAGCTACTAAAAACAAAATGAAATCTATCCCAGCCAAAACCAGCATTTAAGGCTAAGGCAGAACACTAAAACCAGTGTGAAAGTAGCTTATAGTATTAGCCATTAACATTCAGGTGGAGAGAAAGTTACATTTCTACCATTTCTTAAATTATCTTCTCAAACTTTTACACTCTTGTTGAGCATTCTCAAGCTGAGATCAACTCATACAGGCACTTCTCTAATTTCCTTGTCTTTGAGCTGAACCTTTGATTGAGGATGACAAGTCTTGCAAGGACAATTTAAAACTGACACTTGGGCCAGCAATTGCCAATCACCCCTTCATGTGCGCTAGTCATGCATTCTGCAGAGCTGAGGGGTTTTGACTTAACCTCATTTCACTTCTGACAATCTTTACAAAGGAATTATTTGCAGTTGCTACAACGTGTGATGGGTTTGAACTTAGGTCAGGGAGATTGAATTAAAGCAGAGGGCATCCTCGTGATGAAATCATACCAACTTTTCCAAATAAAATTACTTATCCACGCACAACAAAGGATTGAATAAGGTAAGAAGGTGTCCTTTTGTGATGGGGATTTTCTTCTCATGAGAACAGGTTATGCTTTACTGTCAAAAATATTTAAAGGTCATGGGCATCATAACCTACAGCAATTCATTTCAACCTGTGAAAAATGCTTTACATCTCCCCCTGCTAAACTAATTTGGCAGCTTGAATTCAGTGGCTATATTTCCAGCTCAGCTGCTCACCTCATAGACTATCTGTGTTTTGTGGTGAATCCCATGTTGTTGCATCACAGGACCCCAGGTTCATTTCTACACTGTTGGGTTGTGAGTACAAAGTTTAAGTGGCCCTGAAGATGTGTTTTCTGAGGGTTTGCATTTAACATACTGCTCCACTGGTACCCTGTGGACACAGAGATGCATCGTTAGCACTAGAGTAACGCTGTTTCTTTTGGGAATGGAAGTGACTGTCATAAAAAGAAAGATCAAAACAAACTATATGTCATCGGATAAACTAAGTGTGATAAAGTTAGATCAGTTCAATCTCAGGAGGAATGGGGGACGTCATGACACTCAACCCACAATGACAGACACAGTCATCAACACCCCCCTGACACCAAAAGTAATGCACACTGGAAACTTAGTTTCAGAGGGCCCAAGGCAACACCACTCCCTCCAGCCCTGGTCACTGCTTTGAGGCGAGGACGGTACCTCAAAGAGCAGCCCCTCAAAGAGCAGCCCTGAACAGTGAAACTCCTGCTAGGTAGCTGCATCTGAGATGGCTTCCAGTGCCCCTCTGACCTGCAGGGGACTGTCCCTGGCACAGAACCACACTAGCAGAGCCACTTCCCCTCTAAAGGTGCTGGGTGTGGCTGCCTGTCTCTCTCAGCACAGCCTGTGCTGGCCTCCTCTGCTACCTGTCCTTGACAGAAGCACCAGGCACAGTCCAGAGCCCTGTGCAGCCCTGGGGAGCTGGTGTCACTGGCTGCCTCTGTGAGGACACCCAGCTCTGCTTTCCCCTGTCACCAACACAGAGGCCTCAGAAACACTTGATCCTACAGTACTTTAAACACACCATTTTTGCCCATTACATTTTTCTGTCTCGTAAGGGCAAGTCGTGGGTGTTTAACACAGAGATGCCACATGAAACCAAGGTTACAAAAATAATCCCAGCTTTTTATTAATAGCAAACAACCCCTTCACCCCAGCTACAAGTACCACACTTTTACAACAAGCTATAAAGACAGCAAGATACTGACTTCAATAACTTCACTTGGTTAACAACTACTGGAATGTGCAGGAATGTGCAGGGCAGCATCTAAACAAACAAAACAACCATTATTGGATTTCTTCCTTAAAGTCACTATGTGGATCGTTTCTTTAAAACTCTAACACAGACTCCTAGAGCAACAGAAAAAAAACGATGCTGGAATCTCAAGTGGAGCAGAGCAGGTGACTTTAAAAGGTAATAATGTGCCTTAGTGGTAGAAGTTGTTCAGTGTTACACCAAAATGACTCATTCCTTAGCACAGCCACGCACAAAGTGGTGCAGATTTGAGCTTCCTATCCCATACAAAACAGAGGCTCTGAGTACAAATATTTTTCCTTTAATTCCCAGCCTGCAAGGAAGAATGTCATTATCAATGTGACTTTGAAAAAAGCGCTCCACATGCACCGCATTACTCACATTTGTTCTCTTCATGTGTTCAAAGTTAAACAAACATTTCTGCATTTCACTCCCGTTATCTCAAAGTCACAGGAGTGAAATCTGGATTCTTCTCTGGCTCCTCCATCAGCAGTAGATGCTCAGCTCTTTATTGTACTAACCTAACAATGAGAAACTTTACTATTTCCAACAATGCACAAACAAGAGAGGCCCCAGCGCCAAGTTTACCTTTCTGCTAGTCTTTTTATTTTCCAAAATTAATATATGTTTATTTTTAACCAACTTTTTTTATAACTACCCAAAGCAAATATAGAAATATGAATTAATATACAGTTTTCACCTCATGCATATTGCAAATCAGTATTCCAAATTGTAAAGACTCCACTTAATCTAATTATGTGTTAAAAGGGATTGTTCCACTTTAACTTGCAGAAATTACTAATTCACATTTTCTGTTTAGTCTGCTTTCTTGTGAATACCAGAAATACTGTCCTACAAAGAACTATACAAGCTCCTCATCTGTAAAAGGCACGGTTTCTTCCTGGTGTAAAAATAAAACTGACAAAGGAATCCATTTTCTAAAAAACATGTCACTAAAGGATTTATGACTTTCCTTCATTTTTTTTCCCCCACAACTAGCACAGATTTCTCTTTCTCAAGGTTCATTTCTAACATTCTGTGTAATTAAAGTTTGGGGATTGGGTTGTGGGTTGGGTTTTTTTTCAAACACTAAAGCAGCTTCTTGTAGTAAGTAATGTCAGCCTTGGGTGCAGACAAGAACGAATTAAACCTCAAATACTGCATTTTAATGGGAATCAAATTAGATTGGTCTCATCTTAGGTGGCACTTGTCAACACTACACACCAAATCCCCACTGGCTGTGTTGTCAATTTACCTAAGTTTTTTTTCTTTCCTCTGTCCACAAGGAAAGGTCTTTCTTGATCCCCTGGCAAAGCAGGGAAGCTCTGCCTGCCCAGGAAAGCATTTGTGGACAAGCTTTCAGACTCCTCTCATCGACAGCTGAAACATTGACAAGTGTTTTACCTGTCATTATGTAAAACTGTTAACACATGTTTCCATGCTACTTATAAATGCAGATCTACATATACAGACTAAATTAACATAGTCTATAATAAGCCTCACTAATCCTCCAACTAAGAACAGATTGACATTTAAAACTGTCAGGAAAATTCAATGCCTGAAAAGGATTTATCTGCACAAGCCCAAACCTTTTCAGTCGGTCAGATCATAATAAAAGGCTATAAAAGGGAAACAAAGCCTTGGGAAACCTTGTCTCAGCTGATGTCAATAACAGAACTACAAAACCCTCAGAGGAGCCAGGAGTTCATTCCTGGTACCTGGGGCTGTGCCCTGAGCCAGTGCACACAAGAAGTTCACAATCCTCTGCTCTCTCCTCCTCCCTCCTCTGTTTCACAGCAGTGTAAGCCACATGTCTAGATTTAGACATATACATAGTCTTAGGGGCTTCCAGGGGCCCTTTACCTGTTTATCTACAGCAGGTACATTTGGATTTTACTCTCTTGAGAACTGCTGTCCCTTCAAGGCACCCATCTTACTGTACATTGCTACAATGTCCCATTGAGTCCATGAAATCTCCCACAGGGCCAATAACAAATCACACATGTAAGAAGTACTGATCTACTTTCCTTTCCTGAAAAGTTCTTCAATGCAAGGACTGCCTTTGAATTGTGTGTGTGCATAGTAACCTGAGTCAGGCCTCTACATGATGTTTTAATATAAATAATTTTAAAAATGCAGGCTAAAGTAATTAGCACAGTGCTGTAACTCACAGCAGGTAGAGCTTATCTTGTGTGATCCAAGAACACCCCAAGAAGCTTCTCCCACTTCTTTCACCTCGGGAGTTTCTCCACTTTCCTCCTACCCATCCCTCTCATCCCCTACCACTTACACCAGATTTATTCCTGGAAAGCAGTTTTCTCCACACACAGATCACACATTAGAACTGACTTAGAGAAATTTGATCTCCCAATTAACCCCACACCACTGTAAGAAGCCTCCTCTATTGTTTTCTGAAGTAAAATTGAACTCCTTGGTACTACTGTGCTGCACATGGCCTTAGATTAATGTCTTTTCTACTTTTTCACTGATGAAGGAGTTGTCAAATAAACGTGCCCTTTAGCTAGCTGTCAGGGAAAAATAAAGCCTCCTGTGGCATTCAGGAAAAATAGCACAGAGCAGAAAGTAGGATTTTGTATCCCAAAGTGGATAAATCTATATTAGCTGAAAGCTGACTTCCACTTGAAACAAAAAAAAAAAAAAAGGCAGTTCCCCACTGAAAACCTCAAATCTTTTGCAAACACATTGCTATTCACAGAAGGTCCCACTTTCCAGCAGTACAAACCTTCACTTTCCGAGTCCCTCCAGAGGCTTTCCTGTTCCTGTACCCTCTGCAAACCACAGCACAGCCTCCAACAAAAAGCAGGAGATATTTTGATCCCGAACAGGGGCACTGAAACCACCTCAGGAACGACGAGCTCTGTGCTCCCCTCACACTGAGCACGGGGCAGGAATGGCAGAGTGGGCAGAGAATCCTGCCCAGCTGAGCCAGGTTGTTCCTCAGCAGGTCCAACGAGCCCCAGGTGTGCCCCCAGCCACACCCCAGGGCACAGGTGCAGGCAAAGGCCCAGTCAGGACTGAGTTGTTCTGAATTTACATTTCATAGCAAAGAGAAGCAGGATAACTTGTCTTGTGCTGCTTAGTGAAGTTTAGGAGAAGCCACAGTGCAGAGCCTGTAAGCTCTGCAGGAGCTGCCTAAGGAAGAATGATAAATTTTCAGAGAGGGAGTTAAGAGCACAGGGGATACCCCCCCCGGGCACCCTCTTTCTTGATGCTTCAAGCCAGGGCTCCAACCACTGCACAGCCATTTCTTTGGAAAATTTCCATATCCTGTACTGCCCTTGTATTGCTAAAATCTTCTCCCTCATCTTCCTTTGGAGATGAGAACAGCAGGAGAGCCAGGGAATCGCTCCTGCTAATGCAGCCTGACCCAGCCACACCAGAGATCCCTAATGCTGCAGGAACAGGCTGTTCACCCAGCAAAGCAGAACTGCACGAGGAAGGGGAGAATGAGCCACAAACCCCTGTGTGCTGCCATCAGGAAGTGCAGAGTCAGACATTTCACATTGGTTCTGAAATAAAATTAGCTGAATATTTTTTACAACTGTGTCAATTGGAAACTATTTTGTTATTATCCAACTTGCACTATCTAGTCCTAACTAAAAAGCAATCCAGGTAACTGCAAATGAAGGAGCGACATTTTTTTGTGATGTGAATTCCCCAGTGAACATGAAATTAGCAGATGTTTTTGCAATACTAGTTATTTCTTTATATAGATAAAGAAGCACTTTTTCATTGCTGGGGGACATTCAGAAACAATCTGGGCTTTTACCAGATGTCTGCAAAGTAGTAGCTACTCCTTGATCCACTTGACTTCTTTAATGCCTGAGGATATGTTCAGCATACATTTGGTAAGAGGAATTTTTATTGGTTCTACGGTTTTATGCTGATCATCATCATGCTTGTTGTCATAAATAATAGGGTACTCTAAAAGAGATGTGATTCTGGGTAACAGGACCAAGCAACTGGAAAAAATTCTCCCTAGAATAGGTTTTCAGATTTAAACAGAGATATTGGTTAGACTGTATGTATTTGCAAACCTATTTCTTTAGGCAAAGATTAGAAAGGCAAGGAGAATCACAAAGTCAATTTTAACTGTGGATATACACCTAAAAAGCACATTAAATTGTATCTTTGTCTGTGGCTCATGCGTTTCTCCAGTGCCCTAGAACAAGCTCAACAACACTGAAATCTGGATGAATTATTTTAGAACATGAAAGAAGATTTTAATTGTTGGCAGGTTTAAGTGAAGTTCTTCTCATCTGCACTTGCACCACGTGAATGGGAAGGAGGGAGAGAGATGGACTGAAAAAGCTCTACCTTTAGCTTTGTATCTTGAGCTCTGAACAAAAACATATTCTAAACAGACAGCACAAATGTGACACTAAAGGTTTCTCTCCTGAACTCTGCTCATTTCAAATGCAAAAAAAACCTTGAGAGCTTCAGTTGAAAGCATTGCTATGATAAAATGTGAGGAAAAAATCCAAATGGATTGAAATCTCCCAGGTTAACTAAACAATTGTCTGAGACAGAGACCAATCAAGGTGGTTTTCACTAGTCTGGGAAAAAAAATGCAGCTTTTGAATAACACTGGAAAAGTCTGGCCACTTCACTTATTTTCAGACTCAAAAACTGAACACAATGTCTGATGACAGCTGTGGAACTCTGCCCATGCCAGCATCTGGCCTTGAGGTCAGAGTAGTGTGCCCAAGCCAGAAACCCTTGGGTGCTGTGCACCGAGGAGCCGGGCACAGGCAGCAGAGCACTCGGGGTTCAAAGGGGATCGAGCAGATATGGATTCATCAAAAGCTTCATTTCACTGAACGCCCTGGGAGGCACTTGTCACTTGTTTCTTACCTCCCTCAGAGAAAGGAGAAGCTAAAATATCATCACGAAACCCAGAGGAAAGAACTAAAATAGCTGCTTGTGCGGGTAACTCATCCATCAGCCTTTATTTTTATTTTGCAGGCTGGTGAGGAGGCCGGGGACAGAGGTGAGTATATTGAGAGGCCGTCCCTTTGTGCAGCTGTGTGTTTGAATTGATGGGACAGGCCTCAGAATGACAGATGGATGCCTGTAGCTATTTGATACATTCACTGAATGAATAATAAATAAAAAAGCAATGCAGTGGCATTTAAAGGGCCTCAGTCTCTCCCACCTCCCAGACAAACAGGCTGCCCAACCTCAGACTTTGTACAACAGGGAGCTTTACAATTCTCAAGGACTTGTTTTACTGTTAGGACTGGGCAGAAATTGATGAAGCAGAATTTCAGTCTCTGCTGTTGAGAAAGAGTCCTTTTTCCATAGGATTATCCTCACCAGAGCTTTTACTACCAAGAAATGGTACCGCTCTGGCTGTAATTAACTCAGAATACATATAAATGTCTTAGACTTGTGCAGTAACAAAAAGCAGAAAAGACAAGGCACAGCAGCTTCACCAAAAGCCTATTCCACTGCAACCAGTGGACGAATTTAAATTAGATCCTTAATACATACATGTTTTATCAGAGCTGCTTTTCTTCCACATGGTGTAGGAAGATGGAGCAACAACCATAAATACAGGCATTAAGTGGGCTCCTTTCTATTACTAGAGGGGCAAACTTATATCAGCAAGTTGGATCTATTTAATATACATCATACTGCCTGTAATAGAGCCTGTTAAGTCCTAGCTAAATATAAGCTCATTGTTCTCCTCCACTTGCCATTCCCTTAATATCAGAGCAAATATCCTCCCAAAGAAGCTGCAGCTGCTACTCCTGAGGTGGTTCATAAAAACTCATAGCAGCCTTCAACTGTAAACACAAATGTGGCACTTAGTTTCACTACGGATTTAGTCCACTCCCCTTCCCAAGACATTTGCTTTGATGATAAATGCTGCTGTCTGATAGCAAAGTCATGGCATCCAACAAAATACAGATGTGATTTGCCAATTTAATTTAAAAAACCCAAAACAACAAACCACATTGATGCTTGATTTCTTTTTAAGATATGTAAATGAAATTTTATTAATGAGATCTTATTTAATCTACCTTACTTTCATCACTAAATTGCTGCTAGCTAAGCTTGGGGTAATAGCTGTGATACACCACCATGTCCATGTTGTTTCAGTTAAATGCAGATATTTTTATTAGAATTGAGTGGTACCTTGCAAACTAGGCTAATTTAAAGGCAGAACATCACCACTTGCCTTTGCAGGAGCTGGACACTGCCTAGTCCCTACCTGGTCTTCATTCCATGACAGAGAACAGGACACACCAGCTGCTCCTCTGGATTACTCTGCCTTCCCTACATTTTGCACATCAGAAGAAAGCTACTCTGAAGCATATCCCACTGCTCTCTGCAGGGAAGGCCCTCACCAAGCACTGCCACAGGAGGCAGCAGGACCCCCAGGTGACAACTGTCTGCACAGCCAGCAGGTACCTGGACCTCAGGGGCATGGCCGGGTTCAGGAACGAATCCCAGGACATGTGGCACAGGAGACTGGCAGCCCAAGCAGTGATTTGCAGAACCCAAGTCTGATTATATTCTCAGAAAAGTAAATTAAACAATTATTTTTGCTTTCCAGGGGAAGAGTGGGTACAGCAGTCTGCTCTGACTACACTGTCACAGTGAATAGATGGTATGTTTGCAGTACAGGGAAACATGTCATGTTTTCTTTGCCAAAGCTGCTCCCAACAGGCATTTCTACCACCATCAAATAAAATCCTACTGGATATAGTATCTCTTCAAGACTTTAAAGTTCCCCTTATGTTCTGCCAGAAATAGCTCACTTGCTTACCTGAAAAGTAAAAGGTTATTGAGGCTGTAGAGCACTGTGCCTCTGACAGGCTTCCTCCCAAACACAAAGTAAACACAAGTCCATCCAGTTTATGGTCCCTGCACAGACAGATAGCCAGGCAGCTGCAGCCAAAAGCAGATCTGTGGGTAAGTATCACTCACTGCACACAACCACAGGCCTCATCCTACCCTGCCTGCACCACTTTTCCCACCAAAACCTTTGAGATGTGCAGTCCTTAGCATGCATGGTGACACGTACGTTTGCAGGACACTTGTGTCCCCAGGAGACTTCCATCCTGGAGGGCAACAGGTCTGTAAGGGGTAAGGTCAGGTATTACAAACCATGTTTGAAAGAGCTATCCTCTTAGAGACTTCAACCTATAACCCCATGAGTCCATTTTTCTCCAGGGAGAGGGGGTTGCTGTGCATTTCTCTCTTCAGGAAATATCACATACAAATCACTTTGCTTTTGGCATATCTGCAAATTCATTTCTTCTTTCTCGAGAAAGTCCCAAAAGGACAGACTAGCAGTAGCCACTGGGAAGGCAGCTAGATGGAAAGGACCTAACATCTTATGAAAACCTGTGGCATAGCAGAACCCCTTCCTCCCTTCTTTTCTTTCTTCCTCCATCCCTCCCTGAAACTGTAATGCTGAAAGCTTGGTTCAGCATCTCCTCAAATCCTTCCATCAGTCCCCTTTATATAAAACAAATAAACCTGCCTGTCTTGTCAATATTTAGCAAAAATTTTCCTAGCTGTTTTATCTCGAATGAGATGAAACTACAAAACTGTTTAGACAACAAAGAGTACCTTGGCAGTGACTTAGTGCCTTATTGAGTCCTCTGCCACAAGTTCCTGTGGTCACAAATGACATCAAGGACTTCTGCCATAGCTTCCAGGACCAAAAACCTGAAAAAACACCATTAAACATGAAAAAGGAAACTAACATCTCTACCAGAAATTCCTAGGAAAGTTCCAGCACTGAAGGAGACCTCCTATGTCTTCTCTCCTGGGAAAATTTCCTCATGCATCAACTTTAGGTCTAACCAATTCTTTATTTAACAGAAATAAATTAAATAACTCTTTAACTAACCAGTTGGTTTGGTTTTTTTAATCCAGATGAAAGTGATGAACATGCAGAAATCCCAGAGAAGACACGGACATGCACACTTATCCCAGTCCTGGTGAAGGGCAGGCCAGGCCAGGCCAGAAGTCTGGGGGATGAAGCCAACAGCCATCCCAGCCCTGACACAGCTCCTGGGTGACAGCCAAGACCTGTCTGCTCCTGGGACCGAGACCCCTGTGCTGGCCACACTCACAGAGCCCCGCTGGGTTCTGCCAACCCCTTCAAACTGGTATTCAGAGAGGACATAAATAATCACACCTGCATACAGACATACCTAAAACTGGACTGTACACACGATTCATGTTTTGGACCCTAATTCAATAATGTGTTACAAGTTTTCTATGGTTTCTGTGGTTTGCTTCCTTTAATACAAAATCTGCCCCTAAGGACTTAATGCCCGTATAACCAAAAATGTGCAGCAGCATCTGAGGAAGTGAGGCAAAAATTTGTACCGACAGCTTTTTTAAAGGTCACTCTACGTGACACCAAAAAGTCTGCTTTGCTGGAGTGTTTGCTGTTTGTTTCACTGCTAAATTAATAATCATCTCCTACCTTGCTTTAGGGATACAAGGCCACAGAACCCTCCCAGGCTTTTCACTACTGGAAGGATATAATGGAGATCATGAATAGCCCAACACACACTGGGACTTCCCCATCCAGGCCTTATCTCCAGGACTGACTGCAGCAAATCCCTGCCCAGGAATATGGATTGGTGACAAGCAATCTCAGTGGAGGGCCCTTAAATCAAGTCACTTTGCACCATGGTCTGAGACACATCCCAAAGCTGGTTCACCTTCAGGGCACAGCACAAAGCTCATCCATCTGCTCAGGCTGCTGCTGAGGGAAGAGGAGAGGATGTGTGTATCTGTTTGCAGCAGAATGTCAGTTTGGCTGCACTTAAGTTACTCTGAAAGGCACTGAATTGAATGTGGTATTTTTTTGTATCTAACAGTTGTTTCCAAAATTTTAAAAAAAGGCTGTCCCCTTGAATCCTTTAATATGAACACTAGAGTTTAGCAAATTTGAGCTTATCAACAGCAGATTCAATTTAATTTGCACTATGAAATAAAGAGTAGACTTCAGTTCTCAGTCCTTTTTATTTCAGTGATACACCTATTTCTATGGATCTAAATGCCTGAGAAGTTTCACAAATCTGGTCCTTTCACTCAAATTATATAGTTGAAGATTTTTGATTCAAATATCAGATAGCAGAAGGAGAATTTTTACATTAAAACACAGAAATTTTCTGACGTATACCAGTTTTAATTTAAACACTGAAAGAAACTTCCTATAATTTATATGTTCAAGTATTCTACAACGTAATTTTTAAAATATAGAACTAAGTACGGTCATCTGGCATTTCAGGTGGCCCCAGGATTGCAAACAGATTGTACTGAAAAGTAATATTTGTGACATTTAACTTCCAGATATTTAGCCTTTATCCTTTTGGAATGCAGTCATCATTACTTACTGTATTATCCATGCCAGTGAGTCTCATTATACAAATAAGGTTTTATATATATATAATATATATATAATTTGTATATATTATACAAATAAGATTCTCAGTTCTGTTGCTAAAATTCACCAGCAGCACTTCACCATTTTTGCCCAGCAGTCCTGCAAAGCAGCCAGGATTAATGGTGTTTTCATGCCATGACCCATTGCCCAAATAGCCCATTGACCACAGAACAAACGAGTCAGAACTTCTACTTCAGTCTGTTGAAGCCTTCAGGAAAGGATTACAGACTTTCAGCAACAAAGAAAATGTGCATTTAGGATTGCTGGGTTTAACTCTCAGCTACAGTCAAAGCTTTGCAGATCACAGTGACCAAAACACTGAAAATACTGCATTTCATTCACCTTCCTTAAACAACAGCAACACCTTTCTGTGCTGCAGACTTTCTACAATAAGCTCATTAGCTTTCTAACTTGCTAGAATTAGAGTTTTCAAGATTCAGAGGAGTTTTAAGTTGGGCATTAGGGAAAGGTTCTTCCCCCAGAGGGTGGTTGGGCACTGAACAGGCACCCCAGGGAAGGGATCACAGCACCAGCCCTGGCAGAGTTCAAGAAGCATTTGGACAACACTCTCAGGCACCTGCTGGGATTCCTGGGGCTGTCCCATGCAGGGCCAGGAGCTGGACTCTGATGATCCTTGACGAATCCCTTCCAACTCAGGATATTCCATGATTCTATGATTCTAAGATTTTGAAGTCCCACTATACCAAAACTCAACACTGAAGAAATTCAAGCTCCTACTCAAATGGAAAAGCTGAAAATTCACTGTGGAACAAAAATACAGAAATAGTTGTTGTTTGGGATTTTTCAGCATAATAATATAATGTAAAAATTAAGCATTTGTAATTTTTGCATTGGAACTGTTAATTGAAATTTGCACAGCTCCATGGAATGCATGATTAAGTGGAGAAACAGGCAGAAAAAAATTCCAACCACATCTGTGCACAAGAAAAGAGTTAACTGAATATCACTTACATTCAGATGTACCAACATTCAGATGCTACTTCAGCTGAAGCTGCTCTTAAGGAAACGTAGCTGGATGGTTTGTTTTGAAGCCATTCAATAGTAGGGTTGAAAAGAGAACAGTTTCAGATCAAAACCAAAGCAGAATTAAAAATTGAAAATCTTGTCAGAAAAACTGCAACATTTTGCACAATTTAAGCTTTTGATGGAGGAAAAAATGCTTACTATTGCAGAACTGATATTTTTAGTAGAAGCAGTGTTCTCTTTCAGCAGAATTTCTCCAAGGAAAGGGTTCCAGCCATCACTGCCTTCCTGACATCCAGCTGATGATACCTCTACAGCTGCAATAAGTATTAAAATTGTGACTCCCAGGGACTAGCAAAGGTACTGCATCTTCTTGCTCTCAATACAAACTCAAAATAAAGAATAAGAAAGGTGGTTTTAAATTCATAGCCACTTTAAAGGTCACAGAAAGTATTATACTATTACAAGATTAGCTAATTATATTATTTATGGAAAGCATTTGTTCTAGGAGCAGAGATTAGACATAACTACAATTGGATGTGTCTGTGACAAATCTAGAAATTAAACAAAGTTCCCCTAAAGTCAAAGGCAGGGGATTTTTTTTCTACCATAAAACCACTCTGGACGTGCTGTCCTGGCAGGAAAACCTCCTTTCCATTATTTATTACCCTGTGAACTGCTACTGGTAATGCTAATAGCTCTCTGCATCATTCCTAGAGCTGAGCAACTGGTGGATGCTGAGATTTCAGCTGAGTTGGGGTCCAGTGACAAATTCAAGCCCTATGTATGCAGACAAACTGCAACAAATAAATAAAAATATTCCATTTGAGCTAATTTGAGGAATGAAACCTCTCCGAAGGACCAAGTTAGAAGCAACAGAGAGAAAAAGATCAGCCTAATTTAGGGTTAGTAAGGAATTTGCAGCTCTTGTGTCCCGGCAAAGCTTCATATGTCCATAGTTTCAGAAGTGGATTACACGGGTCTCTTTGAGCTGATTGGTCCCCAAAGCTTTCAGGATCTTTGGCAGAGGATGCAGGAGTTTAAATAAGAATGTCATGGCTTGTGTCAGAAAAGCATCTTCTGCTAGATTTCTTCTCTTTACATAATTTAACTTCAAAGCATTTTAAGGCCAAGCTTGGCAGAGGAGGTTGATTTTAAAGGTTGAGGGCTTGATTTTGCAAGAAAAAAAATTCGTTATAATTACTCAGTACACTTCAGCCCATTCTTGCTCACACTGGCTGATAAAAAGTCATTACTGATTGTTGGAGTACCCCAAAGGGATCTAATGAAGGATCAGCTCTATGCAATGGGGGAGATAAGGCTATATTAAACAGCCCAGAAAATTAGGGACAACCTAGAAAAAATCTTGAACAGAAGGTCAAGTATAAAAATAACATGATGCATTTAAACCCAGTTAGTCCCTGAGGAGTTCCTTCACTTCCTTGCAGCACATGCAGTGATTTACACTGGGCAGCAGGGCTATGCTGTGGCAACTGCTGTATCTGTGTTTTGTACTCTTTTTCACAGGATTATCAAAAAAGTAGAAAATAATGCAGAACCAAATCTAAACCTAAATCTTCAGGACTTGACAGCTTAGAAAGAAAATAATAAAAATAAACTTGTAAAAAAAAATGCCAAAAGAGGAATTCTTCAGCTTAAATAGCAACTGAGAAAGCAAAGCAGCTCTTGAGGCTCTGCCCCTCAGTGCTCTCAGCTCAGCCTGCAACACTGCCCTGCAGGGAGAACAATTGTCAGCCGTGGCTTCCAGACCACATTCTGCAAGAGGAGGAAAGCCAGAACAGCTGCCATTTCCCTCTACCTGCAGCAAGGTTGGTGCCACTTTTTAACCAACCTTTAGCTCACTCAAGTAATATTCAAGTGTAAAAATAACCCAGGCAAAAGCTGGTCACCTGAAAAAATTCATAGGTAACCTGGCAAAAAGCAGTATTTTTAGTGAGTTGATCACTTTGTCACAACCTTTGCCATGTCCTACTCCCTTTGTGAGTGTAGTAGTACTCTCTTCTGTGATCCATCACCCAGAGGAGAAACTTTTTTTGGCTGGGAGGCAGATGGATGGTGGCTGTCCTGCTGGTGAGAGAAGGTGCTGGGACTGCAGCAGTGCTTGCCTGGACTTGAATGCAGAGCCAGGCACAAAAAATCCCGGATTCTAACATCTCTATTTCTCCCTAGACTCCATTTCAACACATAACTGTATAGCAGAAAATCTGGCATTTGGGGCCTGCTTGTAACACACTTTGTTTACATTAACAAGACCTGTGTCACCTGCCTCCTCCTCCCCTACAACTCACACATTTTCTTCATTGTTTCCATTCTGAGCCACAACAGTTGAAGCCTGAGCATGTTGCTTAGCAATACAGGAGTGGAATAAGCTATGCTCAAAGTCTTCCTCCTCTGCTAGATGCCCTGTAGCGGCCATTACCAGAGGAAAAATTGACTTTTTCATTATCTTCTTATTGTTTCCAGGGCAGTTTCTCCCCTGTTCCCATTGCATCTGCTTTAGATTCCCCTCCTCCCAATATTCTCACATTAACCTTTTCTTAGACACAGCATCTACTCTCACCCCTCTCATAAATCTAATATGCTTTTCAGCTGTAGGTTTTTTGATGGGAATTTTCTACCTCATTCTCAGATAAGTGAATTCATTACAGATTTAAGCAAACAAATCTGGAGTGTTACAGGACAATACCTGCAGGAAAAATAACCTCTGAGTAAGCAAAATACTTCCTTTATTTTTTTAGCCACTGTTCGGTTGACTTTTACTGCCAAACAGAAAGAAAAATAAAAGGTGTCTGAATCCCATTTTTGCAGTTCAGAACCCAACAAGCTTTCTTTCTGAGCAAAATCCCTGGCTGCTAATTTCAAAGATATATGAAAATGAAAACTGTTTTGTACTCTCTCTCTGTTCTCATGCCTGATATTCAAATGAGGCTCACCACAAAATTAACAGTATATAGGAGCTCCTTAGATTAATCTTTCCCATACATCATTAGGTTCCTGAGAGACTCTCTGAGAAATGGGGTCGATCTTTCAGGCACATTTCTTGAGGAAAGCCATCCTGTATCATGTCTGTTAAGATCTTGTCTTGTTCTCTCTGAGGGAGGTGATGAGAATTTGTATGACGGTGTTGGGGTTTGTTACCAACTGCAGGTACAGAAACAAAGCCATACCTTGGCTGCAGGTAAATCACACCATGCATTTGTATACTAGTACTCACTCCATCATCACAAACCAGGCCAAAGAGCTTTGTTCATGCATTCAGCTGCGAGCCCTCCCTAAGTTTCTGGTGTGGTGCTTATTAGATTTGTGGTGTCGATAATCATGTTAGCACAAACAGCTAAGGGACAGTCTCCTCAAGAAACATCTTTGCTCAGAAGGGAATTATCAATACCTAATCACACTTCATGATGCTGCTGGACATTCCACCTGCTCTTGCTGTCTGTGTGCTGCCACGTTGGTTTAAAGCACACGGATTCTGCTTTGGACACTGGATTGGCTGTTTGGAAATGCAGAACCCATTGCTGTGTGACAGCCCATGGTCAGTGACACGTGTGCTGCAGACCAGCCATGCAGACAGTGGGCAGCGAACACACCAGATCCTTTCCAGGAAAGCTGGGATCCATAAGTGTCACTGGAGGGCTCTGTAAGAGCACTCCTCTATCCTCCCTGTTGGAATGGGGCTCATCCCTGCATTTCCCCCTCTGGTACCTTTTGCTGTCCTGGCTCTTTGTCTCTGCAGCACTGGCCAGTTGGGAAGGAGGCTCCGGGAAGGCTGTGCTTTCCTGCAGGCTGCAGCTCATTGCAGGATAACAGGGTAAAGTGTGGGCAGGTCTGGGCCAGGCCCAGGGTGCTCTGCACAGTGGGGCATCCATGGATAATGGCAGGTAAGGAGGATGTGGAGCAGCCCAGGGATGCAGCAGAACCTGCCTCAGCACAGGGAAAGTATCAGAGGGACCAGGGAAGAAACGCAGCTCTCAGAGACACGGTCAGTGTGAATGCCAGCGTGCTACAGCAAGATCCTCCTGTGCAGACCCCTGCACCAGCCTTAACTGCAGTTACTTCACATTTCTAAAAAACATGGAGACTTGAGGTCCCACTCATTAACATTTGGCAAAATCTCCCAGTCCCGGTCTACTTCAAAACACATCTCAGGCAGACTCAGGTTCTTCACCTGTATCCACCCTGACACTAACCAAGAAAATAAATATATAAGACTTTTTTATATATACTGCAGGCATGACACATCTGGATGTTTTTTGGGTTGCAATATATTTTCATAAATTCATCAGTCATCCAAAGATTTTTGTCCAAGAAGTTTTCAGGAAATTACAATGAGCATTAAAGATTGCACTATTCAACTGATATAATTTTAATATCAAAGTCTCATAAATTCTTCAGTGAGTAATGCTGCTTAGATTAAAATCAGAATCCAGATGAAAAAAAAATCTATTTACTCATTTATTTCAGAAGACTGAAGGTGGAGAGCTGCCTCCTTTTGAAACCATCTGAGAACAAACCTGTGTGGGCTTCGAGATCCTGCATCACAAAAATCTATAACACCTTGAAGTACTCGGGCTCAGTACACTTGAGCCATCTGCTTAATGAAACAGAACCAATGGTTTGGGATCTCCTGGCAGCTCCACCTGTAATGCCACCAGCTACACTGCCTGAGGGGCACACTCAGGAGATGAGAGTTAGATCCACATCTTTTCTTTTACTTACTTTAAAAAACTCCTCTAACCATCACCGTTGCAAATTTTACTTGTCAGCTCTTGATTTGTGTATTTCCTCCACCCATTAAATAGCTTCCGTATCTCCAACTTAACATTAAATTTGTGTTTCTGAGCAGAAAAGATCAGTCAACAGGGCAGATGGCTTCACTGTCCATAATCCATGCTCTGGCACCAATGTCACTTGTGCATCTGCTCAATCAAACAAGACAAGGTTCAGCACAGAAGATGGGGAAGGATATGATATAACAGAAAGGTATTTTAATTAAGCTACAAATGCCTGCTGTCTGATCACTCTCTGTGAGGCCAGTCAGATGTGGCAGAGGGAACAGCACCACTGCCTCTATAATTCCAACTGCAAGCTCTGGGAATTATCAGGAGCAGGTAACAGTTGTCCCAAGGCAACTAATGCTGCATTTTGCCTCATTTTGGAAGGACTCTTTTGTTGTTGTTTTTTGGGGGTTTTTTGCAGCTACAGTGAAGCATCACCACAATACAAATGTAGGAGTAAATGCAAGGTCAGCAAGTCAGGCTCCTGCTACCTGGAATTTACCTTAGATATCGGTTTCTCCTTTATCTCAAGATTTTGTTGGGTTTTAATTGTTTGCTTGTCTGGTTTCTTTACGAAGACAGAGGCCATTTGAAGGTGAAATGAGAAGTTGGTGCAGAATTTTATCGAGTCGCAGGAAAAACTGAAGATTCAGATGATTTCCTTGTATGTAAAAAGGAAACTCCTGCTGAAACATTGTTAATATCACTAGATCCAGAATAAAATGTTAAGTGTCCCTATGGTATTTCAGAGGACTAAAGGGATAAAATGAGCAGTTTGCAAGCTAATTCTTCATACGTAACAGAATATTTGTCCAGATTTAGACTATGATCTTCAGGGAGGCTAGGGAGAGGTAAGTTCCCAAATCCCATTGAAAAGCAATGAAAATTCACCTTTTAAGGGAATTCAGATTCAGATTAAATTTTTTTCTTCCCACATTTCATTCTTTTAGCCCCTAACATTCATAAAATTAGTGAAAATATCTAAAAAGATGTTTCAGTCGAACAGCTAGAATTTCAGTGGTGTGTTGCAAAGAGTGATGTTATCACAGGTACCATCCAGGTTAAAGGGAAGCATGAAAATAACCACACAGTCTGGACTTTCCATGTGTAAAATGAAAGGAAACTAAACTAGCTATTAACATGTTACTAATTGTAAAACAACAGTGATAGACACTGGAAGTTAAAGCGATGAACTAAGGGTGGGCAATAGGTTAAATACAGTACAACAGAACCTGAAAATGAAAGAGGAGAAGAGAATTTTAGATGAGGAAAAAATCCATTACTTGGATTAGATTTTTTTTTTTCAATCAATGTAGAAAAGTTGAGCAAATGTTTCTGTTTGTATTTGATGGATAACATTGTGAATGAAAAAGAAAACAAAAGGAATTTTCCTGTAGACACCAAAATGCCAGCTTAAGCTACTGTTGTTTCCAAATTAACCAGCCCAAATATTGAGCAGAGAGCAAAGATGCCTCTGAACCACTGAGGTTTACTTTTAACTTGTCTCAGAAAGCAGGAAAATTTTAAAGGGAGGTAGAACTGCCAGCTTAGTTTTTGTATTTAAAAGGGCAAAGGCAATGCAGTGACTGGGCATCTTGCAGCTTAACACATGGTATAAACCTGATATATACTGCCAGTTAACTGCTATTAAGAAAAACACATTTAATACAGCACTTTGTCATGTAATGCATTTGGAGACGAGTCATGGTGTTAATTCAAAAACAGAAGTACAGGGAAAAGCTTCGGCACCATCACAGGTGATTGCCTCAAAATGATTTCCCAACAGTGTGCAGTGGCAGGAAAGGATACTAATACCATCCCTCAATGATCAAAAAGAAGACAACTGAAGAAGAACAAAGTCACTATCACCTCTAAACCCAACTTCAGTGAAGCTCTTGTTGGGCTGTTGCTCCCAGTCTAATTCAAGGCAGATGCGAAAAAGTGATGAGCAGTTTAAAGCAGAGCCACAAATGTGATTCACCAGCTGGGAAACATGCCTTACAACGTGGGGCTGAAGGCATTAAATATATTTAGCTTTCAAGAAAAGCTTCAGCTGTAGCTTGATCACTGTACATACAGGTGAAAGAGAGAGCTGTGGTGGCAGCTTTTCAAAGTTGTTGACAAAGAAAAAGCAAGACCCAACAGATGGGAGCTGAAGTCACACAAATTCAATCTGGAATAAGAAATAACTTACCATCACAAAGGCTAATTAAACACTGGGACAGTTTTTCATCGAAGGTGATAGACTTCCCAATGTAAGCCTTTAAAACAGGATGAAACACTTTTTAAAAGATGTTCTTTAAACCATTCACCATTAGAAGTGCTGCACAAGACTCACTGTCCATAGCCTGGAGGAATTACACTGCCCCTGCCCTGACTTCAGTTTCTGCAGCTTTGCATAAGGACATCTCACCTCTTTAAATATTGTAAGGCCAACACAGACCCTCTGTAAGGTTCAGAAATTATTTCTCTTCTTCCCCCTAATGTTCCTACAGAACATCAGTCAGATTCTGATTTTTATTTTTTTTCATTCCAAGTTCTGAAATTTCAAACGCCGTCTACAGGTAGAGCAAAGACCTCACGTGGAGTTACTCAGCGCTCTAACATGGTGCTATGAAGCACCAGTCTTGCTGTTTCAAGATAAAAATTCCCAGCAATGATGAAAATGATGAAGTCAGACTTTTAACCTCAGCAGATACAAATTTTGCCTCATTATTTTACCTTGGCAGCTTTGGGTTTTTCTTTTGCCTACTCTGCAACTTTGGCTTCTAGAATTATTTAGACAAATTTCCCCTAATCAAGTCCTTGCCAGTGAACACAGTTTGTGTTCTGGGGACAACTCTCTCTAATTTCTTCTTCCAGTACACAAGCTGAAAAATAAAAGGCTCAAATTAACCAAGACACCAAGGTCAATCCAAGAATACTCTGGTGAAATGGAAGGAAAACATCACATTTAAAAGAGGTGGGGGGGAAGAAAAATGGGCTAAAAAGATATATAGATCCCTTCTGCTCTGAAATAAAGGTGCCCATACACAGCACGGAAGGTTTACACACACATAAAAATGCATCTTTACAAGTAACAGGAAAAAAGTGTAAATCTTTTGACCCAGCACCGCTGGGAGCCTTCCTGGAAATGCCATGGGAATGAACATTCCACTGAAATGCTCTAATTATTGCACTTTCAGCATGTTACTGTGTCTTGACAAAATTTAAGTTGATGGCACCAAGGACATTTCTACCACTCAAAACAGTTACTAAAATAATCTTGTGTAACACAAATCACTGGGTAATACGTTCCGTAAACTGACTTCTCAAACAAGCTTAGAATGATCTTTTACCCTCTCCTTTCACCAGATTAAAAAAGAAAGAAAAGACACAGTGCAGTGTAGACGTGCCCAGCATTTGACAGCCTGGGAAAAAATCTAATTTCATTTGCATGGCTAAGTAAGTGCAGCAGTCCTTACCCCAAATCTCAGATGACTCCCCTAAAGCCACTGCAATCTTAAAAATTAACAACTGAAGATGTATTTTCCTAACTCAAGCAGAAAAAAAAGGAGGGAAATAGGGAATATCAGAGAGGGAAACTGCATACATTTTATAAATACTCAGTGAATCCTATTTACAAAACCCACTTCATCTGCTACTTTCTATGTTTAAATATTCTGTGACTGGAGAAAACCAATATCTTTCTGCTTATCTCATTCTTATTTATAACAGCTTATTACATTTTCATTCATCCAACTGTTCTATTGGATTTCCAGGCAAGATAAGCTAAAATTCTGTGTAAGAAATATATATTTTATTAATGAAATGGGATCCACCATCATGGAAGAGAACATTTGATTTCTCCATTTTTGCCACCCTGATACCATATTACCCATGGATTCTAGAGGGTAGCTTTTTTCCCAGATTTTCTGTGCTCAGTCACCTTTCTTGCTTATTAACAATAATTATCTAAACCACCTGGAGTCACCATTAGAAACTGTGATTTTCTCCAACAACCACTTCCCCCAGTGACAGCCAATACACCCACAAGGGACAATCATGAAAAGCATAGAGAGAAAACGGAACAAGCACGAGCAAGTCAGAGGCATCAACATCTTCAATTAACATGAATGAAAGAAAAGCATGAGCAAAAACTGTTCTGGGATCTGGGCTGAAGTGCACTGAAACCAACAGATCTCTGTCAGCCTCCTTCAAGGGCAAACACTGTCCCAGCAGCTCCAGTCTGAGCCCAGGGCTCAGCAACATTCCCCTGCACACACCCCTGTGTTCTGTGTAAGGACAGCCTGTGGTGCCCATCTTCCAACCCCACACCCCTTCCCATCTCTGAGGGCTGTGCTTCTGCAGGGTTGGTATTTCCAATGTGAAAATATCCAAGGACTGGAAACCCAATCATATCCCATAGGGCAGGAATCTTAACTCCCTAAGTTTTCATAGGAAAAGGAAACTAGATACACCTTTCTAGTACAAAAATAAATATCAGGCTACAGCAAACTATAGGGAAAATCCCTCCACTAATACTTTGGTGGCTCCCAAGTACCTCCCTAGATAATTGTGCTGTAATCCTGTGAGGAGTGTTTGAAATAACCTACAGAAGGTAGGTTATTTAATTTACAAACATACAATACAATGAGTCCAGCCCTGTCTCTGCTGTGAAGTTGTGATGCAGCTAAAAACCACAACTGGATAATCTGTTTGTTCATTATGTGCTCTATTAGCATCACCTTCCTTTTTAAAATTCAGTGCTCTTCTTTCCCACTGCTGAAATTCCAAATATGCAGGATTGTATCTATGTTTAGTGACCTACACCACCAATGTGTTACTAAGCTTAAATAGTTAATAGTTTGTTCAGTGCTATATAAATTCCAGACAGTAGTTTTAAGACTGGTGTGAAAGTTGGAATTTGCTGGCTAACACCAAATTTCTGCAAGAGTTGTTACATATGCAAAAGACATTCTGCTCTCCAGTCCCAGATTTGTGGTTGTCACAGTGATTAAAACTCCATGTTTCCTAAACAATTAACTAACATAGTCTATTAAATCTCATTTTATTACTTTGAATGGATTGAGATGGTACAATAATCCAACTCGGAAGCAAGACAGAATTTGCATATCTCTTTCAGAAAATGGATGAGACAGAAAATGAACGACATGGTGGATAAAACCAAATCCTACCGTGTTCTCAGTCTGCTTTGCATTTGATTTTCTCTGCTCGACTATAAACAAGTTTTAGCAGTGATAGACTCAGATTACGTAGAAACCAAAGAGAGACAAAGCTCTCTAGGCTACCAAAACAATTCACTTTAAACAGAATGCATATCATTCAGTATATTTTGACAAATCTGAACGTGCCATCAGCCAAAAATGTTTGTTTTCTTTGACTAGTACTGCTGGAGATAGTACTTCATGTTATATGTCCCATGCTGCAATTTAAATTCAATTTTGTCATTTGGAAAGTTTTTCTCGTAATGCTTCAAATGGAATATATGACCTGCAATTCATTTATATTTCCTATGTAATTAGTAGCTGGCAAGTAAAACAAATTAGGTGCTTGATAAACACAGACAATTATATTTTCAAAGCAGTTGTATTTATGCTTGGAAGGAAGGACAGTTTTATGAATATGTAATCAAGGATGTAAAATTGGAAAGAAAACAAAATAGAGCATAGTTAATTCGGTGGTAGCGACAAATTAACACTGAGCCAAGCCCCCTGCACATGCACTGCCCTGATAAACTTGTTATTAGCAAAGGTTCACTCTAAGAGGAGCTTGGTAATCCTTCTTCTGTGTTTGCTCTTCTTTATTAGTCCTTTGAGAAAATATTGTTTATAAAATAAAGATCTGCACAAGCAAAGATAAGAGAGTCCCCATTCCCTGCCTAACCTGTTTAATGGCTAACAAGCTGGGAATATATAGCTCTTTTTTGCTATTTCCTTTATGCATTTGGCTACAGGTGTGTGCTGCACACCAGTGATTACCCAGCATTTAGGAGCAGCTGTGCCTCCAAATGAAAGATGAAACTGAACTGAAAGTTTGTTTGAAATGGAAGAAAAACCTGGCAGATGGTGGCATCCAGAAATAGCACCACTGAAAGGGAATTTTGTGTGCAGCTACTGCTCCAGAGCACTAGTGAGAACAGGGGGGAGGACGTCTCTGCAATGATCTGCAAGGGTAAAAGGGGAAAAATAAAAAGTAAAGGCAGTTTTAGGGGGAATGAAAACAACAGAGGGGACGAGGAGAAAAGAAGAAAATTAGCTTCAGATGTCAACACCTTAAAAAAGAACAGAAACTTAAAGAAGAATCTATTAGCAAAAGGAAAGGATTACAAGTATCTCTAAGCTGGGTTTATGCCTTGAGCAAAAGAAAAACTAGTGGAAGTACATAGAAAAAAGAATCATTTAGAGAAGGAAGATGAAAACTGACCAGCAGCCAGGATCAAACAAAGAAGAATTTAAATCTTAATAAGCTTTTGATGTATTGTGGAAAGTCATTTTCTTTGAAAGATCGTGCAAAGTCATTATGCTGAAACAGTTGTAGTTCTAAGCTTTCAAAGAGATAGGGGGTTAAAGGCATATGCCAAAAGGAACACTCAGTGGAGTAATTTTAGTTATTTTGCAAGAGAAAACTGTGACTTTAGGTTTTTTAAGCAGCAGACACGGTGCAGATGCTCCTGGCCAGCAGCTCCACAGTGCTCCCCGTAGAGCTGTCTCAAGGGGGAGCTTTGGGGGCTGCAGTGCCACAGCAGATCCCGTGTTTCCCTTAATCCTCTTGATGGCTGACTACAACTTTGTGTAAGTATTTGAGCTAAAATTTCTTAGAAATGGCCTAAATCTGAATTTAAGAGGAAATGCAGCCTGAAGTGATTCAGCCTTTGGCCATTCCCCACTGGACCAACACTACATTCTCCCTCCAGTGATGGTAATACCTCTGAACATCAGAGTGGTCTTGTAAGAGCAATTCACCTTTATCAGGGATACAGGCTTTTGACTTTGACATATTTGTGCATAGCTCCACTCTGTAATTCTCAATAAAAAGGTTTAAAAGTGTCTAAATCACTTTTCAAAATGGAACTTTACTCGGGGAAATCACAGAAATCTTCAGAAAAAGAAATCCCACATAACCGATTCCAGTTTGATTGGTTGGCATTAAATGAATTCTGTCACTGCTTTCTAAGTGAGGAGGCCAGGAAAAATGTGTTGTTCTCCATTCACTGTGCACACACAAGGTGGGATAATATAATGTGACAGAGTAATTAAGAAACTGTAAATTAATATCACATCTGGATATAGGAATAACCTAAAGCTTGACCGTTCCACCTCAGAAACGTCTTTTTCATTTAATGTTGTCTTTTGGCTGCAACTAATGCCAGACCATTCAGTAGCCTGAAATCAGCAAAATCCTAGGGCAGAGCACCCTGAAGACTTTAAGAGATCTCTAATTGCACTGCTCTTCTACATCTCACTGTTTAGGGAAAGCTGAAAACCTTGCCTTCCTGACAAAAACTGTTCCAGATGATTCACACCAGTTACTTGTGACAACTACTTTGCAAAAATCTTCTAATGTGAGTCATTTAGTGGTGATTCATTTACTTTTTCATCATTTTAAAACAAACTTTCCTGCGTGAAAAAGCTTAAAGACCTCTTTGAAAAGACAATTTGCAATTGCAAAGCTCTATTTTTCACTAGAGACGGAATTGCTGCTTTGCCAAAACAAAGCCCTTCTGAGCAATTTTCATCTATTTCTGGCCTTGTAAACCAAGCCCAGTCTGAGAGCAACGTTGAAAACAGTGACATCAGATATTCTGTAGCATGGGTGGGTTACTAGGCGACGCTGCAAAGTTCTGCAATGTTATCAAAATCCCAAGCTTTCCCTTGGGAAACTACAGTCATTAGATTATATTCACTCATTAAATAAATATCTGGAGCAATGAAGTACAAAACTTGTGAAAAGTTTCTTATCTGCATCAAAAGGTTTCCTTCAAAAGTTAATTTTACACATCTTAAATAACAACTGACATTTTCCTGTACAATGAGTATTTGTTTTGCTAAGAAAGTGTAGGGTAACCACTGTACCAAACTGGGAGCTATTGAGATCTACTGATTAGGGATTTCTATATTGGATTTGAGGTTCTAAGATTTTCTCTAAACTGTCCCCAGAAGACCAGAATTCTGACCAGGAATACACTGGAAGAGACACACACATACATATATAAAACAAATAGTCTTAATATATTTCATCAGTTGCAGTAGTCATGTGGAAAAGTGGGCAAACTTATAACCAAGGGAAACCGCCTAATACTGGGGAATGTCACTCACATTTCAACTCCCTGAGAGCCAAGATAAAGGATTCCCACATCAATAGCCATCCACAAATTAGCAGAATTTTGTAGAGAACAAAACCAAAGAAAGTTGTCTCTGTTGCTGCTCTAATGATGGACTTGTGAATCAATAGCATGGATTAACAGGCCTGTGCTAAATCCAGAGGAGCTGAACAGACAGCCCTGGGTTGAAGGAGGAAATGACAGTCATTTAACAATAGGAATGTGACAGGAACACCAAAAGCAAAGTCAAATTTGAAAATAAGTCCTCGTCAAATGCTGCTTTCCCAAAGAATATGTGACTGTAAAACAGAGAAGCTTTCACAGACTGGGCATGCTTTGCTCTGCAGTTGTTAAGTCTCTGGAGGGAGCTGAGGATGCTCTTTCAGGAGCTCAGATTTCATACATCACATTTGTAGAGTAGAACCATGATGCCCAGGTAGAAGAGCCTGAGGCTTTTGAAGAGGCTGAAAGAAACTTCAGCTATGCAAACATAATTCAGGAACACAATTTTTGTTCCCTTTTGCCTTTTATATGCCGTTATTATAACAAAAATAAATAATCCAATGATGTGCAATGCACAGCTCTGTACAAGTAGTCATTCCAAATGGATGATCACATGTACTAGAAAGGGCAAAATCATTGTCTTCCATTATACATAAATTAGTGTTTTGCATTTATGCAGTAAAGCAAGACTGAATAATGTATTACAATAATGAACTTGTTGGGAAGACAAAAAGCTCTGGAGTAAACTCTCTCCCCTGATATATTTGTGCCATTCTAATGGTTTCACAGTGGTTTCAGTGTGTCCTCATTTTCTCAGAAATTTGGATTTCAACTGTTTTGCGACATTTTATTAGGAAAGCACAGTTTTCTCCACATTCCCATAGGAGCTGAACTCTGAGGTTAACTAAAACTCTCCAAGTCTCTTTCTGCTAAGAGCAAAGTTCTACTTCCACATTGTACCGTATTTAGGACAGAAATGTACAAAAAACCTGGTGCTTATGAATGATGTGGGAAAAAAAGTACATTAGCACACGGTTCTGGAGATCTATCTGGCACAACTATTCAGCTATTTCATAATAGCTATGAAAGGCAAGTACAGTTCTTTCTTATTTAAGAAATATCCTCAAGTAGAGCTTGTTTTCTGCCTCCAGCAGCTTGTTTCCCCTCAAGCCTGTTGATAGAGTGCTGTCTATGAATATGCTGTTTTTCTTGGTGTCTGCAATACCCATGCTAACAGCCTGAAGCAAAAAGAAGCAAAGATGATGAAGGTGTTTCAAATATTCTCCCTGCTTCTGATGGTCAGAAAAACTGAGCAATGGAGGGATACAGCACTGCCTAATAAATGGGACAAGGTAAACACCCATGAATACAATGAGACACGTTGTTGACTTTATCTGGCACACAGACAGATGCTTCTATGATATGCTAGCATTAATCAAAAGCAGAATTATATACTTCTTTATGTCCATTCCTGATTTCACCTGCACCAAAAATATAGGGATTCTTGTTGTTCCTGCAGTACCTCTCCAAATCTTTAACAAGCTCAGCCACAACCAGCTTCCTGCCAAAATCAAATTTTTTTACCTCAAGTTTTTTATACCTCTCCTTTTTCCCTCTCTAGCCCATCAGTCTCTAACTCCCAGATGTAGATGGTGCTACACATCTATAAGCTGTATATATACAATATATAGCTGCTGGTTATAAAGATATAAGCTCAAACTCTGGGTTGTAGGGTAGCCCTAAATTTAGACATTGTTCAAGAGCAGTAATGCTCTTAATGAAACCCTGTGCAAACATTCTCCTTTGTGTCATGCATCGATTTATAAGTAATGAGATACCTGAAAAAACCCCAACATAGATAAGTCAAACATATTTCAACTTTCTTAGTGCTCAGGCATACCTTATTGGCTAGTTACTAAAAGTTCCAGTCAGAGCCTAAAAACTGCAATGGGAATTAACTCAATGTGCATTGGTTGTTAACCTAAAAATACATGTCTCTTTTCACTCTGTATAATAATTCTAAGAGTCAATTTAAAAAAATGGGATTTTATTACTATGATTTTATTGGAATTTATTATCTCCATTCTGTGAACATCTTCAGAGTCACTTCTGGGTTGTTGAACCACCAATCCACATCTGTTAAGATTTTTTTTGTCAACAGCCGAGGCTCCCCCAGCGCAGGGTACTCGCTGAAATCAGCACATGCAGCAGAAGTGCACTGCTCCTGCCTGACTGATAGCCAGTGTACAGGCTGTGGCAAGGTAGGGCACCCTTAAACTTTCTAAACTCCCAAATCTAACAGAATTTTTACTTTAGTCTTCTGAGTATTGGTAAATCAGTATCTGTTACAGCATCTGCTGACCTGCTGCACTATCACAGTTACCCACAGCTACCCCACACCTTATGGTAAAGTTCTTATCTCCTGCCAACACAACATTAATTCCACCTCTAGACAATTAACCCCCTGTCAGAACCATATTTGGCAGACTGAGATTTCTCAGGACTCAAAATATTTTATTAAGGGCTTCACGGTTTAAATGCTAACAGCACTAATTCTCTTTGTGGAGTTCCCCCAGGGAGGGATAAAAGAGTCAATTTAGCTGCCTAGCCTTTGTTTTCAGAAGCTGACGGTATCAAAAAGGGCTGTAGATAGTGGATATAATCCTGCAATATTAGCTGTTTTGATGTTCAGCTCTAAGTGAAGTGGATGCCTAAGTTATTAGTATACATAATATTTGCCCCTTGAATTGAACTATGTAATTAATACAGAAATATGAACACATTAAGTTAAAAGTTAAATAGCACAACCATAAAGCATGATATTAATGTTGCTTTCATTAAACATCAAGAGGAACAAAAAACATATGGAGGTCCTTTGATTCTCTTCAGCTGCTGTTGTTCAATCAGTGACTTGCAGTAGGGCATTACTAACATATATGACATGGTACACACTGGATTTGCTATCCTTGTGTTATACACTTTAATATATTTCTATTAACATGATAAGCATCTGATTTACTTCACAGTAGCTTTAGAAATAGCAATACTGTTTGATAAATCCAAAGAATATCTAGTAGAAATTATCTCAAACTGCACCAATTTATCTTGCAATATACAGGCAAAGTCATACCATATATGCAAATGTCTTGCAAATCCCATCTGAAAACACTCTGAAAATAGAAAATTATGTTTTACTACAAGACTTTTGTAGTGTAATAAGATCACTTTCCTAATTCATTAAGAAATGTCTTATCCAACATCTTGAAATCAGTGCCTTAGAGAATTTGAACAAGGCACTGAGAGCCTCAATAAAAATCCACTTGGACACCAAACTTTGCATATTCAGTATTGAGAAGAGAAATAGATTCATGGGTGAAAGATCATTTCTCATTAAAAATGCCTGAAAGAAGAATGAAACCTTTTCTGAACATTATTCATTATTCTCTAAATTTGGGGTTGGCAGCACCAACAGCCTAACTCGATTCACATCAGAACCTGAATTCATGGCATCTCTTCACAGAAAACTAGGGAGATGTCAGTGGGACAGCAATCAGGACTGGATAGTTTGTATTAAATTTCAGGACACAGTACCTAAAAATACACAAAAACAAAAGACAACTGAGATGGCAATTTGCCTTCCTTAATCACCTGCTCAGTGCAGTGCAACGGGAGCATCTGTAAAACTCAACAGACTCATCTGGGCATCTTAAAGGTGCAGCTGCCCCGAGGAAAAGGGCTGGCACTGAGGCTGGGCTGGCAGAGTCCTAGACAGTCTTATTCCACTGGTATTGTCAAGGGTTTGAGAGTTTGCTTTTAACAGAATCCTTGAAAACTCAGATAATAATAAAGGGAACAAATCTAAAAATCTATCAGCTATATAAAATATTAGCCAACACCTATGTGTAAACCTAAATACAATATCTAAAATATAACACGTAAGCAGCCACCCACTACAGTGTTGTGGGGGTGAGAGCTCCAGTCAGACAGCTCTTGGAGGTGGGCAGCAGGACTGGAAGGTAACAGGCAGACAGACTGACTTGGAAGAAGAATAGAGGAGGAAGAATCTGCCTCTAATGAACCAGTTTGATGAAATCAGTACAGTAGAGTTATTGTGCCAGCAGACTCTGCTCTGACAGCAGAGTAGCTCTCACTGTAACCCAAAGACACATGAGGAAGCCTGGGTAAGAGTGATTACATCTTCCAGGGCTCTAGAGATGCTCATTTATTAAATTCCTTCCAAATGTCTTGTACTAAAGCAACTTTAGAAAATTTAATGCAGTAAATAAAAAAGTTGCAGCTTTTAAATTGATTGTACTAAATGTCAAATGCAATGACTGACTTTAAACGCACAGATGTCTCATCAGACCTCCCTTACATCTTTTCAGGTATCACCTGCTGGCCTCCACTGGCAGACTGTGCCAGAGAACAATATTTTGTCTGCTTCAGGGAACTCAGCAAAACCCATTTTCTCATTTTTGTGTTAATATCTTGTGACAAAGCAACGTTACTCTGTACGTGTGAGTGCAAACACTGGGCATGGATACACCTTACCATGAACTCCCTTCTCTAGCAACTATCTTCCTTGCTTATGGAGCACTTGTATGTTAAAGGAAACTAGGGCTAGAACTTCATATCATGTACTTTCATAGTATAAATAAAATGTCAGACAAAGTTTTCCTTTTGCCTAATCTATTTACTAATGCTGTGAATGACAGAGAATGGAGACAGCTCTTGCTTATTTCTACTGTGTGCAGGATGTTGCCCTCCTGAAGTGCTGTACTTTCCTAACATTATCTCAGGGGATGAAGCAGTTTCCTAAGATTAAAAAGGAAGGGGTGATTGTTTTAATTAACCTGCTGCTACTGAAAATCTAAGGAGATTATCTCCACGTCTCTAAATACATGCAAGATAATAATATTTTTCTTGTTAGCAGAAGAATTCTTCTTGATTTCCATTTTTACCATGTATTCTTTGCCCCAGAAGGACAATTACAATCCTCCAATATAAGCAGACAGCTTTTCACAAAAAATCAGTCCCATAAATAAAACCATGCAGCAAAACAAACAGAAACATTTAGGCTGTTGCTTTCCTTCAATTAAAATATGACAACAGCTGTAGCAACTGTGCAACAGAGAAAAGCAGAGGAAGAGAAAACACTTTGTCCATCTTGATATGACCAGTTAATTGAGGGAAGTGGAAGAGTGAAAAACGTGGTGCACTGTGTTCACGTGCTGACTTTACAGAGTTGGCATGGAACCAATTTCAAAGTGAAAAATAGCTCTATGCAATTATTTAATCTATTCATCCTCATCTCTAAAACACCCAGAAGTGATTCTGCATGTTCTCAGTTACAGAAAACTCCCTCTAATTTCAAACATTCAGCACAGCAAAGTCATTCCTTGAGAATGGTTAGGAAATTCTTTTCAGAATGGTCTAGGAACTTCCACTGAGCAGGTTTGTGAAAGTCAAATCCAGAAGGACCTTGCATACTTGCACCTGGAAGCTTACAAAGCACCAGCCAGTATTACACAGCTGCAACCAACACTTTTCATCTTTCATTTTCAACAACACCCATTCGACAGAAAACTGCTTAGTAAAAGGGAATTTAAACAATATACAGGCTACCTCCCTTTTCAGCTCTCTACAAGGAGACCTTTAACTCACTATTTATAACTTAAGCCTATAGATATACACTGTAACACCATATAAGTTACTTACAGCTGTAAACCAGGAGTAACTTCTGATCTCACCCCTTCCCTAGTGGCAGCTACCAGGGATGAATCCCAGGGTGGTACATTCTGTCAGAACAAGACAGAAAGATTGGACATGTCAGAGCTCAGGGATGGAATCAGGCAATTCAGTGAGAACGTGCAGCTCCAAAAGACGCACAAAACCAGGAGCCATTTCCTGCTGAAGCTGAAGGACCATGAGGGGCAGAGGTGTACATCAGATAGCCAATTCTTGACTTTCTAACCTATTGTTTTCCTGTTGTTCTTTGCCTTCCTTCTCGAAGTCTATTATAATGATGTATTTTTAACCTGTTTCTTCAAGAAATGAGGCATATGTGGTTGTGTTGCCTGGCCATCTGTCAGTTTGCTATTTTCCCTCAAGCGCATTTGGAACCTGTTGAACAATTTCAGCCAATATGACAGAAGACTAAAGGTCTCAAACATAGAAATTTCTGCATATTTTATCAAAAAAATAAAGCTAAAGGAAGAGGAAGACCCAGTGTATGTGTGGCTGTCCAGGCTGGCATAGCACAGGACATGCTGCCACAACCTCCTGGCACGAGCAAGGCTGTGACAGGGAGGCTGCAGACCCAGGAGAGGAGAAGGAGGTGAGCTCTGCTCATGTGCAAATCCATCAGAAATCCATGGCTGTGCTTCCTCTGCAGGGCTCTACATCAACCAGCAGTGGCCTCTTCAGGTTTCAGCCAAAAACCAGGATACAATCCCTGAAGGATATTTTGTTCTTTTGGGTTTGTTTGTTTTTTCCCCTCCAAATAGCTTTTAATCCAAGACAAAACCAGAGGAATGGGGTGCATTAGTGGGAGGCAAGGAAAGAAGGCCAGAGGTGGTGTGACCATTTCATATGTATTGGAAATGAACACAGGGGATCAGGATGGCCAGAGGTCCAGAATTCCCAGACACCAGATTTTCCAACTAGCTCATATAACCTCTGTGTTTGATCCATAAACACTGGAGATTCTGAATCATTCAATAGCACACAAAAATCTTACAACCATCTTTAGTTACTGCATGCTAGTTTTCCGGGTGGGAACATTGGAACTTCCATACTGGGTCTGAGCAACTGTCTCCAGCTGTGACCAGGAAGGAAGGGGTATAAAACAGAGGGATACTGCCATTGATACCTGCACTCACAGCTCCCAGGGATCCACAAATTAGCTTTTCCTGAGTCAAACAGCATTTGCATCCAAACAATCCTGTTTAGTTGCCATTGCTGTGTCTATCCTCTGGTAAGCTGCCTAGTTCTTTTTTACACCTATTTACAGTTCTGTACTCAAAAACTTCCAGTAATAATGAATTTTGCAACTGAGTATGTTCCAAAAAAAAAAAAAAAAAAAAAAAAAAAGTCATCTTTTAATTTCTTTAGATCTGCCTAACACCTAAAGAAGCTTCCACTATTCTGTTATGGGAAACAATATATATTTGTTATCTACCAGCCAGCTTCACATTATTTATTTTATAGATACCAATCATATTTTCCCTCAGTCATCTCCCTTTCTGGATGAATGAATCCCAATGCATTTGGCATCTCCTCTCTGAGAAATCTTTTAGTGCTTTTGACCAAACTTGACAATCTGTGTTCCCCTTCTCCCTACATTTCCAGTGCTGAGTGTGTCCTCTGAGAGGGCAGGGCCAGAACTGTGCATTCAACATGTGGACAAATGGGGAATAAGTGATGGTGAAACAATGTTTATAGTGTTGTTCTCATTTCCTTTACTAATAATGCCTCAGATTCTATTTTATTGCTAAGAAATGGTCTAATTCTTTAGAGATGCCCACAATGACTCCAAGATCTCTTCCCTGAGCAATAGTAGAGGATTTAGAGTCCATTATTGTGTGTCTGTTTATTTTTCCCATGTGCATTCATTTTTGAAACACTAAATTTTATATAATTTTTCTTTTAGTCACTATTAGATTTCTGTTATTATTTCTATCTTTCTTCTACTCCTCTATTTTTGTTAGCATCTCCATCTTCTAAATCTTTTCTCTATTTTAAATTCAAAAGTACATAACCTTATCTTTATGTCCTTGTGACTTGCACCTTCAAGTTTTACCACCAACATTGAAGTCGATCATAATAGTGAAACTAGTTTGACATTAACAAGGAAAACGTTAAATTAGCCATAATAAGATATATTGAAAGCCAAATTAATTGTGTAAACTTAATTATTTAACAATTCAGCAACACTGTCAGTGCTTTCATCTACATCCTTCTGCAGCTCCTGCTGAGGGATTTTGTGTACCTCATATATATATGTATATATATCGTGTCTACATCTTTACATAAGGGATATTTTGAAAAGATTTCCTGAAGTCTTTTGCTCACTCTCAGCACCGTGTAGAATTATCAGCACTATTTGCAATGTGATTAGGGAGTCTTAAATACTGCTTTGTGCAATGGAGATACACTCTGACAATATTTGAGTGGCTGATGAGTCATGCAGAGTTTGGTTTCAGGAAGGCAGGACTGCATAACAAAGTGTGAGGCTGCAGCTCATCGCCAGGGCAGTCACACACCGCCTCCCTCATTGGAAATGCAGTCACATGCCATTATGCTACTTTTGATACAATATGATAGCCAACTATTCTTAGCAGGCATTGTGTTGAATGCAAGTGGAATAAAGTACAGCGTGACTGCCCCTTGTGCTATTTTAGACAAATACAGGGAAAGCCAAAGTGTTTTCACAGACGCTGTGCTGAGGCAGAAGGGTTTCACATTAGCAATCCTAAGTACTCAGCCTAAGCTGCAGTAGTCACTTCACAACTGCAACAACCACAGGTGTGCTATTCAGTGATGGACAATTTACCAACAAAAAGACAGAGAAAAAAAAATATTTTTCAGCTCCTCATTGCATTTTTTTAGTGTGTGAGTTTTTGCTTCTGTGTATTGCAAGAGAGCTGACCATACTAATATGGTTGAAAGAGTTCTGCGAAGTTGCAGCACATCATAGGAACAAATTTAACTGAAGACAGGATATTTTAAAGAACTGGAAACATACCATCATCACCAATTAAAAAAAAAACCAAAGCAACACTGTATTTCTTAAAAGCAAATCCTGATTGCCCACTCTGCTGCAGTTATGGCTGAAAATATTACAAGGAATTTGGGGGAGAAGAAAAAACCCATCTTTACTTCAATCCTAACAGTAATAAAAAGGTAGCATACATCAGAATCCTTGTCTCTCCAGCACTTTAATAGAATACCCACTTCCTTTATCTCTGAGGAGCTCCAATATCCAGCTGCAGGGAAAAAAATATATGGATCTGGTACTTTGTGAAGATTACAGAACTTGTATCTGTTTACCCAGTTATCAATTTAAAAGAAGTGATAGGTCCAGAAGGCTCCTTGCCTCAAAGCAGGTTCAAATGCCTTTATATCACTGCTGACAGATGCCTGTCTATGTCCAGAGATGAATATGGCATTAACTCTTAAGGAAATTTATTTCAGTGCTAACATTTAAAATGGTTCTACAGAAATATTTCTGAGTCAAAAAAAAAAAAATAGGCAGAGAAAGCTGGCAGGAGTAGAACATACAGTTTAGGATAACAATTCTCCCTAGAGGAAAGTTAGAACAGCTCTGCATCCTCCAACAAAGCACAGGATAAAAATCAACAAAATGCAAGTAGGAAGCATCAAACAGAAGTTGAACAAAGTCCTGGATTTGCACCTAAAAATAAGCAATAAGAACAAATATATATACAGGCTGTTTACTAAAGAAAGTTTAGAATAAATCTTGATATATAAATAAAATAGACCAAGAAGGAACAAAATCACTACAAAGTGAAATTCCAGTATGGGCAACAAAATAGCAGAATGAAGTTTATATTATTGACTTATGAGAAAGGTGACAATGACTGTGACAATCACATATACTAAGTAGGTGTCAATGTAGGTGACACTGAGACAAAATCCTTCCATATCATAAACATTTGCTTTTTGGGGAAATTTGTTTAGGTACCAAAAGAAAAAACCTAACTCTTGACTTCACAGTGAAGGATGCCTGTGACCTCATTCAGAATATTGCTTTCAAGGCAAGTGTATCTGCACACAACCAAATCATAAAATAATGAGCAAAGGAAACCACAGAGGAAGGAACAAACCTGTTATAGCAAAAACGAGCAAACACAGTTCTCATACAGGTAAGTCATGGCATTGCAACTTCTTAGGAGTTCTCTGTAGGGCAAGGACAAGGCAGTTTAGATGCTGTGCTTGAATCTCCTAAAGGCTTTCAGCAAGATTTCTTAACCAAAAGTTGATAAAATGCCATGAGAATGTCTTCTTATGGATTAATATCAGATTAAAAGGACAGGAAAGTAAAGTAGGAATAAATAGTAGGACTTCAAATGAAGCCTCTGGCCTGAGGCTTATGCTATTTAGTATTTTTGTAAATGATCTGGAAAAGGGGTGGCAAGGATAGCAACATTTGCTCCTGGTGGCAAATTATTTAGAGTAGTAAAAAGGCAAGCAAACTGCAAAGGCTTGCATAGGAATGTCGTGATTCAGAATAATTAGGCAATAAAAGTACAGAAAAAAATTCAATGTAAATAAATGTAAAGTAACACACATGGAAAAGTAACTTTAACTGTACATATTCAGTGACTGAGTTTAAATTAGCTATTAACTTTCAGGAAAGCTATCTCAGAGCTATAAGAGATAGTACCATGAAAACATCATCTTGGTACTCAGAATCACTTAAAAAGGCAAATAAAGCATTCGGAATTTTTAGAAAGGAAGAGAGAATAAGAGAGAAAACATGATTATGCCATTTTATAACTCCACAGTGAGCCTACTGCTGCATTTTCCCCATCTTGGAAAGCACCAAAGACCAAAGAAGGTTCAGAGAACTGCAGCAACAGTGATCAAAACTCTTCAGCACTCAGAGACAACAACAGAGAGGAAATTCTGACATTTCAGGATTCCCATAAAGTGGAATTCTTAGGATAGAGGAGAAATTCACTTTTGAAATGCCAGCATATGTTGATTCTGAAACACAATATGCTTCTTGGGACTCTGACAGCTGGTACTGAAATCACAGTTAAACTGCTGAAGTTCCAAGGCTCAAACCCTGTGAGGGCAGCCCTGGGGCTCAGTGGCTCTCAGTCCCCAGGGGCACTCATTTCTTCAGTCCTTGGCCTACGTGGCAGCCCCAGCCCTGGCTACCCTGGGTGGGTGTCACCTCTTCTGCTGCAGAAGCCTGAGCCTAAAAATTCCCACTGCAGGCTCGAGTCAAGGGTCTGGAGAGCTCCAGCTTGTGCTAGGGCTTCCAGAGATCCCACACTCAGGGACCTGGCAGAAAAACTTATTTACAGGCAGTCACAGTAGCAATGGAGTGTGATTTATTGCATGAAGATGTCTCAGTTTGAAAAATTTTATTCAGTATCAGCTGACAGCTATCCTCAGTTTTAATGAATCACAGACTGGAACAGGAAACTCAACTGAAACCACCAAGATCCCCCCATTTTGATCAAAACCATTATGGATCTTGTGGTTTCTGACCAAAAACCCAAGCCACCTTGGCTTTCTCAAATTGTCTTAAATTCCTTTGTTTACTTCTACTTCATTTTACTGAACCAAAATAAACCAGCCTCGAATTTCACAGACTTCATGAAATGTTCACACAGTACAAATACTGGCCAATTGGAAGCCCAGACTAACACAGCACGTCTTTGGACTGATTCCTAACCCCCAACATGCTGTGGCACCAGTTTGAAAGCCTAAGATTTATAGCTGCTAAATAACTTACTGCAGTTGAAACTTCAGCTCATTTGAAGGCAATGGGAGTGCTGCCTTGGGCTCAGTTTGGACTAGAATTTCACTGTTTCACTGAAAGTTCCATATTTGTTACAATAAAAAAGCATTTTTTATTATTTTTATGGATTTTTAATCCCTGTGTATCTGTATTAAAAACAACCTATTAAACATTTTTGAAATGCAAACTCAAAGGAATAGCTTTATCATGGGTATAGTAAACCATCCTTTTATATGTAATTTGTAGCCACATTACTCTAAGGTTCAGAGCTCATCAATTAGTAATTATTTTAATATATTACAGTCATTGGAGGAACAGAGAAGGCCCAAAACCAAAGTTGGGCCTCCTCTCACTTCATTTGATTCAATCAGGGGGTTTCCATTGAATTTGCTGCAGCGAGTTTAGACTCTGCCCGTTCAATTCTAGGTATATGTAGTACACTGAAGAACAATTCATACAGGCACACAGAACATGAATAACCTGCTCCTTATTCCTGGCAAGACAGTTCTTCCCTCAGGTGAGCCAGACACACAAAACAGACCCACTTGGTTCCCTTATTATCTTTCTATTTACAGAAATAATCTGAAGAGTCCCGGACTAGTTATTACAGATCCATCACTGACAAACTGTGATTAGGAACCTCGTTAACATTAATGCACCACCTACCTGGAATGCTGTAGTGAGAAACAGTCAAAACCTCATTTCTACTAAGGGGCTTTTTACTCTCTTGAGTACTGTGGTAAATGTAATGACTCAATTGGTTTTGATGCTGTTGATGGGCAACATTTCAGAGCCCTCAGGTCAGCTTTTTGTATGGGCACAAATTTAGACAAGTATATAGACAAGTATACAGACAAGTCTTTTATATTTCTTGAAAGAAAAGATGAAGAGAATTGTAGAAGATTCTAGACAAACATGCAAAACAAACAAGCCAGGACTATGGGAGATATGACTTGAGATATGTCATGTATGTAATTAAAAGCATTACACCCAGGATGAGTCATTTAAAGATGCATCATCAACAATGATCACTTAAGCAATCGACAGACAGGTGTAGATGGGTGCCCATGGGGGCTGACAGCCTTCTCTGAGCCCATGGCATGTCCCTTGCCTATCTGCAATTGCTGTATTTGAGTGAACTTTCTGCTGTGCCAGCAGTAACCCAGGCATATAATTACAACATCTTTGAAAAAGCTCATCCGAGGAACAAACAAGCTTGCTTTAAAAAAAAAATTCCTCTTATTGCCCTGACTCATAAATCTATGATGCACTTATTTAAATTCAATAGGCAATTTTAGGGAGAGATAAACAAATTAAAGAACCTCCACTAAATGACAGAAAATTCCAAATAAACATAATCCATTTTGCATTTTAATTCCAGTGTTGCTTGTCCTTGTCATGGCTGTTACCTGCCTTATACATCCTTTTTCTTCTTGAAAACAGTTCTCACGTAATACTAAAGAAACAAACTACAGAATACACGGTATTTTTTTTAAATCAAGTAATCCACTCCATCCTCCATGGACACACAGAAGAAGGCTGGAAACAACAATGGCAATTCTTTATCATGCCAAGGAGCTTTTCTTTAATGATTCTTCTCCTCCTAACCCCTCTAGAGAACAGTAATTAGCATGCTGTTTGTCCAGATCCATCAACAATGGCAAGTATAAAGCTGTAAATATGCCACGCGGGCGTTAGATTTATTATGGTACCTTCCAGTCTGACAGATTTATACATTGTCTTTTTTGTGGCAAAGGGGAGAACTGCTGCACAAAATCAAGAAAATACTTTGCAAGCAGGAGTCCTCAGCTACGTCTAAGAATTCCTGTGAGTCTATCCAGGTCCTCCTGCTATTCCCATCACCTTGGAATCACCGTTTCCTACACTCAGCCTCTCTCACCACCTCCAGAGAACACCATTTCTTGCTGTTGTGTCTCACCATATGTATTCGTCAGTTTGCAGAATCCTGTTTAATGTATAATCAGAGAACAGAAAACACTTAAGGCACAAGTTCTGAATTCTGCTCAGGAGGGACCTTTTTCCATCTAGGTGTCATGGAAAGTTTTCTCTGTGCAGACTGAGCCACCCCTCAAGTCTCTCAAGCCTGAGAATCAGCAGACAGTTCCTACCTCCCCTTTTCTCATGCCCACGTTCTCCTTCACAGATTGTTCTCCCAAGCACCAAAAAGCCAAGTTCTGTCACTCCTGTCCCTGTTCCACTGCTGAGCCCCAGGCAGAGCAGTCGTGCTCTGTGGGCTGGTGGGGGTTTCTGTCACAGCAGGGACACACGGGCTCTGCCCTTCACTGCAGCTGCTGGGGGAAGGCCAGGGGTGGGCAGGGAGGGGTAGCAACAAACAGCAGAGCACATTTGTTTTCAACAACTGAAAAAGTAAAGGCAAAAAAACCAAATCTAGATAAACTGACAGGTGGTAAATCATGAAACGTTTCATATGGAATTTTTAAGAGATATAGGAAAGCACCATGTGGTGCTCCCACGCACGGTTTTATAATCTATGTGTGTCTATCGGTGAGACAGGGAGCAAGGAAGGTGTGCACACTGCAGAAATGTTATAGGACTGCTTTTCAGCTCCTTGTCATTGGGCTCCTTTCACTCCACCCACCAAACCTGGAATAGCATCCCAGTTTGTCTAAGTCTGGCATCTACTCCGTCCTTCATTTTTTCAGCTCACAGTGAACCATTCCCTTCATTTCTCAGCTCTTTGCTCTGAGCTTCCTCTTCCCTCAGCCTCTGTCTCCTCTAGAGTCCCAGGGTAGTGTAAGACCCAATTAAACCCCACATCAAGTAATTATTTCATACCATCTTTCACCCTTTTTTTCATTATCTCCCTAGTATGACTAAATTCTGCACAGATTAAAACTATTTTCTTGATGCCTCAGAAATGACAAAGGGAAAAGTTATGAATGTTTAAAAATAATAATTGTGTTGAACAAGGACAAGGCCTACAATGTTTAAAAGGAAAGCCTATTTCTTTTTTAAACCCTGCATTTTTCAAGTGCTTTAAATCTCTTAAATGTGGGACCACAGTTTCTACTGCTTGGCTTTGCACTTTGAACCTATTAGACAGATGGTTTCAAATTCCCCAAATGTAAAAATGCAGCCTCCTGACATGCATTATAAACAGGAAATTTTTAAGACTATGAGAAAGACTGGGGTATTTTTCTTACAAGATCAAAAGATAAAGTACTTGAGGGGAAACAGTTATTCAGCCTTAAATATATGAGAAATTTTGGTGATGTTCTGAGCTTTCGAGCCTGACACCAGAGCCAGACAGGCAGTTACAAGTAAATTTCACATGCAATTTTTATTCTTCCTCCTTTTTCTACAAATATGGATTTACAACACAAGGAAACATCTATATTGCATGATACATTAGGATATATTAAGGATTTATGTCTTTAGGATACAATATTGAGGATAAACAAATGATTAATGGTAATAGAAAAAAAAATACTAGCAATTGGGTGGTGTTGGCTCAGCTAAATTGCCAGAGGAACTATGTATATCTTGAGTAATATCTTGAATTTTATCATTTCTGCATCACAAAGAGCTAATATAGATCTTGGAGTGTTAATCTGAAACTAGGCTGTGTTATTCAATCAACAAGAGGGTTGCACTGCCAACTGGAGCTCTTGCATGATGAGTTGAGCTGCTGAAATTGCTCCTTGCCAGGATACTGTGGTCATTTTTAAGATACTTCATGGTGAACAGGTATTTCTCACTCTTGGATTTCAGCACAGTTGGTTTTTCATGTAATAGGACCTCAGGCTCTGCTATTAGAAGGATCTCAGTTACTGTGAGACGCAAAGCCCAAATGTCAGACATATAATATTTATGAGAGGCAGCAAAAGAAAAGGTTGCAGCTGCCCTATGCAAAATGACTTGGGAACTGAATGGAAAACACCACAGCTTCCAGTGGCTGAAGAGTCAACAGTTATATACTGTAAAATTATAAATAAAATCCTTTAAAATATAAGAAAGCCTTCCATTTTCTCCAACCAGAACCTGAGGCTATGAACGAGTGAAACTCCAAAGGTGCAAAGAGAATGACTGGCTGCAGGCTGT
This sequence comes from Pseudopipra pipra, assembly GCF_036250125.1. Classification (NCBI taxonomy): domain Eukaryota; kingdom Metazoa; phylum Chordata; class Aves; order Passeriformes; family Pipridae; genus Pseudopipra; species Pseudopipra pipra. The sequence goes on from NC_087561.1 coordinate 8,874,794, forward strand.
TGGTTGAGGTTCCAAACAATGCCGAGTGCAATCCAGCAAGACATCTGTAAGAGCAGCACTGAGATGCTTCCAAGTGCTTCCTGCTTCCCAAACCAGGAATATCAGATCTACAGCCTCTTTTGCTGTGTTCTGTACTAAAGGAAAACTGTAAGGGAGGGGAGTCACAATTTTAAGTGAAAGTCAAATGGGAACACGGGGTGTTTCAGGTTCCTAAACAACCCACTCAACCCTCACAAGAGGCCTATTGCAATCACACACCTGGATTATGGCTGTACAAAATGACCCAACACTACACAGCTGTTACAAGTTCCCTAGGAGCATTCTGAAATCTTGAATATGCTTGTGGGAAAACATGCTTTGTTTGTTCCTAACAAAGGTAAATCAGTGTCTCAATTAATGTTCACAGAAACTTTAAAAATATTTTAGCACAAGGCACCCAGACCAGGAAAATGGATCCCTCCCTCCCTCTATTGTTTCCCATTCAGAGTCAAAATCTACACTTGGTACTGTGATGTCTGATTCAGATATTCATAAACCCAAATGTCACCTTGAAATATCAGAGGGTTAAGATTTAAAATTCCAGCTTGATCCACCCCTTTTAGCCCCCGATCCTTATTGTTCAGTGGAAAACTACTTTGAATCCTGCAGCTCTCTGCCTTCTGTTCCTCAGAATAACTTATTCCTTACGATATTTGCTGCATGTGTGGAAAACAAATTTACCTCCCAAGTGCCTATATTTCCAAATGGTCTCAAAGAACAGTGATTCAAACAGATGTAAATTTTCAGCAGCAGGAATACTACAGTGATTGCGGAAAATCCCTATAGAATTCTGCTAAAAGAAGAAATATGTGGAACAATAACTGAACACAAACAATCCTTCCCAGGTGAAGCATGCAGAAAACTATTAGTGATGGAGAGAAATCTGCAGTGCATTTAGACAGCTTAATTTATGAAGCTTACCAAAATAATTAGAAGAAATCCTGTGAACTTTTCGACCCAAGTGGAATCTTTTCATTTAATGAGTTAAAGGAATGACAAATGTCTTGATGAATGTGAATTTTAAGTTCCCAGGCACGACAACCTATTAGGAATCTTGCCCACACACAGTACCACACATGCAGCAGTACTTTCTAGTCCTTGCTCAAAGCCAGGACCCTCTTCTTGTGTGTGGTATCAAATTCTAAGTATCACACGGCCATCACCATGGTAACTGATGGACCACCAAACTTCCAGAGAGCAAACAAACTCCATACTCCCACTGCCTCATCATGCACCGAGAAAGATAACTTTTTCTTCCTACTTTATGATGGTATTGTGAGAAAGCTGATGTGAAACATGGCTACTGCCATGTCCAAATGCTAAATAAATTCAAGGTAACCACTGAGATCAGTCATCCCTCGTAGCAAGCATTGCAGTAGTTGGCAGTGGAGGTAGTATAATGTGTGGGAACTCTGTAGCTGGGAGACAAATAGCTTCTAAGAGTATTTTTAGCTATATTTGGAGGCTTAAATCAAGAGTCTAGAACAATTAGGAGACAACCCTGACTGATGAAGCCACAGCCCAGGTTACTCACTGGAGCTGTGCTGTTCATGCCCTTCGTAGTTACATGCAGCACCTTTCCAGAGGCAGGACAGCAGACACGTCAGAACTGCAGCTGAGGAGGAAATGTAAGGTGAAGCCACCCATGTGTGCAATGCAGCAAAAGGTTTTTCCTCTAAAGAGTGAATATTTACAGAAAATATGAGAAAAGATAATATAATGCTCATGAATGTGCTCAAGGCAGCTGCCAATTGGGGGTCTGTGCTGTCTCTCCATGGGGAGGGATCAGACCTTTAAATCAGTTCAGTGCTGAGGACTCAGGAACACACCAGAGCTCACTCACTGCATCAACAAGCCTGGGCACGTTTGCCCACTGCCCAGAGCAGATATTCACCAGGTAAAGTGCTCTGCCAAAATAGAGCTGTATCCCAGCCTGAAGAGCAGCACTGATGCCTGAGTGTAGCAAATAGAGTAAAGCTCTTATCTACAGCTCTAAATCCATTTATATTCTCACTTGCACATGACTTATGTTGGTTTCAGTGGGTGGCAATTCTACTTCTCTGACAGCATTTTATAATAAGAAATCTATCCAAAGTAAAGAGGGAAATACATTCTGATTCCAACAGCGCACTCAGGATGGAAACAGACTTCCAGCTGAAGACATTCTTGCAGATGTATTTTATTGGTTTGATAGAGCATCAGCAGTAAAATATGTGGAATTTATCAATTAAATGACATCAGCCTAAGACAGATCTTCAGCAATTCACAACATTCTGCAGTGGCTGCCTCACCTGCAGTGCCGTTGATGCTCTCTACTAGCTATACACTAACCCTTTTCAAGCAACTTTCATTTCTGTGAATGTAAATAGTTTTAGTTTTGATTTTTATGTGCAAAGGCTTTTAAGGGAGCATAGAAAAAATATGCCAGGATGTGCTTGTGTTCTATTTCTATTTTTATGACTTTTTCTTGTAATGCCAAAGTACCACACATTTATTTGCTTTGACCTAATTAAGGAATACATGAAAACCTACTTCACTAAAGTTCAGTGATGCCAGCCACTGCTGCAAATGACAAACACAAGGACTTACTGGGTCACTGCTGCACACTGAAATGTAATCAAAGGCTGAAATGCAAAAGCATACAACAAAAAATGCAGCTGTCTTCAAAAAAAACTTACTACTACTATGGATTTACATTATAATACTCCTCTAAATACAAGCACAACGTACTTTCTTGAGAAATCGTAAAAGATTATAAGTTAAACAGGAAAGATCAGTCCCTACATAATGAAGTTACAGTACTAATATAGCCTTGGAAAAGGCATCTTGGAATATTGACAGTTTAGTAGAAACTGGCAGAAACAATGAAAGGTATAATACCAGGACCTAAACACAACACACCTAAACCACAATTCCAGCCTCAGCATCAATGTCTAAGGGCATCAGTGAGAAAACTTTGCTGCTTTTTAGCTGGGAATTCATTCTTGAAGAGCCACTCTCCCTTTCTCAGTCCTTTTTCACAATTTCTTGCTGGAAGACTGGCAAATGGAAAAGATGTTAATGGCACTTGAACATCTTTCTGCTTTATTCACAGGTGCCATAAGGCTCATGTCCAACAAACAAATGCACCCACATTTACCTGCAGCTGTAAAACTGAAGCATCCATATGGTAAACTGCTTGCTTTCACAGGAATTTCACCTGCTCTAGGTGTCCTGTCCTGTGTCAACCCATGCCAAGCTCCATACTCCCCTTTAATTTAGTTCTATCCCTTTCCTCTAAGATCCAAGGACTGTGCTAGGAGTGAATATACTTGGTGACATGAGACACAGTGGCTCTGTCACCACAGAAAATGCTAAACAGCATTGGGGGGGGAAAAAAAAAGGAAATTTTGCTTGAAAAACTACAAAACAACCAGTGCTAATAGGAGCAACATATACTTTGGCCTTAGCTATGCTTGTGCTGGGGACAGGCACAAATATCCCTTCTTAATGGCAACAGAAAACTTCCTGCTGTGAGGGCAGGATGGGACATTGAGCTGGAGCACTGCTGCTTGTACCTCGTCTCTCTGCTCAGTCAGTATAAAGAACACACTCAAAGGATAAGGAGCATCCCAGAGCCTGGGATGCCAGAGCCAGCATGCAGGAGCTGTGATATGCCACAGGGAACTGCAGGAGCTGTGATATGTCACAAGGAACAGCACATACCAATACAGCAGCTACAGTTCTAGATGACCTTCCATGTTTAGGCACAGAGCTCCAGTCGGGCACCCACAGCACTGGAAAAGTTATCCCCAAAGGGAGGAGACGGACACGTTGCACCACTGCAGCAGAAACATTGTATTAAGAGGTGGAGTTTGCCATTTCATTCCTTTAAAACGATTATTAGCGAACTGTTTAAGTAAAACTTGGGCTTATATCTTCTGCTTCACTTGAAGTTCTTTGTAGGAGGCATAAATCACACAAGATAAAACAGCCACCGTATCTGGAGGAGTAGCTCTTGGCTTTCCAGCTCTCAGCACAGAAAGTAATGATAAGAATATTGGCAAAGGCTACAAACAGGCTTTTGGGACTGTGACTACTGGGATTAGTGACTCTCTGTTCTCATCTCCTTTGTGTATGTGTGGATTCATCACTTCTGAGACCGTTCCCACTACCCAGCTGCTCCTGTTATCCACGGAAGTTGATTGAGAGGAATGTCTCAGAAGCCCTTCACAGATTGGTGAGGGTCTCCCAGGGGATACAACAGAATGATTGTTACAAAGCACCAGGGATGTCCTAAGTGCTTCCCTTTCCCCAAAGGGCTGAGTCATACAGGATTGCAGGTAAGGAGAGCACAGAGCCAGCCTCAGGCTGCTGAGGATGCTGCTTTGCTAACTGGGGTTCAATGAAGGTGAAACAGATGCTCTCTGTTGGTCAACAGCAATGCTGTGGCCAACACCCAGGAGCAGATATTGTGAATACAACCCTACAGGTCACCTTTCTTTCCAGAGGCACCTCAGCCATCCACGCTGGCTGCTGTTTCTTTCACTGGTTCTGGTTTTTGCTGCTCTTTAAAGCAGCTCTGGGGATTGCTGATATGAGTCACTGCTCTTGGACAGCAACAAGAGTCAGTAAAAGTCCTAGAGCAGGCTGACCATCCAGAGAAGCCATATTCCCAAGGTCCTAAGGAAGGATCCTGCCAGGATGCAGTCAGGTTGTGTGGTCCATGAAAATGTGCAGCCTTGAAGGGGAAGCATCCAGGTAAAATGATGCATTGTTGGACATACAGGAGAAACTTCTGGTTAGTTTGGATGTTTTTAGTTATTAATGTCTAGGGAATTTTATTTCTGAGCCAAGTGTGGTCAAACTATGATTTTATAGCCTTTCATTGTAATGTCAAAGTACCACACATTTCTTTGGTTTGTTCTAATTAAGAAATTATGAAAGCCTCCTGCACTCACTCTGATTTTGAGCTCCTAAGGCATTGCAAAGAGAGATTCCTGCATCTCTGAAAACATTTAAATCTTATTTTGGATGTTGTCACCGTAGCAAAATTAGAATCTCTGAAAAATATTAACCATTTTTTCCACCTTTATTTCTCTTTGCACTGGCATTCACAGCAGTAAATATGCAATGATATTATACCTGTCTTCAGCAGCTAATGAACAACCCACTAGATAGATATACAGCTGTCACCTTGCTCCTGGGATCCGTGGCATATATTGAAAGGACATTAAAGGCTGTCAGAATTATGAGTTTGATATATGTAAATGTTTTTAAAGTTTTACTGACAAAGGAAACTCATTCTGTGAGCTATACATCACTAGACTGATGTCAGAGAACATGATATTAACTTTCAGTCATCTTGGCATGCCATGTCCTAGTGACACAGCAAAGAACTTGGTAAGCAATCAAGCAGCTTCTACTTTAATTTACAACAGGTCTTTTGACACCACAGCAAACAGAGCACATCCAAGTTAAAAATAGCACATGGAAGTTCATTTCCCAGTTACTTTGGTGATATACAGGAGTACTAAAGAGCAGGTTTCCCAGTTGTGCTCTGGAACAGATGTATAGAAAAATTTCAGTAGAAACAATTTTGGGGAAGAAATTAAAAATCACATATCCATGATGCACTCTTAGATTTGTTACAAATGTGAGTCCTCACTTATTAACCTTTACATCACAGCATATCTCGGTATTCTTCTCTGCATAATCCTATCAGCTGTGCAGATTTGAATTACTTTATCTTCAAGTGCCAGCTATATCAAAATTCACTAATTCCATCATCAAAAATGAAAGTCAGTAATTTCAGTCAATCTTTGCATTGTTCAAAATCACACTGGCCAATTACTTGACAGGGCTTTGTCTAGTGCTGATTAGAACTTCGTGCCTCCATTATGCAAAGTGGATCATACAACAGTCATCAGTCACAGGCTGCCCTGCTGCCCAAACCCTTCCTGAAGGGTCTTAGGCAATTACCCTCCTATCACACTTGCATTGTCTGACAGTGAAGCACAACTTCCATCAGGTAAAAATGACAAAAACATCATTGCCTGGACCTGATTTACAACTCTTGACAAACCCCCACGAAGACCAAATCACCATAAAGCAGAAGTGGAGTTGCCCTTTCCAGCTACCCCAGTGCTGCAGGACAGCAGCACACACCAGTCCATGGCTCAGGGTGGGGCTGGAAGAATAAGAAACTTTCCCCTGAAGTACCACCAGCTTTATGGGAAGAACTTTAGATACTGAGATGACAATGTAAACAAGAGTTACACTCACCAAATCCAAACCTAAAATTGAAAGAAGCTTTACTGTGTTATGTGTACTTAAAAATCACCTTTCAGGAACCAAGCCCACTGCAAAATGCAGTCTCAGTTTCAGAGAGATCATGGGCAAAAAATCAGTAAATTTGAGCTAGGACCTAAACCCATTAGGGGGCTAGTTTGACACACACTTAGATTTTGGGCTGTAAATGTCACGCAGCTCGTGCAGTCATTAGTCATCCCTACACACAATACATACACATGGAGGCAAAATGAATGTGGTTGCTGACTTACAGCTCTTATGAACACCTATCCTGACCATTAATATTGATAAAAGTATCATTAATAATATGGGATAGCAGTGTAAATTGGTTTCAGCATATACAGAAACCTCTCAAACCTTTTACTATAGCTGGGGTAGAACCTCTGTGGACATTTATATAAATTCAACTTTTTTTTTTTTTAAATGTTGGTGATTTCTCTTGCCTCTGTACTCTAAGAGTGCAGATAAACAGGGATTGAATGCTGAAACACTTTGAGAAAAGCAGCTAACATAAGATTTCCAGCCCCAGCTTGAAGAAAGAAAAGGGCTGGAGCACCAGCTTAGCACCCAGAGGATAATTCTATGCCTGCATGCATGAATGCAGCTCCACTGGGTAGAGAATTGGCTCCCCAGTCCTGCAACAGCTGATCCAAACTGAATTCATTCTCCTACCCTCTTCTGCAGGAAAGGCCTAACAGTACCTTGCTGTTGCTTTTACAAGCTCACAGCTAAAAGTGAGATAGAAGACCACACCAGAAACCTTCACACTGTCAGCTACTACCTCTGTCTGCCTTGCCATGTCCTCTCCCCCAGCTCCTGCCTATTAGCTGCCCTTTAAATGACTCATCCACGTCTCCATCTGGAAAGAACATTTCCTTCTTTGTATTCTTTTGAGGAGGGCTAATAAACTGCCTGAGTCATCACCATTTTTCACATGGTCTGGTCTTAATGTTTCAATACTCCAATTTAGACAATATCCACTTGGAGGAGTTCTTTGCTCAGCAGCGGGAAAGAAAATAACTTGACTCCCTAATGAAAACCTCGAAAACATCCCAACTACTAAAGGGTAATGAGACATGGCCCTGATTGATTGCCTAATAACCTTTATCTAGATACTAATGAATGTAATAAATTGTGGGATTTATGGGCATCCTCTGAGCAGAGACCATGTTTGAAAGTACCTACTTGGAGAATTCTAAGTTGTGATGTGACTTCCAGCTCCAGTATCACTGGGAAAAAAAGGCCTGTGTTATGTGTAGACTTGAACTGACAATCAATCAGCTGAGATGTTAAACAGTCTAGGAGAATAAATTAGCATTAAGTAAAGTTGAAGTATTATGGGAAAAAAACCCCTTCATTTAAAAGTTCAGGCATGCTACAGAGGTCATAAGGGCCAACCTGAATAGTAATGTGATTTTATCATTATGGTTACTTATTACAATATTTGATAATTAATTAGGATCTTAAAATCAAGTCCCAGGCAGAAATCTTTACAGCATATTAGAACTGATTGTAACATTTGCCAAAAAAAAAAAACCAAACCTCAAAACAACTTAGGATACCACATCCCAGCTCCAGAAGTTACAGTTTCAACTATCCATATTTCAAAGGTATTTACACACCTACCTCTCCTATAAATCAGTGTTCTGACTATAACACTCCATATCTGAAGTGCTTTCCATAACACTTAGACTTCTCAGATTTGGAAAGCAGGACAGTCAGGCCCACTAATTTTTGTTTGCCATTTAAACTCTTACCCCTTATATTTTTGTTCTAAAAGAAGAAAAATGAATAAGAGATCTGGGATAAAAGCATGGTAAGCTAAACAGGAGCTTTTATTTGGTTTGCCAGTTCTCATATTTGAGGGCAGAAACCACCTTAGCATTTCTGGTGTCACTTGGCATCTCCAGGTCTATTTTGTTCCTCCACTTCTTTAGGGCATGAACTTAAGGGCCATGCCAAGGAACGTGGCCAGTTCTTAAGGGACATTTGTAGCCAGAGGAGTGCTGCAAACAGTCTGATCTATGCATTTCTCCAGTTCAGGTAACACAGTCAAACCTCAGTGCCAAACTGCAGCTGATCACCACACATGTGCCAGGAAGGTACAATGTGTTCTGGCCCTTTCCCCTCCAGCTCAAGGACACTGGCCATGCCCGAGGAGCAGCTGGCAGCTCCCCCAGGCAATGGGCTCTGCTCCAGTCTCATTAAGAAAACCAGTGGGTAGGATGAATCTAGCAGGATAAAATCAGGTCTAAAATGCTTGGGGGTAGACTGATGGTAGCAGAGCATCTCCTCATGAGACAGAGCACAGCCCAGAGCTCTTGACTTGATATGCCAAGAATAGGTGTTAGCCCATGACTGCTGTGAATAGATTCTCTGTATTTGGGGAACAGTTTTAACATGAGTTACGTCCTGAAGAAACTGCATAGCACTTTCAGGATGTTCATTGCAAAAGTTTTCCCCTGCTCTTTACAAACTTGAGACAAGTCCTAAGAACTCCCAGTGAACTTAGACATCTCATATGAAGGCAAGAACAGCAACATCAGTAAAGCGTGTTTACAGGAGCACTTATGAATCATCAGTGAGTGCTTCATGCTCATTTTGAAAGTGCAAATATAAACAAGCCTTTTTGCTAGCATTGCTTGCTACCCAAAATCAATGTCAGTACAAATGAACAAAGTACAAGAGAAAGTTCCAATACTGTCTCCATTTAAATATTACAATGCTGGCTTCCAACTTTCAGCAAGCTTCAATATAAATTGGTAGTAACTTTGTGGCAATATCGATGTCCACGATTACAAATATTCGTAGAAACAGTAAGAAAAAGAGCTTTACTTTTCCAAAGAGCATTGATTATCTTGTAGAATTTACTAATCTGTACTATAGACCATTCAGTTTTCATTCTTTGAGAGAGAACATTCAACCCTCCCCAGGTGACGGCCCCTGCATGGCTGCCCATTCCCCGTGTTGGGAAGAGCAGTCTTTGAGATGCTTCGTGTGCTGTTAACACAATGTCTGCTCAGGACTGCAGAGAAAGCTGCAATTGCTCTGTAGGGATGATTTATGAGCCAAGTGCAGACACAGCCTCACCAGAAAACATCTCCCAACACGCAGCCCCTGGTCTCTTAGAAACACCTCTGCTTGCACCCAGGTTTTCCTGTCCCTAAACAAGTTAACCTACAACTAACCCTCAGTTCAAATGGTGCCACTGCAACCCTGCAGCACCTGCTGCACACCAAAACCAGCTGCACCTCCAGGATGGGTCTCACAGGTGTAGCTGGGACTGGCAGTACATGAGAAACCCCAAGGCCAGTGCGTGTCAGCAGAGTCACAAAGGAGACCTTGCTTAGGAAGGCAAAGCTCATTTATCACTTCTGTCCCCAAAGGTCTAATTTTTTCCAATTTCCTTTTCCTTTCGAAACCTTGAATAGCAAATAATCTTTGCAAGCCCTACAAAGTATGAAAATGTTTCCAAGAAGGAATCTCAGATACTGGTCTGAGTGAATAATATTATTAATATTATTTCTTAAAATATCACATTAACAGCTATTTCCAAAATGGGAAGCCTGGGGGTTTTGGCAGGTTTATTTTCTGGAGGCACACATAATGTACAAATTAAACAAATATAATACCTACAAAAAAATTTTAGTTGTAAAAATAGAGCTAAGGTTCAATTAGTTGTTAAGAGACACATACTGCCCTCTCAGCACTATATAATTCCAAGCTACAAAACTATGTTGTTTATGTTTTTCTCACTATATGTCCCACACACCATGACGTCATTATACTACAGCTTTAAAAAAGCTTTAAAATAGTGACATTAACTATGAGAACATGCTCTAAATCACCACGTAATCCTAACAGCATAAATACTACCTGCTTCATCTTCAGCCACCTTGTCTGTTAAGCTTGTCCACTATGCTCAAAGTGTATTCCACAGTGTCACTTCCCAAGCTGAGGGCTTTTTCTTTTGTTACTCTTTATAAATTCACTGATCAGGAAATTAAAATCATGACATAAAACAAAGAGGCACCATATTAACTAATTAGATATCAAATCAACTGTTAGCAAGGGCACAGTATTTTTACCTGGTTGCTAAATATCAGACAAACAAAACCATTAAAATTCTGTGCTTTTCCATTCATTAATGTTCTAGGAATGAAGAGAGTTAAAGAAAGTTATCCTGGTTTATATATTAAACTGAGGTTCTGTCTTCCTGCCTCATAATATCTAAAATGATTGATATAACCTTAACAGCAACCATTAAGGATTAGGAAAGCATTACTGCAACAAGGGAGATACATGTGGGTGCCACCAGTTCAGCGACAGCGTGTGCCCTGTATAAATAATGGGCTCAGAGCCAGATTCATCAAAGGCAGAACAGGGAGATGTCTTGAAAGGGAGAGAGGGAAAATGAATTCGATGAATCATGTAAGTGGCAGCCCACGTCTTGAGGGAACAGCTCTACACACTGTAATTGTGAATGTGGTACATGCAGAGTTTCATCAGGAGATGCTGAGGAGCAGCAAAGAGGGTGGAAACAGCAATAGGTGGGTACAGTGCCTGGGTGGTTTCAGTTCCAGGCCCACAAACACTTCTGAATTGGGCTGAGGAGGGTCCCAGTGGGACTGAGTTCCACAGCCTCTTCTGCAAGGCACCATCAGGGAGAAGGAAGGAAATACAAGACTGCAGGTACACTTTATAAGGGTCACTATCTTGTCCCAAAACTCCTGTTGATCACAGGTCATAACTGCAGCAGCCAGTCCCTCAGCCAGGTCAAGTCCTTTGTGTAATTTAGGGGAACTCTTTTGCAGCTTCTTTCCAACTCAAATGCACAGGACCCTAAAGCATTTGCATTTATGGAAAAAAACTCACTGAGTAGTTTAGAGAACCTATGTTGCACAGTATTTGTGAAAAATATGGTATTGGGCCAGTTAATACAGATGCTGACTGGACACATGTTCATCCCTCTTTTTCCTCTTTCTTTGTCTCAAGAGAGGAAGAGGGTGGAAAAGAGCTGCTGTCTGCCATCCATCCTACAGGACAGGGTCCTTCATCACCCAGACTGGCTACCAGAGCCCACCATCTCCCTCTTTTCAGCAGGCCTAGGCTTCCTTCCAGTGCAAATGCAGGTGTCCTGCAGGTGGGGAGCACAGTCTCTGCATTCACAGCCTGGTACCATCCTGAGCAAGGAGCTAAAATCACTCACAGATCCCTCTGGTGATTAGGGTTATCCTGTGGCTATTCAAACTGAGAAAGTTATTTGGCAGCTCAAGAGCCACCGAAAGAGGGACAGATGCAAAACCATCATATCACTGCATCATACAAACAGCAAACTGCACAGAGTGAATCCCCGCTACAGGTTTCAGAGCTGATCATTTATAAGCAGCTCACAGACTGAGTTGTAATTACATGGGCATTCACTGGATAATTTTAAATTAATGAACATGCTTCAAGCCCTTTCACAGACCATTCATACACAAGAAGCCCTGCAAGAACTTTTGGGAAATAGGCTTTCACTGTGAGTGGGGTTTATAAGTTTAAATTCTTATTGATGCTTTGCTAAATTAGGAGAAGGAAATTTTCTCAGCCAGATTTAGGTTATACATTAGGTAGGCTGTATGGGGGTCTAAATGAAGCTCATGCTATTGAGATCAATAGAACATCCTGTTAGATACATTCAGCATCTCGCTCACTAGGGTGGCATCTTCTTTAAGACAGTCACAGCTCTAGGGGGAAAAGGGTTCACAGCCACCTCCCTCCACAAAACCCTGCTCAAGCAGCAGCAACTATTTTGGGAAACTACATTCCATTTTGGCCTACCACTGTAGCTGAAAATGAGCTGGGACAAAACCAATTACCAATGAAGTCTAAATAGCATTGTAGGAACAGCTTTTGGCCTTGAAGCCATCTTAGATTTTTTTTTTTACTGGGCTAGAAAATTAAATTCACTAAATATATCACAACCTTTTTTCACTACCAAGCCATTTTGTCCTGCTACCTGGCTGGGAGGCTCTGCCCCATATTGTTAGATAAGCACTCAGTCAAAGAAATTCAATAATGTGCAGTTTCTGGAACCATTGTAAAGTGTTACAAGTGTTCTGCTAAACAAGAAAAACTAAAGAAGCTGCAGCTGGTGCCAAGACAGGAAATAAAGGTTCTTTCACCCTTATACTTCCTTCTCTACTCCAGCTATTCATGGGAAAGTAAGAACAATTCGAGGTCTTAAAAGAACTCCGAAGCACTTTCAAAGCTCTTTCAGCTGTTTCCAGAGGCCACTTCTCGTTCAAACTGTGAAGCAGAGAGAGGCAGGATTAGAAAGGACCTTGTAGGTAATTAATTTTCTGACAGTGAAGGAACAATAGAAGTGCATGCAAATTCACAGATCATAAGAGTTCAGCAAGCATTTTTCTGAAGAATCAGAAGACAGGAAATGGGATGACCTACATTTTTAATCTCACGTCTTCATATCCATCTCAGAAAACTCGCATGCAATAAATTTTAAGGCTCTGCCCAGTATTTAATTGCTGATACTTCATGGTATCTTGCACTGTAAGTTTGACAGATCATAGAGATTTTCCACAGGTAAAACAGTGGTTGCTGGAATGACAAGTGCAGCAGCTTTAATTCTGAACCATGCATTTTTCTTTTTAAGTTACATATCCCCTTTTAGTGCAAAATAAAAGAACTGTATGATATAGCTGACCTAGTTTTTATTAAATTAGTGAGATGCCTATTCAGTCTGTGATGAGTTACATTGATTTGAACTAAAAAACATGTAGATTTATAATATCTGGATTTAAAGGTGAGTATTTATTGTACCTGCCACACTGATGCCGATGGACTGTCAGGGGCAGAATATACTATCTTGTAAACAACAAAACAGAAGAAAAAACTATTTTTAAAAAAATACAAATGACAGTATTTAGGATATATAAATGATATTTGGTGAACTTACTGCTCAGTAAAATGGGCAAGCTTAAAAAAAACACTAATAAAAAACAAATATTTTGTTATCATGTTCAACTTTGTCACCTAAAATTGATTTAGGCAATACCTCTAAATGAATCATTTTGCTCTTCATTTTCAATATACTTTATATGTAAGAATTCATTGCCCAGGGTTTCATAGGAATGGCAAACTGACCCATTGCCATCCCAGGTGTCTACACAGGGCCGACAAGGAATTCCTGATTCACATTGGAGTATATTGGAGTATATTGCTACATCTGGCCTAAGTTTACATTACAAAGAGATCCATGAGAGCTGCAGTATGAATCAGCAATAGGAAAAGTAAATGGCAAAAGAAATTACATTTATCATCACTTCTAAAAATAATAATGAAGGAAAAGTCTCAGGGGATAGTGAGCATTTTAACTTTCTTTCCTGGATTTTCCTTTTAAACTGTTAACTCATCCTAGCCTAGATGATGGTATTCAAGCTCTCCAAAACACCCATAAGTATACAAGGTGACAGCTAAGGTGGAATTTCTCCCTGTGGGAGGTAAATCAGGGGCAGCAGCACACCTGGCTGACCTGATGATGCAGATGTGGTGGCTGTTGCCTTTTTCCTGCCACATGACATGGAGCAGGAACATGGATAGGAACACTAATAAGGTGGGGGAAGAGGATCACATCCATGCTGCCTTGAGAAATTTGCTCTTGGAGGCTCAACTGAAATGATTACAAGGACTGATGAGATGTAAATGTTAGAGAGAAGTTTAGCTGCATCTACAAACAACCTGCAGGCTGGAGATCCAGGATCCTTTAGAACCCAGCACCTTTGGATCCAAGCAGGACACACAGATTGCTGGCAGTGGTAACCTTCAATATCACAGAAACAACTGAGAGAAAACATGCAATCATCTTTTCCACTCAAAGTTCGTCTGCAACCTGTAATTCTGGGAGGAAAAACTATATATTTTTGGAAGCCAGGAAGAAGGCAGAAGAAAGTCTATTACATGGATCCCGTGATAACTACTCTCCAGTCATTTGGTAAACACATTCCCAAGAATACTTGTCATCAGGTTTTTCCTTTTCAGTTTACTGATCTCACAGTATGTGGTAAAAGATACACCCGCGAAAAAAAACGCAAGTGTGATTGCACATTCAGCCAGAGAAAGTTACATTTTGCTATCCAGCAAAAGCAGTGATGAAAATTTACAGCAGGAGGTCAGTGACAGCCACTGCTGCTTGATGGGCAGAGACACACCACACCTCCCAGGCAGGAGGAGACCACATCCTACAAATTTACCAGGTAATTTGATACATTTGATGATTTCTTGACTTCACATTCCTTGAAAAGATGCTCTGAATCCCCCTTCACATATTTCTCTGTGCAAGTTTACGAGGTACTCTCCGTCCTCTTCAAATCACATCTCAGGGATGATTTGGTGGGGATGGTGAGAGGATGGCTTTGTAACACCTCTCATCCCTTGCATATGGATGGACATGTGGGGACAGTGATCAACTGATCCTCAGTCCATGCTCTTAAGCAAGGCCTTGATATGTAAAAGTCTTCATTCATACAGAATGAAGATTGGGGAAAGAAAGCTTAATATCTTTACCTTCATATGGCACACCTCATCTCAGGGACTGAAAGGACTGGATCGTACTGGCTAAATCCTATTCCAAAGATGCAGAAACTAATCAAAGAAGGAAAGTAATTTAGCAAAGGTCATGTCCAATTCTATCATCTCTCCCTGGATAAAATAGCAGTAGTTGTATAAAGTCTGAATTTAAATCCTAAGCTCTCTTTGGAGTAAGTAATGACTACAGGCAAAACTTGATGTGTTTTAACAGGAACACAAAGATAATAGTTGAGCAGCATCTAAATGTTCAAGTAAGAAAGTCTGTGCATATACTGTTCTTTCCTTCTTCTTTAATTTTTTACACCTATAAAACAAGTCCTTTCCAAGTCTCTTTTTGCTTTTGCATAGCTAAATTTAATTGTAAGTGCTGAGAATTCTCAGAGTCTCTCAGCTCATTAGTGAAACGTGCACCAAAAGAGTTAAGTAGACAACTGACATTTTATCATTTTGTACCTTTAAGCTTATTTTAATGAGAACAGATCCACTTTTTTTAGTAAACTCATAAATAACTTTCCTCATAATGAATTACCTCTCCATGAAATTTTAAGATGGATTTGAATTTGCCAGGAGAAGGATGATTTCCTTTGTAATTAACTAATGCATCAAAAGGGATCTTTTATATCTGTGGCCAACATCACTCAGAACTGTTACAGGGCAGCACAGTAGGGCATGACTAACAAGCACATGATGGAATCAAAACTGACAGACAGAAAAGTCATAAATCTTTAATTTGCATCCTGAAATTCACATATTAAATGGGCAGTTTGTATTAAAGTGATGTGATTTGTGGACAAGCTAAAAGCCTGAAGTCAATGTCAAGTCTGAAATGTAGCCAGCAATTCCTCTCTTCAGCAAATGAGCACTGGTTCTCATGTGGGCAGACAGGCAGCAAGACCTAGTCCTTTACCATCAACAGATTTTCTGAAATGTTATATCTCTCATGAGCGCCTCTGCAAACAGAAGCATTGATTACAGAATATACTGAAGAGATGGGTGCTCTATAAATACCTAACATCAACAGCATTCTTATCCTCCTTATCCTGGACAGCAACATTCTGCATCTCCACTCCAAATATTGACTCCTCTCCTCTTGGCTCCTCTGTCTAACCCAATTAGATCCACCCCAGCAGCTTTTTTACCCAATCCTCCACAAAACCACTCTCAAAATAAGGCTGCTTGAGCACTGATCACTTATTATTTTGAAAATCTTGCAATTCTGTGAATGGTTATGGACAAATTTTGTTATCCCTTGGAAAGGGAACATTGCAGTGTTTGCTCAATTCTTTTATTCTAGTTCAAGTTTTGTTCAAACCTGTGGAAATGCTGTAGAGGATGTTGGCCTGAAGGACCACATCTGCCTTTATGACATTTCAACATCAAATGGGCTTAATCTTGTCATAATGTGGAGGGGATGACAGTCATGGAGCTACATCTGTGTCATGTGGCCAGGCAATACTCAAAGGAGAGAAAGAGGCTGTAAATCTCATATTTCTTCCTCTTTGTTCTTTAAAAAATGGGATGGCTATTAGGTTCTGCATGTATTCATTATCAAGCAGCATGGAATAATAGCAGATCTATAGAGCAAAAAAGATGCTGAGGTCTGGATATCCATCATATGTATATTCCAGGGAGTTTCTTCCACTTCAGACTGCTTGTACTGGTTTTGTTTCCATCACCACAGAAATAAGTTAATACAAATACTGCAAAAAAGGTTTGCTTCTAATACTTCTTACCCTTATTCAAGTTGCCCACTCATTCCTGGTTTTTTAGAGCCTTGGCAGAATACAACCTTATTATCACGGTCAATATTACTATTAATAACAAAATGTCACACTTTGTATCTTTCTGGCATAAAGGTTGTTTCCAGGACCACATGGTGCTAGGCCTAACCTACAGGCAGCTCTAGAGGCAGGTCAGAGATGTTCAAAGCTTTGCACACCATATGGAAAGAGCAAAAAATAACCAAGAAGCACACAAAGGGACTAGGAACACTGCCAGTATTCAGAGAAGGCTTTCCCTCAAGTTTGGGGCACACAGCAGATAAAGAAAAAAGGCTTTTTGGGTCGAGGCTTTCTGTACTATATAATGAGCAAGGGCTCATTTTGGCTCTGCTTGTCTTAGAGGTAAGATTTTGATTATCAGCTGCCACTTTGTGTTCAAAAAGCAATCGTTCAAACATGATTTCTACACAGGGAGAGCTCACCCAACACAAGGGTTAAATAAGGTCTGTAATACAAGAATTCTACTTTGTCCATGTTGAGAGAATACCCTTAATATTATGGCAAGGATTTATTCCTAATGAGAGCAACTTTTGTATATGACCACATGCTGTATTTATGAAGCTCTTTTACAAATATCCTCAAAAGTTCCAAGCTGGAAGCAACCTAATAGAAATGTATTCTACCATCTACATGCTAAATCATCCTCCTGAAGGTCATGTTTTTCCACCTCATTGTGTTTGAGTCAGCTCCTGGTAGATGGCCATATTTCCTGAGTTGCAGTGCCACAGAGAGCAAAATAAGGGGAACATTTTGGCCTATATGCAGAATATTTTTGCTTTCAGGGATTTAAATGCTCTAATAGCTACTTGGAGTCTTGCATAGGGCAAATAATAATGAGGCTTGCAAGGAGCAGTCAAATCAAGAAAAATAAAACCAGATATATTTGCTGCATTACTCTTCAGTAGAAGATTATTTTATCTACAGTTTTTTGTAACGTGAAGATTAGTTCAAGAAACATAACATTTTGAAGAGGAAGGGTGTATATTTGCTCTTTTTTTATTTCATCTTTATGAGCCTGCTGAGACAAAAATAAGAAGAAAGGATTTTAAGTTCTTGTACTCAATACTCATTTCAGGACAGAATACTTGAAACATTCTGTACTTCAAAATCAAATATATGTCAACTTGGATTTAAGATACCAGATTTTCATTTGCATTGTCTGTATTTTTCATTGTAGATCTTTATAATATATTTACCATTTTCTCCAAAAGTCTGTGGTTCATGGTGTGGGAGACCAAAAGACACACTGAGGCATTTTGGTTTTGTGGGGGGTTTTTTCAGGTTTTTTCAGGTCTAAATAAAACAATGTTACATTAAAGCCAATTCAAAACCTCTGGAAATCAATAAATACTCTCAATTTATAATTTCAATCAAATATAATTATTTGCAAATCGTGCTGAATTAACTGAACTGTTTCAGTTTAAAACCTGACATCTTATATTCTTTAAAGTAAAAATGTTGTTTCTAATAACTTAAAGAGCAATTTTTTAATTGTGTATCAAAATTAGACGATATTTAAGTTCCTTTCCAACCCAAATCATTCTATGGTGTTATAAAACTAAGCCTGCAATTAAATCTAGTGGGGTTTTTTTCTATTAACAACTTTTTCTTTATTTTAATCATTTTGCAAGCCGAAATATCAGTTGTTCAAGCAGCTCAGGCTACATCTAATCCTACACAAGCCCAAAAGAAAGATGTCATATTTTCCCTTAGAGGTAATGTCTCCTCACAGAACCATGAGCAGACAGGCACAAGAGTGTGTGATCCCTGCTCTAGGAACTCCTGGGGTCTCAGGTGTGCCCCCCACGTGCACCCAGACACAGCTGCCTCCCACTGACAGGGGCAGCAACCACAGTGTGGTTCCATGACCCAGTTCCTTGGATTTGTCAAACCCTCTCCCCTGGGTCCCATCCCGGCAGAAGGTTGTGCACAGTCCCAGCACAGCCCCATCCCAGCTGACCACGAGCCACTGGCAACCTGCAGGAACCTCCCAGGCTGTGCTGGATGTGAGACTGGACTGGGTGAACAGCAGGGTCTCAGCTGACCTTCAAATCCACAAATCTATTTCTTTCAGTATGTGATCACTTAATAATAAACTCGGTTTCAATGCCTTTTTGTGCAGCTCCAAAGGATATTATCCCTTTTCCATCTATGATTCATTTTGCCTCTTAATTCAATAACCTTATTTTAAATCTAACAAAGAGCCCTGCAATCACAAGCACCACAGGCAGACTACATTTTGAGTAGAAGACTACAACCTGTTATTGCTCTTAAATTTCCTACTTTTTCATTTCAAGAACTATCATAAGCATTTTAGAGAAAAATACCTCCTGAAATCCATAAACAAATGACGAGATTTTGCACTTATCTCCAAAGTAATTTTGTGATTGTATTGCTAAGCTCTTTAATTGTAATTGATTTTGTCCAATTTTCCCTGAGAATTTAATCCTACGATTCAGCTCAATTACTCTATTTTGACTGACCTTGGCTCCATGAGATGCAACACTTGTTGTTGAAATTGAACAAAATCGGTTCCCTCTTTTGAATGTTTTGAAAGATTAAGTGTGAAATTACGTATTGAATATCAACCAGAGTGATGCCAAGGTCAGGTAAGTTAAATCAGTTACATCTGAGCACTCGGGATGTAATTGGGGAGTAGGCACATTAAAGGCTTTTACCATGTTTTCTTTAATGCCCAAAGCACTTGACTTTTCTGAAGAACTGGAGAACAGAGCAAGGTTAGCAACACAAGCTCCATGAAGCTGTTTAGGCAACCCACTAATCAGAAACTGCCACATACCCATGCCATAGACTAAAAACTAGTTAAAGAAAGTTGAAAACTATTATGCTCAAACTGCCAGCTCTGATTTCTAAAAAAGAATCACTTAGTCACAGACGGGGCAGCGTCAAGAGCCCCAACCTGCATTCCCACGGTGCACTGTCATACCCGGGTAAGGAAGTTACAGCAGGGCACAGGAAACCAAGGCATTTTAGGGACTAACACAGAGGGAGCAATAACCTTCATTGCAAGACAGACAAACCCAAGTAGCCTGTAAATTAACTAGTTGTGCCAGAGAAGCAATCTGATCATAGCAGCACAGAGCTGAGGGCAGGCTGATGCTTTGCTGTGCCTTGTCAGACCATAAAGTCCAAAGGATTCAGGACAGAAGGTGGATGGACAGAGCAAAGCATGTGGGTGTCCTCACACTGCTCCATACTCTTTCCTGGATTTGGTCCTCCTGTATGTCCAGGATTTTCCTGCCAGCTGGTATCATATTGATCTGCTTCTTCACATGTTGAGTAAATCCAGGTTAAGCCCACCTGTGAATCCCAAACTAATGCAGTGCACATCCTAAATCCTGTCCCTGCTAGTCTGAGTTACCCAGTCTTTCAAGTCTCATTGACAAAAACACAGAGGTACAAAATAAAGAATTCTCCAAGGTGCCACCTTTTTCATTCACCTTCCCTGAACATTAATTCCTCACCAGCTGCCTCCTTTGAGGGTTTTCTGCAGGCTGCTGTTGTGCTTTATTTGGGGCAATCTTTTGAGATAGATCCTCGAGCAGTGGGACTGGGAGGCTTCCCAGTTGCCATGACAGCTAGTTTACAACACACATGGTTAGTCAGAGGAGTATGAACTGTCTTTGGAAAGAAATCTAACCCAGCTGCACCTTGCCTTTTCTTTTCCCACAAAAGGAATTAGTGTCTAGTCCTTCAGGGGGGTGAGGCTCCGAGGGCAGGCAGGGCCACCCCTGCCATGCAGCTCTTGGTGGGATGGTGGCTGCTCTGTGTCCCCTGAGCTTTACCTCTGCCTTCAGTAAGGCTGAATCACCCTGTGTCATTCTACAAACTTACAAATTCAAAATGCTAAACATCCAGACAATACAACACAGTACACCACAGAGATGTGCTTTGATAGCAAATAAAGCTTCTGCATTGTCTGGATCAATAAAATCAATATTAAAATGCATAACCAATTTGTGCAGATCTCTACTGTCAAGATTTATATTTTATGTATTTTATGCAGACCAAGAATTTCCTACTAGGTTTATTCTCACTTCTGACATTTTCTTCTTTCTCCCATCAAAACTATAATGTAAAGCTCTTAGGCTACCAACTCTGTTGACAAAGAACACAAAGTGGGAAAACACCTTGCTCTGAAATCAAAAACATTTGGTAAGGAATGGCAATCCTTCCTAAAAGCAACACAGACAGAGTGCAGCTCTCTTGAATTCTTCAGGTTTTTGCAGTTATTTAAGCAAAGTCTTCTTACATTTAATTTCCACCACAGAACTTCTTGTACCACACAATTCTGTCAGTGTACGTTCTGTCATTGGCAAACATGATTTAATTTTTGTAAGCAAATCCTTACATTCTGTTTCATGTCCTTAAAATGCCTCAGCTGAAGCAATCTTATTCTGAAAATACAGCATAGGATATACTTTCAAAACTCAAAGACTATCAGTAACTGCAGACGATAAAACAATAAATGCCTGGGTTTGCATATTACCCAGCTGATAATTTAACATTAAGGGGCTGTGATTCCCAGCTGCTGGACACTCTCCCTTGCAATTACACATTTTTTGCCACCAGAGTTCCCGAGTTGATCTCCATCTTCATATCTCTGTCCTCACACTTAACAATAAACTCCAGGGTCCTTGGGCCCCCAGTTACATCACTGCAACCTCACTGACCTAACAGAGCACCAGCAGAAGAATTCAGCACCACACTTGGCATATACAAAGTTCAGCTGGGCTTTCAGTGCCTTAAAGTAGCACCACCAGTATCACTAAGATATAATAAGTACAGTAAGAGTGAAAAGAAATCTGGTACATTTACTTTGTAGACCAAAGGGAGTTTCCACAGGTGAAGTGTGCAAAGTGCTGATGGACCAGAAGCCAAGGTTTGCTCGAGATATTTGTCTGACAAACGTGCTGCTTTCTCTCAACTCTGCTAAAACCCTTGCAGAAGTAGGATTATGGGCAACTCTTCCATAACAAACATTGTCTATTACAAATAGATAATATGCAGAAAGTGGATCAGGCTTTGTCTTTTCATTAATCAAATAGAGCAGCATGAAAAATACGTATTGTCCAGGTGGTTCAATTACTTAAAATGCAAATAAAGGGTAATATTGAGAAGGGTTTATTATATATCATCCATAGCCTTTAGTGAAATTCAAAAAAGTTTAAAAAATTAGTATAAAAATTTAGTAATTCATATTTATTTGCATATGCACACATGCCTAGTTTTACATAATAATGTATTTAACTTTTTATTAAAACTATATATGATATTTTTAAAGGAATATTTCTTCATTTTTACAAATTCCCAGCAACACTTTCTTTATTGGCATGTTCCTGTGTTAGAGTTTACAAATTACTAGTAATTTCATTCTTGATCCCTTTAATTCAGCGTGAGAAACATTCCATTTCTGTAAAGACACTTTGACTCCAATTTATGTAAAGTAGTTTCTGTTTACTGATTGGTGGTTTTTATTTCATATCATTTGCACTCTAATTAGATTTTCTTCTCCTTTTGAACGGGGGTTTATGACTTCATCACAAGGACCAAGTTGTGAAAACCCCCTTAAGACAGATATGGGTTAATTACCATTATGGATGGGTGAACAAGTATCAGCTAATTTTCCACCTTCAGCATGCTTGCTGAGAATTCAAATCTTACTACTTTGCCTTCTACCCATGAAGCCCTGGAGAAAGCAGGAGCTGCAAAGCTAAACCAGGAGGAAACCATTCGTGAAAGAATAATGAACTACACCCCGTGATCCGTCCCATTTATCGCTTCCACAGCTTTTATAAGAATAAGAAGTTGCAGACTTTATCCATAATCAGAAAAACTGGTCATGGGTAATCCATGGAACAAGCCAACTACTTGTATCAGCAGCCTGTGGATTCCTTTTCTCCCCACCCCAACTTCACTACACAGTAAACCACTGGTAACTCTCTTCTCCTTGTTTCACAACCAGATTTTAAGCAATGCCATTTCCTCACCCCTCTGTCATTTCTGATATTAAACAGAAGGATCAATACATATTCTCTAGAGTCTCATCCTTTTAGCTTTAAGAAAAGAATGCCCACTACAATGCCTATACTGACAGGTCCCATGCTGGGCTCTCCTTCTCCTTAAACACTGGCTTGGGACTCTGGCAAAACTTGAACTCCAGAAGGAACAAAGGATCTTTCTTTCCCAGGTTGTCCCATGGCAAAGAAACCAGAAACAGCAAAACTCCTTCTGCCACAACTCACTGCCCTGTTTGTTCTACATCACTGCAGTGTTTTAAATAAGTGAACTTCCATCAAACTGGCTTAACATGAGTGTAATAGCTGAAATCAATGCCATTAATGCCTGATTCCTATCAGGCAGCAGCGAGACGAAAATTAAACTTGTAGCTGAGAACTGAATGTAAATCTGATTTCCAAAACTTTACACTTGATGGACTACCTTGGGGCAAAAATTAGGTGGGTAAATCTACAGTGTTTCATTGCAAATTTCCATTGACTTTAGCAGTACTGCACACAAAACATCTGCATAGAAATTAATCATGAATACAGATGTCGTAAATTAAACTCCCTCAGAGATTTTATTAGACAAACCAGTGAATGATTTTCCCAGTATTCTTCAATAAAGCTGTAATTAGGAGTATATATTCCAAAAGATTTTCAATGAAATGCCAGATAATGCTACAATGTAAACACTAATTGTTTGAAAACATGGCAAGTACAATTTTTTTTTTCAGTAAAATCTTTTGCTAACTCTGAAAACTTTTCACCATCCAATGTATTCCAGAGCAGTTGTGTTGGCAGAGATGACTAAAGAGAACTAGAAGCTAAGAAATCACTAAGATTAGTGAAACCTTCACCTTGTTTTATGGTCATTTACTGAAAGGAACTGCTGCAATTTTCCCTTAGCGGTTCTCACATATATAGATGAGAATGGCAGTTTTTCAAAGGAACTTTCCATAAAAGGAGCAATTTTTTTTTATGAAAGAATGAATAAAAAGGCCTTTTCCTTCATAGCTAGACAAAAGGATCTGGAGAATTTGAAATACAGTTTTTTCTCTGAGTACCATTTTGAAAGGGACAGTTGTTGCATCCAGCAGTGAAAGAGGCACAGCACGGTGACCTCTGTTACTCAATCTGCTAAAATTGGGTTGATGACTTTAATACACTAGTAAATGTTCAAATTCATTTCTGAGCACTGCAAGAAAGGGAGAAAGTCAGAAGGAAGACCATAAGCAACTGTAAAAATTCCATTTCCTATGGAGGCAAAAATTTAAACTCTTCAAAGTGCCACCATTTCTAATAAAGGCTACAGTTACTTTAATTTGAAAGGTGTTTCAATGCTTCTTAGTTCATTACAATTTGATTTTTAACATTTCAGATAAAGTCTGTTTTGGATTAAAAAGATTCAATTTTGATTAGAAAATCTTGAAGGGGAATGTTCAAATTTATTCTCAGTTGTAAATGCTTTTTACTAAGTTCCTTAAAAAATTAGACTTGTCATGTCCTGATATTGCTAAATTTGCACGAAACACTTACTTGAAAGAATTTCACTTAGAAATAAGAAGCCAATATCAATCTAGATTGAAAACTGATAAAATCAAAAATGAAAAATTCTACTTCACATGCACATTTTACTTATACATTAATAAAAAATATTTTTTTGTTTTAATTTCACTCAGAATTGCACTATCCCTATTTTGATGAATTTGTGGTGACTAGAACGAAGTAATCATCAGCCAAGTGACTTAAAACAGAAATCCAATTATACTACCTGTTGTCATTAGCCAAGAACATGAGTATTTGCTAAAATGTTTGGATGAGTCAAGTTTGCTTTTAAATGCTTTGCTAACTCAAAGCTTTAAAAGTAAAATCATAACTAAAATAACAAAGATAACTTTCTTCCTCTCATCTGTACTGGACAGTTGCATTACAGGCATTACTTCCTCAGTATTTGGCACTCCAAACAAGAACATGCACAGATTAATTTACTGGCATCTACCACAGGAAATAGTTGGAACTATTTTTATATTTCAACAAAAATGTTCCATCTTGAAATAAAAGCTTAAAAGGATTTTAAATTCTTTTTACAGCCCTGTGTCCCCCTGAATGGCACAGACTGACATTGTATTGGCATTCAGTGCTTTTATCCCTGATGGCATCAGAGCGTGGCCCCACTGTGACCAGGCACGGTGGGCTGAGCTCCCCCTGAGCACTGCCCAGGTTCGAATTGGCAGGATGGATTTTTCAGCAATACACCCTCTCAGTGTGAGAAGCCAACTGCATGCTCCAGCACACTGACCTTAAGGAAAGGAAAGACTTGGAAGGCTTATGGGAATAGTCCTGGGTCTGGTATTTAACTCCTCTAAACACTTTCTTGTTAAGACATAATGACTTTAAATAAATTCCTGGTGAGACTCCCTGGTTCATAGCAGTGCTTATTCATTTCCTTTGCCTTATGTTCATCTCTGCTGTCATTCAATGCTCTACTCATCTGATGCTATTGCTTCGCTTTTTCCTATGAGACTTCTCTGATTTTTTGCCTTTTCTTTATGGCTTTCAGTAGCATAACCTTGAAGAGTTTCTTCATCTTTTAGCTGATTAAAAATATTTTTCACACCCAATGAGCAAGATGTGACTCCATACTATGTGTACTTAATGGAAGAAATATGCTTTACATGCTTCATTAAGTTATTTGCGAAATTGCATTAGTGCCATTCCATTAGTGTACCTCTTTCAGCTGCATCCATGGCCCGCTTTTGACAGACAAATTAGCAGTTTTGTAAGTCTATTTTGAGTTAGTAATGATTTTCTAATATGTTGAAAAATATCCATCTTAGTAGTAACTGGAAAAGAAAATAATAATGTATTTTTCAATGTAACGGGAACAAAATTATCTGCCATAGGGCAAAATAATTATCAGATTTCTTAAAACAAGAAATTACAGGTTATTTTTGGATATTTCACTAAAATTACGGCTTTACACAATACAGGAATATTAACCTTGAAATAAGATGTCATAATGAAGTCAATATTGATTTGAAGAAGTGAAAGAAAAGCATTTACAGTGTTAAAATCTTTCAAGACCCCTGGAAACATTTTAAAACTATAAAAATGGTGGTATGGTGACTATGCACTAAATTGTGAGAAAATTTTCACACCTTTTTATTCTGCACAGTAACAATTCGTTAAAGACAAGCAAAACATTACTGACCCTGGTGTAGGCACTAATTAAAAGCTGAGATTTAACACAAAAGTAATTATTTTTTACATTTTATCCCCTGTTGCATGCTGAGATCCTCTTTTAAGTGATACCAAAAGAGATGTCTAAGGCATGAGATGCTGTTTTCCAACTTTTTTCTAAGATTAATGATAACACTACTGGTGTTCAGTTAGTTGTTCACTTAAGATCAAGGTCTCATTGTGTTAAGCATCATAAACACAAGCAATCCTCCTCCGGCCTGGAGGACTCACAGCCAAAGAACTGGAGTGTTCTCATCTCTGCAGGTGCAGCAGTGACCACTGCAGGCTGCAGGACTGTCATTAAACAGGCTGCATGTGGCCACAGCCTGCCAGAGGGAACAGGGCAAAGAGGCTGAGGGCAGCTGGCACACTCATTTAAG
This sequence comes from Pseudopipra pipra, assembly GCF_036250125.1. Lineage (NCBI taxonomy): Eukaryota > Metazoa > Chordata > Aves > Passeriformes > Pipridae > Pseudopipra > Pseudopipra pipra. The sequence continues at coordinate 8,901,137 of NC_087561.1, forward strand.
GTTCCTTTTATAGCTCTTTATCATCTGAAAGGATGGGTTTAAATGAAGAAAGGGATCTACATTTATCGTTTCTCTGTCTAAGCTATTGACTACTCCTGTCCTTTCTCCTGCCTGGCTGCTGACCTTCAAAATGAATCAGGGACCTCATGTCAGGGTTTAATTCAGTTATATTATGTGTGTTAAAACAGTGAGTAGATAGTAGCTGTCTCACTGCACTAACAAAGATTACCTGAAGCAGAAAAGAAGCACTTAAATTAACAATTATTGGAGTCAGTAAAGCTCAGGGTTGTATAATAATATGCAAACCCTCAGTTTAGGAGCAGAAGTATGCATGTCTCAGCTTCTTGAGGATCTTCTGATGTTCAAAGAATATATATTGAGTAGAAAACATATTGAAGGTAAAAATATCAATGACTGAGACAACATGAAGAATTACAGCATCCACTGAAGGCAGCTGTCTCCAAACATTTTGATTTTACTCTAGAATGAAAGGCTTGGCAGGATTCTGTCAATGCCAAAAATACATCAAATTGGATGGCAGGTTTAGAGCACTAAATAGCAAAGTAGAGCAATTAACCACTCCACAATTAAAATGGAATAGTAAATAGTTCAGGCCTGTTTCACAGCTTCTCTGGACACCCAAGTGCTGCCCTTCGATGTCTAGAAGTAAACTGATCCACTCACAACTCTGACTTCACTTATTAAATCTTGCTCATCATAGAAGAGGGTAAGATGTCTCACATGGATGAAGAAATATGAATAGTCTTGTTAAGCTGAGTTTACAGTGCATCTGTATTTAAAATAATCTCATTTTATCTGAATGCGACAGCCAGGACATCTGTATTTGGTATCGTGGGGTTTCCAGGCTCTGAAGCAAATCAGGCTGACCTACAATTTTGCACCACTACCACAAGAAGTTTCAGCTTTTACTTGTCTTCCTGTGAGGTAGGTGGTACCTCCATGCACAATAAAAGCCAAGCAGATTGTTTGTATGTGCCCCTGCAATACAAAATCCCCCCGTCCCCTACGATTCTTGTCGTCATCTGACACATCCTGTTCTTCAGCCCTTGCTGAGAATACTGAACCCCAAGCACTGTGGGAGAAGCCCCCCTGTAAAGGCAGGAGTTCTGAATTACTGCCATTCTCCTTGTTTTACTCCTTGAACAATTTGTAACCTTTCAGCAGCTCGCTCACTCTGGACTGATGATCACTTACTTTTTCTCCTAAAATTAAAGACAGACGCGGGAAACAGCACACATAAAATGCTTCACTTGTTTACAGGCAGGAACCATATTCATGATAGATTCATGCAGGTTGAGCAGCTTTGAAGGGCTGCAGCGAAGATCAAGGGCAATGCCACTGAGAATTTCCGCATCTATCAGGTTCATTAGGATATTTGCTTCTGCTATTTACAAGCACAACTGTAAATTGCACTCTTGCTACCCTCACAGATTTTAGAGAATATTGACATAGGAGAGCGGCTGGCCCCAATTACAGCTCACAAAAGTCAAAGCTGCAAGACTCATAAACACCCAGGACAAATGAACCGCAGGGAAAGAAAAGTACCATTCAAGGAAGACTGAAATAGGTACTATTAATAGCTACAGAACTGTGGGACCAGGAGAGCAGCACACACAGGTCGACAACAGTGACCTACATTCACAAAAAGGTTGCAGAGAGCACCAGCAGGCCACAAATCACACTCACAAATAGAAGGGCTGCTCCACAAATAAGTGGGTTTGGTTTCTTTCTTTTTTTTTTTAATTCTTTGTGATAAAATTGTTGCTATCTCTTCAACTATTGAATCAAAATGCACTAAAAGTTGCATCAGTAATTCAGAAGCACAGGCCAAATAGAAATGTTCTCATAGAAAATGTATCAAATTCAATATTTAAATAAGATACTGATAAAGTTTGCTTCTCCTCTTGAAACCTATAGACATAGCAACTCCATGAAAACTGTTCATTTTTTAATAGAGGGTGACATTTCATTTTATGTTTTATAGAACAAACATTACTCAGATCACATCACACTTAGGATGTGAACAGACAAAAAGACATGAAGGAGGATGAAGAGCTCAGCCTAGACCAGGCAGAGAGGGGGTGGCACCTGACAATGGTGACTCTGCTCCCTGCCTCTGTCTTCTGCAAGCCTGAACTATTGCTGATGTAACCACCATAAAGAGCCCTCTGAAAATCCTGCCTAAGGACACCAGGGATCTGAAACATGATTTTTTTTGACAGTACTAAGCCTTAAAATAGGGTATATTTTTAAATTTTGTGGATTGTTTTTTCCCTTCAAAGAGTGATGCAGAGTGATGTCAGAGGAGCAGGAATCACTTAACCCACTGTTAATGTACAGTATGTTTTAATGCTCAAGCTCCACTCAGGTACTATAATAATTAGGTGCATTTATAGAAGCACTCTTAGGGACCAGAGATTTGGAATTTGGCATGTGAGCAAAATAATCCAATAAGAGGTGTTAAGGCCAGAATTTCTTGACCTTTATATTTGTCAAAGTTGTTGGTTCAATAAAGGTCAAGACGTGTGACAAAATTCAAGCCTGTCTAAGCCAATTAATAACAAGTAACCAGACCATTAAAAATCTCATTTATGCTGAGCAGTCAAGTGGGTTATGTGAGGGCAGTCTGTACCTTGGATAGCCTACACACTTGGTTACAGGCTTTTTATAAGATAATAAAGGGCAGAAGGCAGCAGAATGAGAGAATACTTCAAGTTTTAAGAGGAGTAGGATAATGTTTCCAGCTTTCCCAGCAGAGAGAGAAACAATAAATAAATAAATAAAATAGTAACCCTTCCTCATTTAATTGTAAATCTGGTAATTCACAAGAAAATTATGAGAAAAAAATCGAACATTAGTAATTCATGGATACATTGTACTGATAAAATACAAAACACACAGCTATATGCAGTTTATCAAGCATCACTGATATGCAGCTGCAAGATATTAAAGAAATATTTTGAAAATATCAAACTGCTCAGGGATCTCTTTCAAAACTCTGGAGAACTGAACAAGTAAAGGACATGTCCTGGTTTTCTCTAGGAGAGAGTTCACTTTCTTCTTAGCAGCTGGTGTCGTGCTGTGCTTTGCATGGGAACAAAGTCAACAACACACTGCTGGTTGGTAGAGCTCACTGAGTCAAGGACTTCTCAGTGGCTCATGCTGTGCCAGTGAGCAGGGGCACAAGAAGCCAGGAGGGAGCATGGCCAGGAGAAATGACCTGAGCTGGCCAAAGCCCAGAGCATCCTACCCAGGGTATAAACTGCAGGGAGTTGCCCAGAGGCCACTGATCACTGCCCAAGGACAGGCTGGGCATCGCTCAGCGGGTGGTGAGCAACTGTATTGTGCATCACTTATGTTCCTTGAGTTTTATTCCTATCTCTCTCTTCACCCTTCTCCCCCTTGTTATTATTAATATTATTTTATTTTACTTTATTTCAATTATTAAGTTGTTCTTAACTCAGAGATTTTACCCTTTTCCCTTCTCTCTATTCCACTGAGTCAGGGGAGGGAGGGAGTGCGTGGCTGCATGGTACAACCATGAGAAAAACAGGAAAACAGAGCCTGAATTTTGCTGTTAATGTCTGGTGACTCTAATTTCAGTCCCTAACAAAACAATGAAACTTGGGCCAAAATTATTTGTTTGGCTGTTGTTGTTTCTTAAATTATTAGGAAAGTAAAATAGTACTGTTAAGCCTATCTCTGCTTCAAGGTCTTAAATTATTGCATTTAACTAAGGTCTTTTGAAACCAATGGACAAAAGAGCAAGCAGGTTGCTTTTATTCATACAAAAAATCATTGGATTTTATCATAACAGCAAAATGCATTCACTAAGTTTAGATTTCAGTTTCTCCTAGTAGTAGCAGCAATCTTCAGTTCGGAAAAATGTAAGAAATCCTGCTTTGTTAGGTAAGGTGTGAGGCTGATGGAAAGAATATGTCCAAAAATAAAAGGCAGCCTGTACATATTTTCTGCTTCTACCTATTTGATAAATAGGGACATATAAACTATGGCTTTTATTTCAACTTGCACATGACTGTTAAAATCAGCTCTAAATATTGCAAAGTATCAGCTGTATTTCTACTAAAATTGTGTCCCCAAAAGGTACAATAAAAATTACTTCCACCACCATCTTTGCAGTCAAACCCCTGCACTGGTACTGGCTGTGAAGAGGGGGAATGTGTGTTGTCACACTCACAGTCATCAAACAAAGCTGCCCTAGGAAGGATGGACTTACTGACACCGATATCCACTGAACACAGACTTAAACAAAGGCAGGAGGAGCCTCTGCCAGGGTCTGGGGTGCAGAGCTGGGACAACAGCTGAGAGGTGTCACAGCACTGTGGGAGGGTGTGGGATGGAGGGCACAGGATGGCTGGAGCCTGCAGAAACCTCAGCACAAGGGGCTGAGGTTCAGCCCCAGCCTGACCAGCACAATAAAGCAGCAGATAACCCCATGTTCAGACCAGGAATGCACTTCCCCACAGCGGCAGGGAAATGCTCTGGAACACAAAGGAGGCAACTGTGGTTTTTCATCATCAAACACACAAAAGAGAAACACATTTACAGCATTTTTTCTGAAAGTTGCCTAAATTATCTGACAGTGCCCTTTCTTTTAATGGCTCATCATCTCCTCCCTGAAGGCATTTCATTAGCGCGGTAAATTCCAGTTTGCGGTGCATTGTGTTCAGAGCAGACTGACAGACACCTCCGCAGGAGGATGAGTAGCTTTCAAGTTTTATGCAGCAAAGTCTTATGTTGGTAATTGAACACTACAAATCACATCTGCAGGGCCTCTGTGAGCAGAGACAGCAGGGCTGGCAGGGCTGTGCCCCGGCCCCACAGACACCTTCTCACCCAAACCGGGCTCCAGTGCCGGGCACAGGCTGCTGAGTCATCATGGGCTTTGCATCCATTCATTGTCTACTTCTCACACACAAACTTTAGCACACGTGACCGTGCTTAATAAGTAAACATAATAATATATAATTCAAATATATGATGCTCAGTGCACTATATAAGCAGCCACTGAGGTTGAGGCTTGGGACACATGTGACAGCATCCAGCTTTGGCACTTTCTGGAAAAACCTTACAAACAAAGCTCGAAGTCACCTCTGAGGGAAACAGATACTTACACTTTCCTTCTTTCTTTTTGTCACCACGTGTCTCCGTAGCTATTTTAGCACTAATTCAGTAACTGTTCTCCCTTACCAGTGTGTTCCCCTCAACATAAAATTTAGACCCATTCTTTACCCACATCCCTGCAGCCTTCCCTCAGTCCAGGCTGGCACTTTCTGCCCCCTCTTCTATCCTGCTGCCTCCTCTCACTCCTTTCCCCTTTCTCCTCAAGTCCCTCCAGTTTTCTCTCATTATTAAAATAAGGGTGAAGCTTTTTCATGTATTTTCCCCACTTTGCTATAGCTGAAACAGTGGGATTTATTTCCTAGAAAATATTTGTCTCCCAATATTCATAAGATTTATAGATTTAAAATAGTGCTAAATTTGCTATTTTGTGATGGATACAATAATATTTTATCATGCATTCCATCTGTGACAGCAAATCAAGTCCTCACTAAGAAAAACACATTCATCCAAAACATAGGAATTTGAAGTAAACACATTCCTTTACAGCTGTTATTTTTGTAAGTGTTGCCAGAGATGAGACACACCTCAACACAATATCTTTTCATAGCCTTCCACCATATTTCAGCTTTCCTTCAAATAAAACCCAGACAGGACAGCACCTATAAATACACAAAAGAATAAGATGTAACTCTGGAGTAAACTTTTCTTCTACTTCAGCCTGTACCAGGGAAACCTGTGAGCAAATTATCAGCCTAAACTACTTACAGTGTTTCAGGTTTTCTGGAGGTTTTTATGGGATTGGGGGGTTTGGCTGGATGTTTGTTGTAGGTTTGTTGTTTTTTTTTCCTAATAACATGTGGCAGCAATTATACTTCGGAATTAAGAGGGTCTGCAAGTTAATTCTATGAAATCCAACATATGCTTTGTGCAAGGCAGGGTTATCCACATTCATGAACTTGTTTATGACAATGAAATACTATTGGAAGAGAATATCTTAGACAGATAAAAGAAAAATTAAAGGTTCTGAACATGCTCCAAATTCCCCAAACAACTCAACAGTTTCATATTCAATATATGCAAAATGTTTGTATTTCTAGGGACGAGAGAGAAACAAACTTATAGTGTAGAAAAGCCCCTGATAATTTCAAACTCTAGATAGCAGAGATAAAACTCCTTTTGGTTGGGATTTTTTGTTTATTTGTTTGTTTTTGTTTTTTCTAATCTGGAGTATGTTAGTGACAGTATAACTATGCAATTTATATTTTTTTAAATCCAAAAGACATGTTGAGTCCTGGAGAATCTACAATGTTTAAATCGGAAACCCTGCAGAACACCAGTCTATTCATAAAGCTTCAATTCACAGTCTCAGCACTTTGCTTCCTCTGAATGGTATGACTAAACAAACTGAAAACTCTCTATTAGTATTTCTGTAATGCAATTTAAAACATGACTCCTCTCTGCTTTTGCAGGGATTAAAAAGCACAATCATTTTTCACACTGCATGGAGTTGAAGCTCTAGCTTTGCAAATAGATACAAGCCTGAGCATCTCAAAATGAAAGGTAATAATGTATTTGCATTTCTTTCCAAGCCTAGTTCCTCTAATCAAATTTCAGAATGATTGAGGAACAAACAAGCTGCAGGTAAGCTGGCAGGTTTTCAGTTTAGTAGTGCATTGCAGTTTTTGTATTCTTCACCTTAGCCGGCACTTTATTTTGCTGACAGTTTCCTTTAACAGAAGGCAGCTTAATTATACTCAGCATTACCTGATCAGCAGGAGTTTACTTCGTTGAAACTTTTTTTTTGTCTACTAAATGTATGAATTGAATCTGGCCCCTACCTGCCTTTACAATCTGCAATGCTTAATTTAACAGCCCATATTCTATTATGTTTATACTCAAAAGGAAATGTAATCTCAAAATGATTCATAGGTGCTCCCAGTTGCCTACATAATGAGCACTCAGAAGATTAACAAAAACTGATTGTGCCCTGGGAATCAGTGTTCAACATATAAACTTTCTGTACAGTCTGAGTCAGTCTGCAAACTCCATTTTGATGGAACAGCTCATCCCTGCAATTCCTAATTCTGAGGTACACTTCAGGAGAGGGATGGGACGAGATCAACAACACAGAGGAGACAGCTTTAGGTGTCTCCATTGCAACAGACACGCACCTGGATCATCTCACATCATAGTCAAATCTGTTTTCTGTTTAAAATTTAGTTCTGTGTGGGGTGGCAAACAAAACAAAACCACCTGGCCAAAGAACTCACAAGAAGGCCAAAAGTAGAAAAGGATGCCATAAGAACAAAAAAATAAAGCCTTATTAATCAAGAAGTCTCTTGCTACAAAGTTAAGCTGACTTAGAGCAAAATCAGCCAGGCAAGGCTCCAGGTGCCTGAAGAAACACTGCACAGTTCCCCTTGACCTTTCAGAGGACTGTGCCCTCAGCCCAGATGCTCCTGAACAGTGTGGAGGTCAAGGCAGCTCAATGCTCTGTATTGTCTCTGGCATTGCTGCCCTCTACAGCCCCCAGAGCAAGAAGTAATTTGCTGCAGAATCTCTTTTTGACTAGCTCTGCTTCAAAGCAGACAAGAGTTATTCCCAGAGCATGGATTTGACTGTGAAATAGAGACAAGCATTCTGCTAAAAAGTCATAGCCTGAGCTCTTGTCAGCAATCCCAGAGAGCAGATACAGGCTCACAAAGGGAGGTAGGAATGGTCACAAAAGGAGGTAAGAAGGGTCAGAGCCTTCCTGTCCCCTCTCTCCAGGAACACAGCAGACAGAGCACTTGCCTGGGACATGGTGAACTGTTTTCAGCTGTGTCTCCTGATGCCAACTCAGACATGCTTTCCTTCTAGAAAACACCTTTAATTGTAAGGTGGGACCTAAAGAAGCCCTTAGCTGTCCAGGCAGCTTTGTCATATTGACCTTGTTTTTATGCTTTGAATAATCTCCCCATCACCTTTATTCTGCAAGCCCACCTTCCCACTGTGCATCTATAGCGTGTGATGGCAACGTTTGCTTTCTATTCCTTCTCTCAAAGCTGTTCTACTTTGTAGACCAGAAGTTATCAGAATCAGTGAGAGAAAACACAGCATGGGGCACAACTCTGCAGGCTTATAGCACTAAGCACAGAGAGCTGTACATTTTATGCCCTGTTCCATGGCCACTTACAAATATTTGGATAAAATAATGTTTTCTCATATCTTGGGAAAAAATCTACATGATTGTCTCCAGAACTTTACCAAGTCCTCCAGGTTCTACTAGAGTATCAATTAGAATAATAATGCCACTAGTGGCTTCACAATTTCCAGTCCAGCCAAACAGCATACACTTACAACTTCCCAGCACCATTCTGAGGATTTCAGCTCCAGTGTACAATTATTCAGTTCAAGGCAGGATTGTGGTAGACACTTAATTCCAGACTCTCTTAATTAAATCAAGGCATAGTGTTTTACTCTTCTTGAGTACGTCAAACTGACTGGGAGTAGGAGCATCCAGGCTGCATTAATGCTCTCAATTTCTTGCTAATCTGCCTCAGAGGACACGAACACGTAACACCACTGACTTCAATGTGCTCGTATTAAAACACAGCAAAGTTTAAACATCTACTTATATAGGAAGATTTTCTTGAATCAGGGCCATATCTTTTATGATAAACACAGATTCAAGCCCTGTTTCTGGTAATGCTTTAGTGCTGTCCTAAGCATGAGAGGACTTAACTGCACCTTAGAGTTACCACTGTTCAGAGGGAGTTTGTTTTCACACATTATGTCCAGCAGTCCATATCCAGGAAGGCAGTTGCAGGTATAACAGAAATCAGCCATCCTCTCCACAGGCTGCCTGCCTGTGCCATGTGCAGGAACTCAAAAGCACCACATCTGCCTCACTCTGAGAATAATTGCTACAAATTGAAAATAACAGCGTTTCCTTTCTACATTGTTTCAGCCTCAATAGCTGCACAGACACCCAAGATTGAAATCAAGAGTTGTAGATGAGAAATTTAGATATAATTGAGCATGAAGTATCTCATTTCAGACGAATTGTTTTGCTTTAATACATACAAGCGTACTGGTAAAAGATGTTTTGAATTGCAAAATCCAATCAATGAAAGTGTAAAAGAAATTAGTTACATTTTGCAAAACACATAGGAAAAATGTTTTCTATTGAAATAAAAGGAACGTTTCCTCTCTCATGAAACAGAAGTTTTTTTAGTAACTATTCTATGGCACATAAATCACATTCAGCCCAAAAGTACATGTATTAAAAGAAAGAATTTCAGTAGCCAGTAGAGCTCAAGTTGTTCTTACCTTTGCTGAATAGCTAATTAGAGCACTCATTTATCATTCAAAAAGTCTCAGAAGAGATAGAAAGAGAGGAAAACAAAAGAAACAATAAATATACGTGGTGGTGAGACAACTGAATAAGCTGTGTCATCATTAGACTTTAGTAAGTCTCGAAATTTAATGCCAATGGAAGCAGAGTGAAAATAGCACGGCAGGGAGATTCTGCAGCGTGGCTCAGGAGGAGCAGCAGCCTCCAGGGAGCTCATAAGCAGCCACTGTGCAAAACCACACTCATATCACTGGGTTTTACATCTGCCATGTTGGAACAAGCAGGGATGTGTGGAAAGCTGATTAAATTAATGGACTGTTTCACCCAGGGCTCATTTCTCCTTAGACAACTATCCATTTAAAGGCAGAGCTCTCTGACTCTTGGTTTGTAAGAGAGGGGTTTTATAGAACTCACAGAAAGGCAAGTTCCTGTCCAATGCTTTACTGAAGACTCAGAGAGCTGCTATCCCTAAAGTATAACAACATACACAGAGGAAAGTGTTTAATGGTTTGAATCATCACTGCCTTCACTTTGCCTTCTAGTTTCTTCTATGTAAGAAACGTTGCCCAGTGTATCTTTCAGGGGAGTTTGTTTTCCAAGCTGCTCCACTTTTGATGGATAATAAAAATCACAATCAGTTCATAAAAGCATATCTTTGAGATGCTCTAATCTCTCTGTAAAAGTCTCTGTGTAAAAGAAAGGAGTCAGAAGAGGCAGGAGGGAAGGGGTCAATATGTGAAGCATTGGGAAAATTTCAGAGTCCTGGAGCAAGTAAATTACATGGAAATGAGCTGAAAATCTGACAAAGACAAAGAAAACGAGAAGTTCAGGCAGTTCATGAAAGACTGGCCCCATTCCCATTTCTGACAAACTGTTCTGATGGTGACACTGCTGGAGAGCACTGATCGAATCTACAGGATTTGCATGGCAGCGTGGAAAATTCCTCTCTATAATGGAATCCATTACAAAAACATGCACCTAACCATAAAACTCAGGCTATAACCAACAATATTTTATAGAAAAATGTAGCAATGAGAATTTATTAACTAAAATAAGTAGCATACACAACTGCATGTTGTTACAGCTACAAAACCTATTGCATTGTAACTGGAGACTATGCAAGTGATTGTTGTCTAAAGCCATGTAAGCACCACAAATTCTGGATCTAAACCAGCCATTTGTATGATAGCAACATATTAGACTCCAGGTTGCTCTTGGAAATCCTTATAAAAAGACTGATTTATCTGGTGTGCAAGTAACAGATCAATATAATGGCAAACATAAAGCTAACAATATATTTTGCAAAATTCACTGTATGTATGACACGATATAGTTTTTGAGTCACCACATTCAGGCTCTGATGTAAAAATTAGACAATGATAGTTGATTTTGTGAATGCAAAATTTTTTATGGTCTATCAGGTTTGCCTTTTTTTTTTTTTCCTTTGAAAAGACCAGATAACTTGTTAGCCGGACTCACCTCTAGGGAAATAAACTCTTGCTTCATAAAACCTCTACCCATAATTTGACACCATTTAGCAATTTCTGCTTATTGAAGCCGAATTAATTCACAAAGTACATGAATTACAACACTTGTCACTTGACCAGCAAATGTGCCCACACTATCACTACTGAGGTCAGTCAAGGGACACTACCAGTGCCTACAATTTATTAGTTTGTACAGAAGAATTTCCAGATCAGTTTTTTAAGCTCCTGAGCATAAGTATTTGAAACATCTGGATATAAAAAATAAACATGAAATGAAATTATCAAGTGCAGTGTTCTTAACTTTTCAGAAGCGAGAATACAGCTAGTTTTGACTGAAAATAGAATTATCTCGGTGATTAATATTATTCAATACAGAAGTTTTGTTAATTTTTGGATGTATGAACACCCATGACTGTCTTGTGTACAGATCAGGTGTTCAAGTGCCTGGTTCTAAACCATGACTTTGTCCTGCCACCTACAAGTGGGTTATGGTTGAGTTCACTTCTCCCTTTAGCATAAACTCCACAGCAGTGCCTGAAGCCACTCTTTCCTTACAGAAACCAGTGATCCATTAGTATTTAGCCCTGATTTCCACTCTGGTTCTTACAAGTACTGGAGGGACCCCATATGGCTGTTGTGTTTCATGCCTGTTGAGCACAAACCTGAGCATATGAAAACCTCTCTCTGACGATATATCCCATCCTATCTTCTCCTTAATAACTGTCTGATTCTGAATCACAATATCCATAGAAATATAATATTTTTGATGAGAGATGCTATCTTTCATATAATAATAGGATATGGCAGAAAACAATAGTGTCACTTTAGTGAATGCCACATTTCCCTATATTTGTACATACTTTAAATATTTTCCTGTTAAAAACTTAGTGATCCAACACTTTTGGTTACTTTATATGTTGTTTAAATGCCAAATAAATGTACTTTGCACTCTTGTCTGAGTGTAACCTTCCCCCCATTGTGAAACTGCAGTTTCTCTGTAGTTTATTTCTCTTAGTTGCAGATAACTGTCACATCAATGAAAAATGCCATTGTGAACTGAAAGGAGTTTTGTTACATTATAGCAGACAATTCTTCTGTCCATAATATGTTGTCTTTACAGATACAGATTAGTACCCACACATGTCAACATGACAGACTGAAGGGGGAACAAGGAAAGGAGAAAGATGGATACAGGTGTATAGTTCAGGTATATATTGCCAGCTGAGAGACAACACTAGGAGAAGAAGGGGGAGCAGGATGTTTTTCTTTCCAAGTGAGGGCTGAGGCGAGATCAATCCACTCCTTGTAGTACTAAGGCCTTTCACACAAATGAAAAAACACTCTCAGCACGTGTCCTGGGAAAATTCCAGATAAAACCTCCCCACAGCCCAGCAACACTTGACACATACTCAGTTCAAACAACCACTACATCATGTCCCTGAGGCTACAAGAAGTTAGTGAAGATAAAACAATTCTTTTGTACACTGTATAGTTTTGCTGTGGGCTTCAGGATCCGTCTGCCTAGAAGGTGTGTGAAAAATAAAAGCTGTTGTCTTGATTTTAATTGTTATGAATGTTTCTGATCAAACATTCTACAAACACAGCTATTTGCTCTACAGCACTAACTATTCCCTATTTTTGCAAGACATTTAAAATAAATATTTAAACCAAAGGAGATGCAGATTTCCTTTCTTAGTGCAAGCCCCCTCATTTCAGATTCAAATGCATCATTTTGGTGTACCAAGCACAACCTACCCTTTCTTTAACTACAGCCCCAGCAGCAAAAGCATAAGAAGCACGCTCAAGTCTGGAGTGTTATAACTTAACAGTAGCAATGTGCCTTGGGCTGATACTGTCAGGAGAGGTCATGGACTGGGAAGAATATTTAAAAAAATCAATCCTCTAGGCAAGTTCAAGAGTGTAAGGGGAATAATGTAAGAGCTTTAAAGTCTCCTAGATCTATAGTGTTTGTGTAGTGGAGTGAAAGGGCAGGAAGGTAGATTATTAGACACAGAAAGGGAGTTTTAACTGGTTAAGAAGTACAAAAATGCTCAGCATGAAAAGTATGGAGAATCTTGACCAGGGAGGAAACAAAGGCAAGCCAGGCTTCACTTGATTTTTGGAGAGAGTTTCTCCTACACTGAAGGACAAGCAAGCCACTGGTAAAGATGAAGCACAGTCAGAACAACAGGCACTGAAGAAATGCTCAGTTCGATGGGAACTCAAAAGTGCCACAACCAGCCCCCCCATTTTGCTCCCTGCTACGATGAGGTGCAGCAATGCTGTGACTCTTGTGCCTCTAAAAACAGCTGTGCTGTCAGACACAGAGGGCAAATGATCTGCTACTCAAACATTCATTTCCCTGCCCTCACTGGAGTTAAGCTGTGCTACACTTTCTTTTGTTTTGGCTCTCCTTGCTCTTGGGTTGCTGGATAAGCAAGGATCCCTGTACCTGGAAAGACCTGCCCAAAATGTTAACTCTGGTAGCTGGTGACAGAGAGGCCATCTTAGAGCTACTGCAAAGACACAGATGAGTATGGTGGGTTCATATACATATAAAATCTTTGTGCAAGATCGTTGAGATTAAAGACAAAAAAGTACTTGGGAAGCCTTTACAATTCCTGCTACACCACTTGTTTTATTTATTTATTTAAATAAATAAAAAATAAGTTTGCCTACAGGGCAAATGAAACCATTTCCAGCCTTGATAGTGAAAGGCTCCCCCTCCATCTTTGATTCCCTTTTATTTTTCAGTATTGACTGTAACTTGAAACAAGTTACAGGTTACCTAGTGATCATAGTCTACAATAAACAGGTACAATGGAGTAAGACAAAACCAAGGGAAAGTCTTAATACACTCCCACATTATTTCTCAGATTTTTTTTTTTACCTTCTTCATCCTTTTAACCCCAAACTGAGGTTTCTAATTTGCACACTAAGTTCAAAAGCACAGCTCACCCTGATCAGTGAATAAACCTCAGCAAAGCCCTATTGCTTTAGTGCCAAAAGATCCATACAGACTTCAAAGCATGTTTTTCTGAGCTTGTTAAATGACAATGAGCCCACAGTAATGAGCTGGCCACATCAGCTATTCTGCTCTACACCCTCTTTCTTTAGGTTGTTTTACTCTCAGTTTTGAATTTGAAAATTCCCACCGTACTGGGGGAGGGGAGTAGGAAAGAAAAAAGTTCCACTCAAAATATTACAGGCCAATTGCTTTCAGTGCAGCACACCATTAGCAAATTTTTAAGACCCAGGCATATCCTCCTTTTAAGCAAAGTGAGACCTCCAGCAAGAGCAGCAGGAGATTATGATCCTCTTCATCCACATTTTGTGCCAGGCCTAAATATAAAAGAAAGGTTGCTCTGACTATTCCACTCATTTTTTACCATTACCCTTCTCTCCCCTTTCAGGAAAGGCTTTCAGTGCATTGATTATACTTCTGTGCCGTGTTCCTGGAAATATTTAATCTAAAATGACAATTTGACTAAATACAGTAACTGCCATTTTATGTAACCAGCCAGAGAGGTGAAAAAGTCAGTCTGCTGCTTCACTTTGTGAAATGGATAATAAAGCTCAGGGAATACACATTTAACATTTTCTGTCCATCAGTCTATGCTTTCATTTTACAATTTTATCTGCTCTCTAAAAGCTACTTGTTTACCAAGTCACTCTTATCTGTCTTCTGTGTGAAATTTCTTTGCAATAAATAAAATGCCTTGTGTTTGCTGTACCTCCAGATCATTTTGATTTCAAACACACTCATGATTTCCTTTTGATTGCCCTTCTAAAAATTATATTTCATATTATGTCATAGCATCAAAAATAAACCAATAGAGGATACTATTTCTGGTGTGATTTTTTTTTCCCCCTGTTTGTTTTCTAAACAAAATTAAATGTACTTTTCTTTTAAAATTTTCAGGGCATTTTCACTGAATTGAAATGAACTGGAATTAATGGAACTGTGGAAAGTAGTTCCAAAAGTAAATAGAAAGATGAGCATAAACTAAGTTGGCTACAAATGCCTTCCTATGAGAAACTATTGTACTGATTAATCTATTAGTGAGACAGGTCTTAGCAAGATTATTCTCACTGATCACTGAACCTCATACAATATTTAGATGATCTCAGAACTTCAGCTGACAAACACACTGATGGCAATAAGAGAAGTTACAATGATTCTAGAAATAAAAATGAAGTTCCTCTATCGATAGTGTTAGAAATTAGCTCCTTTGCATGAACCTAGGAATATAATTTAGCTTTTTCCATTCACATGCAAATGCACTATTCCTAGTGAACAAAAGATATCCCAGGAAAGAAATTAAAACATTATAGAATCTAATAGTAGGGTTATTACATGCCAACCAAGTTTTGTGCTATGCTTTGTTTCAGGTCCTCTGTGATATGACAGCTGTTTCTATTCAGATGATATTTTAAAGGAAACATTTCTGTAATTTCAGCTGACTCATTCAAACTAGCAATACTCCATTTTAAAATACCATTGAGAAAATGCAAAGCATTTCTTCACTGGAGACAGCATTTACTGTTCTAATCTAATGCAAATGTTAGTTAGAATCAACAAGCCTGCACAAATGCCAAATCACTTGTCCTCCTTAAGATGACTTCACACCTAACACAGCAACAGACATAATTTGCCAGAAGACACATTAAAAAGCAGTTTAAAATGTCTCACTGTGTATTATCTCTATGGTAAATAACACAGTAGGTCCCAGCTGGCTGTTCCAAACAAAGAAAAAACACAAAACCAATCCCAAAACACAACAAGGTCTGTGATACAAATTCAGATGGCACTAATATTGCAAACCCTAATAGAGACAGCACTCTGATGTGAATAAAAGTTTCTTTCTAGTAAGGGACAGCCAACAGGCTGCCACAGCTGTCTTCTGAAGATAAAAATGTTAATTTAAGTAGTAAAACCACCTTTTCCAGCTATTCACGGATAAGTCCCATCCTATTTCACAAAACAAAGGACAGATATATGAACTGGTAAGGTTGGGAAATTATTTATGTTGAGAGGAGGAATGCACAGGTGTCTCAGGGAAGGATACAGCACTGAGATTCCTTTGCCTTGTCAGAAGCTGCTCAAGCCACATCCCCAGCCAGTGCAAACAGCCCCACGCCTGGGAGAAGGGAAAGGCAGCAAAGCCTGGGCTCAGTGATGCCAGAACTGGGGATAAGGCACTGAGGGATGAGCCATATGGTGATAAGAAAATGGCAGCCATTTAGGTGGCCATAGGAGGATCATTTGTTTTGTGGGCAGTGATCAAAACTAAAATGAAAAATAAAGCAGGAAGACTGAGGAAAGCACCTGGTGCTGCCAATTGGAACAGCTGATGCCATAAACCAGGTTGGTGATTACGCAGATGTAATCCTTTATAAATCTGTCCCAGCATATGGTGAACAGGAGAACAAAGATGGCCAAAATACCAAAGCATACTCTCTGTGGGGGTTCCTGAAGGTATCCAAGAGCTATAAGAAGCAGGACCAGACACAATCTGAGATGAGTGAATGTGTCCTTCAAGATGAGGAGGATGAAGGCCAAAACTATTGCTGTCAGCAAGGTACTGTTTTTAAGAAAATAAAAAGGAAATAAAAGGAGAAAAAACAAGCACATCAATACCAAACTGAGGATCCATCTCCACGTTAAAATGTGAGCCTGGGCACTCATGGGGTTGTTTCCAGCTCCAGGGGATGCCAGGATGGCCGATCTTGATGCCCTGACAGTTCTACACCATTTTGACGTGGCTGAGACCCATAAGCCAGAGTTGTGCAGAGCAAATACTGACATAACAGAGTCTTGGCACTTGCATTTAGCTAAGCTTCAGTATGCCTCTCATCTCAGCACTCCCTGAGCCTTTTATTTTAACACAGCAACTCCTCCTTGTCCTTTCATCCCTCCTGCGTACTTAAGAGAACATGACCCCACCTGCTAATCCTCACCCTGGCTTTGTGCACTGCCCCAGGCTCTCCTTCAACGAAACCACCCATAAACTATTTCATCTTGAGGCTCAGGACAGGTGCAGCAAAAATGGCAAACAGTGTGGCAGGTCAGTGGCAGGGAAAGGGAATCACCAACACACCTGGGAAGCCACGTCCCAGCCAGTCCCAGTGTTAGATCTTGTCCCATTTAGCAGCAGGGGTGCTGTGTGTCATGCTGTGAAATACTGATCACATTCATTAAACCAGAACTCCCCAGCACATCAGCAGGGATGTGCTTAGATGGTACTGAACTGAAGTGCCATCACTTAGATGGCACTGAACCGAAGATACTCCTGGGAAAATCTCAGCTGGATGAAGTTTTGGCATTGGTGGCTTCTGCTTGTAATGTTTACCCAATATACTGTGCATAATTGTGATTTCTGAAAGCATCAGGCTTTGTATTCCAGCCTTTCTAGAACAAACAATAGACAGTGTACCCAATGGGAACAGAAAAAACCACTGTAAACTCGACTAACATATGCCCCAACTTTCTGCATAGAGCAGATCATCAGCATGCACAGCAGATCATATTGCAGGACACAGGAACACTCTCCCAAGGCTGTGTCAAATCCATCAGTGGTTTTGCTAATTGATAAAAGAATGTTTGAGGCCGAAAGCCAGTTCAGGTTCACGTCACATCCCCCTCCCAGACGGCACTGAAATATTATGTTGGTGCTGGGAGTAGCAACAACACAGTTCTCCTCAAAGACCTGTTGCCATCTGTTGCCAAACCACATCAGAAGGGGATGACAAGAGTCTTTAGTCCATCACCCTCTCATGTGCTAAGCAGAGAGACAGGAAGCAGCAGAGACATTCACATGCTGTCAACAATTTCAGGAACAGATTAATTGAAGCTGGCAGAAAGAAATGGGCTGATACAGACTGACTGGAGTGAAATTACTCAATATTTGGCCAGTTCAAGTATATGCAATTTTTTTAGAATGCTTTTGTAAGAACATTTCATTCAGTTTTAATTTTCTCAAATAGGTGAGATGGGTGAGGAAACAGAGGCAGAGAGTTAAAGCTACACAGACGACACCAGTGCCATGACTTGTGCAGATCCTAAAGCAGAACCCAGGACATGAGTTCTGTGCCCCTTGCTCCAGGCTGGGACATTTATCAAGTGAGCTCAGCTATCTGACACATTTCACAGGGAAACACAAGGACTATCTGGTATTGAGAGTGTCACTATTTTATTTCATATTCTCATTAAATTTGCTTCCAGATCAGTTGATTTATTTTTTTTTAGCTCTTATTAGAGCATAAAGTTATAACTTGGCTCTAGTTTGAATTTATTTTTACTCTAGTATAAATATTTATCAGGCAAAAATACAAAGTAGGGAGAATGAAAAGAGGTAGTATTAAAGTATAGGATAAATCATTATGTCAAAAAGCTTGCAAAAAGATTTGAGTATTCAATTACTTCAGATGTCTGTTTGTCCTTTCTGACAACAGAGTTCCCTGACAGTCCCACATTTGTAATGAGCACAAATTAAAATGAGAAACTCAAATGCAATTTTTGCAAGTGTTTATAACTTCAGATTATGGCTGGCCAAAAGCAGTCACACTCACTAGAGTTTCAGTCACACGACGCTGAAAACTGATTACCAGAGCCATTACCACACTGAACAGTGCCTGTTAGATTGAAAGCAAAAGCCAAAATGTAAAATCTTTATCCCATTTTATTAAATGGCTATTAAATAATAGAAATGCACAGTAAGTATTTCAGAATGACATTTACAAGCAATAAAGCACAGAAGACAAGGCAGACAATTTTCTCCCAAGTGTATTATTGTAACACAGAGACAGTTTTTAGAAAGGTGCTAAGGGGTAACAGCAGGTCACTCCAAGGATTATGGGTTGGTATCATTTCTTACAGCTCTACTTTATGTGGTTACTTTTCACACCTTACCACTACAGACAAGAGATATCCATGCCCAGACACAGACAACATCACACATTTACAGCCATCAAGGCAAAAGCTTACCAACCAGATTGCTTCTGTCACTGCTGGAATGACCCCCCCACCTCTGTCACAGTGCCCAGGGGCAGATGGGACATGACAGGGCTCTGTCCTGCCCTCCTGCAGAAAGTGTAAAGAGCACAAAATCCAGGGGATACTTAAGTGACCCACAAGGAGGGACACGCTGGGTGAGCTGGGAAGCCCATCCCAGCACATCTCTGGCCTCTTTTTCCATACAAAGCTATTTTGAAGTATCCCAGTTCATACATCCCGGTCCAAGGCCAACTGCTCAGAGCCAGTTGCCTCGCAAAGAGCCTTCTGCACCAAAACAAGTCCAGGAGCAGAGACAATCAGGGCAGGAATATCAGCAGCTTCAGCCATCAATGTTTTCTCCCCAGCACATATGCTCCACACAGAGCTGATCACAGCAGCAGAGCAGAGCTCAGGAAGCCACTCAACATTGCTGGTCTAGGAGGCACCAAGCACTGTCCCCCATCCATTTATCCCAGCTGAATCAAACTTACTGAAAACACAGGGCAAGTCCTCTCAGCAGAGGAAGACTCCTCTGAGCAATGAAACATAAATGCAGAGCACCTTGGCCACACTGCTGTGGCATTCCCTGCTGCCACAGACGAACCTGTAGCAGCGTATCCCTATGCTCTGAGAGTGCCTGCCGGCTGAAGGCTCTCTCATCAGCTTGTAGTGAATGGCTGTTGTTAAATAACACAATATTTCCTTTTGTATTGCAGCAGAAGTGATACAAAGGAATGCAACAAACAATACAAGCGCAGCAAGGCAGGGGGAAGCAGATGTGCCTCAGCAGCACACAAGCTGCCTGGCCATTTGCAAGTGTTTGCACTTACACGATGTTTCCAGCTACAGTTGAAAGCAAGGAGAGCTTCAGTGTGTCATCACTTTTTAAGCTAAACCACGGCCCTTTTTCCGTTATCTGAGTTCTCTAGAATTGCTCTCATGTTTGACACCTCTCTAAAGATTGTACTTGCTGAGCAAGTAGTACAAGGATTTTACTTGAGCATTCATACAGGGTTGACACTTCTTGTCACAGACACCATTTGCATCAATTTTTAGGACATGAGGATGATCTGCAGAGCTGACATCTCTCCATGCATTGCCTTCCTCACAACTTTATCCAGTGCTAAGGTCGGCTCATCACGCCACAGTCATCTTTCTGCAATTAACCCTGCACCAACTCAGAGCTCTGGGGCTAGGACTGCACAGAGTAACAGCAGTATGTGACACTCAAGGGACAACAAACAGATGCAGTTACATGATGCATTTCTTGGGCAAGTTACCTCCCAGACACCTGGCACTCAGCTGATCTGTTTTCTTCACAGCTATGCAGCCCAGTTGCATAATTTTTCTTATGGGCCCCAATTCAACAAGAGGCTTAAGCATTGCCAGGGCAGAACTTGAAGCCACATATGTGCTCATGGCTCATAAAACCATAGCTGTGGCTTCAGCCTCACCAACTCTGCCTTCGCTGCCAAGAGCAGTATGATGAGCTGGAAGCAATAGAGAGGGCTGTTGTTTGAACAATTTAGCAATTAAGAAACCAAAAGACACTCTCAAATGTGTTCTGTATATAGATGTTTTCCACAGACTGTTGTTGTTGTCTTGGAAGAAATGTGTCACAAGATGAGCATTATTTCCTTTTTCACCATGGCACAGCCATGATTTGATATTTGTATCAGCAAGCAATGCAAATACTCCATAAAAGCCTTTAATAGTGTAATTCAGCTAACAGTAATTCAGTGGCAACAGTAATCAGCAGCTTTCTTCAGACACTGAGCAATCTGACAGCTTTGTCTGATTGCATCTCAATATTTTGCTAAAAGCTGGGGTTGCTGTAAATGGGTGGATTCAAAAAGCAGCAAGATTGAACAGGTGTGTGCAGGGGACCATCTTGGTCTCTGTGAAGTGTTCATACTGTGCAAGAGAAAACAAATGGGGAAAGTAAAGAAAAATGTGCATCTTCAAATTTTGTCCATATTAAATGAATATCAGTTGTACCCACTTCAATGAATTATAAGTTCTGCCAGTGAGC
The DNA here is from genome assembly GCF_036250125.1 of Pseudopipra pipra. NCBI lineage: Eukaryota > Metazoa > Chordata > Aves > Passeriformes > Pipridae > Pseudopipra > Pseudopipra pipra. Next base: position 8,922,094 of record NC_087561.1, read on the forward strand.
AGATTTATGTATGCTTTGAGATGGTACTGAATAATCTTCTCATTAAAAATAGCTCAAACATGACAGATGTAAAATAAATTCTGATTTAGGCGCCACTAACTATATTTTGCATGTTTAGAAAATCACACATATATACTGGCTTTAACAGAGGTGGATATTTCAAAAATCAAGTTAACAAAGTCAGATGAAGAATTATTCATTAATTCATACTTTTAAAAGTGACATGCTGAACTGAGCATTAAGCTGTTTCTCAGTTATGCCTCCTCTGTATTTACCAAGGCATAACCCTAAAATGTTTTTGCAAAATACCTCCTGTGTTTTTCTAACCTAAAGCTTCACTAGTTCTGTGACACCCCTTAACTGTAATTATACTTCCCCTGGAATTGGACCCTAAATAGAAATTGAACTATTCATGCTGCAAATTGAAACTCTACAATGCGAAGCCACACAAATAACCTGCACTAGCATTAACCTCCTCCCAAAATTTGATAAGATCACTGCATTTCTCGCAAAGATGATACTAATTGCTGCTATTTTATCAAGGCCAGGCTGAACCACTCAACCATATCAACAGCACATCTTACCAGTCAGGAGACTGACTTATTGCCACAGGTGTTCAGGCAGCAGGACACACAGACAGGACGTGGTCTTTCTGCACTTACATGCCCATCCTAATTTCCACTGGAAAGACCCAGTCCCCCATCCCACCACATGTCTAAGCCAGATGAAGAAGAATTCCCAATTCTTTCTTTCTTCTACTTAATATTATTGCTGATTATCTGCTGAAGAAATCACCACTCAAAATTAAAACCTCTGATTTCAGTGGTGTCAGATTTTAATGTGCTGTGTGCAAAACACAGAGGAAAATTCCTTTGCAGTAAGAAAACACAGCATATATTCTAGAGGAACAAATCCTGCAAGGGAAAGGAATGAGGCTGAAAGAATAAGCACACAGTTTTCACCTCTAACTTCTACAATTTCATTATGGAAAATCTTAGGATATTTACTCAGAGTAAATGTGTTACTTCTGTGAACCAGCAGGGTTGGAATTAAATTATTTCAACAGAAAAACTGTATTAGCATTTGTTCTTCAAATGCAGCATTATGATAACACACTTTACACCGGGAACATTTCTGCAAACATTTTTTTTTTAAATAATAATGCCAGTTCTCCTGCTGAACAGACTCTTAATATCCTCAGGTAATTCATTAGTAAGAGAGTCCAGCTAATTAATTGTTGCAGGCCTAATTATACACGGTTGTATTTGTTAAAGAGACATGGTCATAATAACATTCACTGACCAAATTTACAATATTCATCTACAGAAAATGGTAGAACCAACTTCTGCATGAAAAAGAAAATTCAGGGAGATACCAACAAGGCCTTGTATTAGGGACATCATTTGCTGGCTAAGCTAGGAGCAGAGCTGTCACTCCATGAAAGGGCTGGATATGTCTTTCCTAGTCCAGGAAGAAGACACAATAAACCCATAACTCCTTCTGAATAGTTCTCAACCACAGGGCTAGAGAATGAGAGATTACATATAATTATATTAATTGTATAGGTTCACGGTGTGCATCTTAAAACCCAGCAACCCTTCTTGCAGCCCATCCCAGCTGTGGAGTCAGGTCTTCCCTACTTTGCATGGGACTGACTTGCAGGGTCAGCAAGGCAAGGTGACTCCTGAAATCAGCCCCAGGCAGGCAAGTGAAGCAGCCAGCAGCTGTGTTGGCTGAGGGAAAACAATTCATTTTGTCCTGCCTTGCAAGGGTGTTTTTGTTGTCTGAAGTAACAAACAGGGCCCTGAGGAAGAGCCTGAACGTGATCTGAGCGTGTTGTTTCATCCTCACTGCCTGTTTTCCCAGCAGTCTATGCTAATCATGCCCAGCCCCATCTGAAATCTGAAACACAGCTGCCTACCTGCCTGACTCAGATTTATTACCTAAAACAACCATCTGCAAAGAGATAGATTTTAGCTTTACTGCACATAAACCTAGGACAGAGGAGTATGCAGTAGTAGTCATACAGACATTTTCATGTTAGATTTGTGCTCTTTCATTAAGCAAAACATGAAGAAGGACAAGAACAAAAGACAATAGTAAGTGTCTCTGGAAGTCAGCTCACACTACTTTTCCTACCAGTTGTGCAGCTGAATTTTAATAGCTCACGCTGCCATTCTCTCTGCTTCAGTTTCAAAATTGCATTACAGGCGAGTACAGTGTAAGGTTAGCATCTTCAAGAGTCCTTTGCAACTCGTTTTTCTAGAAACAGCATATGTGAATGTGGTTATTATCTGAATTCTTGTGTTACTGTGCATGAGCTGTGAAACTGCTTATGTTAACAGGGAATAACAGAACGCTTCCCTCTGGATTTGTGAGCCTCAAGTCCACATACTGTCCATGGACACTTCACACCTGGTCTCCTTTGTGAGCTATTTCATATAAAGGCATGAGAACAGTAAGAAGATCCTATAAAAACTCTGCAGAAAGCCCTATGCAGCAAACCAGGGAAACTTTGCTCATTGAAGTGCATTACTAACACCATTTGGAAAGAGAAAAATATCTGAAACTTCCCAACTGGGCAGAAGTATTCACATGGTCAGAGATGGAGTTATGAAAAGAATAATTTTCACCTATAATGATGTTACATGATTTAAGATTTGAATGCGAGTCATGGGGAGATAACATCTCTTATATAAAAGGAATTTACAGAGAGGCATCCCTCTCAGATCTTCAGGTAATTCAACTGAGAAAAGCAGAACATTTCTATCCCCTTTTGGATGCTTTATTTCCTGGATGTGGGCAGCAACACTTCATATCTGGGTATACAGACTCAGAAAACACCCAGATAAACTACAGTCCTATGACTGGTGCTAAAAAACAGTGGAAGGGGGAGATGAGCATCTTTCCAGAAACTGCCTGGGTTAAGTCACCCCACAGGTAGTAGCAACTGAGATGAAACTTTAATGTTCCCACCTACTTGCTAAGGACAGCTCCTGGTCTAAACGAAGTGGACAAGGGCAGATTGCTCCAAGGGCTGGAGAGCAGTCACAGTCTCCTGGCTCCCTCCGGCCACCCCAGGGAGCGCTGAGTCAGCGACCCAGTTTTTCTGACCTCTCCCCTCATTGTTCCCTGCCCCACTTCTGCTCCCAGTCCTCGGGTTGAGGCTGGAAAACATGGTTTTCCCTGCTCTGCTGAGAAGCCTTGAACCAGTCTGAGAAACTCTGCAGAGTTTTTGCACCTTCTGTTGGAAGTTCTGGGCTATTTACTCCATTTACCAGTATGGGATTAAAATGCACAAGCAATGTGTGCCACAGACTCCAGGACAGGGTGACTCAGTGCTTAGCTGGGCTAGGGATGGCTTGCACCAGGAGTTTGGAGGATCCTGTGTTGCAACACCAACTTAGAAAAACCGAGACCATAGAGACAAAACTATGTCCAGCTACTACCACAGCACAAACCCGTCATTAAACACACAGCACACAAAGACTGGTCCTGAGACCAGCGGGTCCCCAGACTTCCATTCCAACCTGGATGTCACCCATTCCATGTGGACATGGGACAGAAACCAGACACAGGCTACAGAGCAGGAATCCCCAGGGATGGAACTGGCCACCTCAATTCACCAAGCGACTTCTTCCATGGTAAATTGTGAAATTGTGTTTTAATACCAGAACAGCTTTCTGCCATATAACCCAAACACCCATTGCAGCCAAAGTAATGACATCCATGGCTCAAAACCAAAAAGAATTATTATTGATCAGGAAAACAGTAGTTTATAATTGAACTGGAGCACTCACCAGCCTCTTTTAATCGTGTATTATACTGTCTTATTTTTTCTTGTTTTATTAAAAGAAATAATTTTCATTGTTTGTGGCTTTATGGAAGGATGAACAGGAATGGACTATTCAACATTTTCAGAGAATCTCTTCCTTGATAACATGGTGTTGCAAAGCAGCAACTAAAAAGTTGTAACTGGTGAATTCAGTGTCTTTTATTTTTTTTATTTGCCTGGCTTTCAAGCAGACAATATTATGGCTTTTTTCTTTTCTTAGTTAACTATCATTGCAGTCAATCCACAAGGTAAAGGGATAGTATAGATTTTACTGAAAGTGCCACTAGACTATTTAATATGTATACTCTATGACAAGTAATAATTTAAATTCACTTGAAGGATTTTTTGTTTTTCACATAAGTTAATTCAGTTGTGACAACAAAATATGTAAAAATATGTTGCCAATGAACATTAACTACATTTTATGTCTCTGTTATTTTGTATTTTACCAGGTTGTCAAGGAACAGATTTACAATAAAACACAAAATATGAACACTTCTGATGTCCAAACATGTCTAGATGGTACTGTGCCTGACTCTAGTAAGAAATTGTTCATAATTTGCATTAATAAGACTCAGTTGGTAGCAAGCCCTTATATGAATTTATACACATCAAAAGCCCATTTTAGCATTTTGTGTGAGAAGCACTGTTTTTTTTACTGACAATTCCTTGGTTTTAATGAGTCCTATACTCGGTAAAATGCATGTTCTGAATTTAATGGGAAAATGCACTACAGGATATAAATGTATCCACCAGAATACATCATTGTAAATCATTCTTAAATCAAATAGTACAGCATTTTAGCTTCAGTCAGCACCAGCACAGGAAGGAGGATCCCCAGCAGGGTACTTGGAATAGTCGGTACTAAGATTTCATTGACTATGTTTCATCTTCTAGAAACTCAACTAAAGTTTTGACTATTTCATAGGTAAAAATGTGTTTTTTAATGAGGATTCTACTTCTTTTTTCAGTATCACAAAGTTATGATGACAATTATATACGTGCTTTAAAAAAAAACCCAAAACAGACTATTTAATTTTGTATCACTGCTAGATAAATTGTTTGTAAGGCAATAATTAGGTATTAGTATTTATTTTCATGAAGTATCTGGGGACAGTACCAACATTACCTCCTGTTTGAAGTATCTAATGAAAGGAAATACAACACAGCAGAAAAGCATTTTTTCTTTAGATTATCAAGTGTGACTCAAATATAGTTATTGGCTTTTGAGGCAAAATTAGTACATACAGGGAAACAGCAGGAGTCTGGTATTACAGGGATCCACTGAAAGGAATGGAGTTACACCTGGGTTTTGTTCTGAAAATCTGAGACATATTGTATTAAAGCAAGATGCTTAGAGTAATACTGGATTTCACAATACAGAGCAGAAAGATGATTTATAAGTTCTCCTCAGTGACTTCATAAGCAGATGTTCGGGCAGAACACTGGTCCAACACTTCTTTTAGCAGGCCATGAGGTCTCAACAAAAACTGCACAGTAAGCTTGAGTACTGAGTGCTGAACATGCAGATGAGGTACTGGGAACTACACTGCAGAAATACAAGAACAGGCCAACAGTGCTTAGAGAGCCAAGTTATAAACAACCTTTACTGCTCTCCAGCACTTCATTCTACATCATAAATCACTACTGTACATCCTAACATCTGTGTCCAGGGTTTCTCAGAGTTAACAAGCACGGCAAGGACAGATTTACCTGTGCCAGTGAGCACACAGCACAGGTGCAAGCTGAGGTGTCCAAAACAAACTGCTATATTACTTCAAATACATCTTTTGCCTACTTTTTAAAAGTCTTAGAGGATTGCATCACTGTGAACTATTTTCTGAGTCAATTCTTTCCCAGATACTTTTTCAGTGTAAGGAAGTGAGCACAAGACAGCAGGTGGGTATAAGGAGAACAGTTCAGGGCAATATGACCCATAATGTGCTCTGCAAGGAAAGAAATCAAAGTGTTTCACATAACACATCACAGAAGACCCTCTGAAAGTCTGATCTTCTGCTAAAAAATCTCCCTTCCTACAGCCTGCAGGACAAGAGAACACTAATAATTCTACATTGGAGCCCTCAGCATTTAAAGAATTACAGGAAGGGAAAAATAAATCCAGCTCTCGTAAACATGGTCTCAGAGAGAATAAGAGGGAAGAGAAGGGCCATTCCTCATGTCAAACCTTAACAGAGTGGAGCAATAAATTCGAGCATCTGGTGTCAGGTGTCCTGAGTGAGTGAGACAGAAATCCAGCACAGTGAGCTCTGACTGAGGCCTGTCAGGGAGGTCAGATGGGACACATGGCAGGTGAGAAGGAGCAGACCTAGAGAGTTCAAGCTTTGCCTCATCTTCCAGGAAAATGGGCATGGCTATCCCATTGCAATGATGCAGGAAGAGAGGGAGCACATTATTGCTGCTGGAAGCAGCTAGGCCTGGCACAGAAGAAATTGCAAGAAGAAAGAGTGAAGAAGCAGCAAATCTCCCAGTGTGCAGCTTCAGCCAGAGGTTCCTGCTAATGGTAAGAGTTCTGCAAGTTTTCTCTTATTCCACTGAATTGGGTTATTTGAAAAATGCTGCTTTTTAATTCTTTGCCCAGTAGAAAATAACTCCTTTTGCTCTAACATACTACAACAAAACATGAACAAAATGTTAGCAATCGCTAGAGAAAAGCATTCTCCAAGATTAGCTCTGTATAAACCAAAGGAAACTCTTGCTATGCATGAACGAGGCCCAGCTCTGGGAGAAAAAAAAAATCTCTGCTCCCTAAACAATTAAGGACATTTCATATTTCTTAAGGAATTGGAACATTATTTCTTTAGATTTTTCCAGGAAACCCCCATCCCTGCAAATGAATAACTGCTTAAGCACAGCTCTGCAGTAAGACCCCACTGCCACCCTTCATCTTTCCACAGCCTCCAAGTGCTGCTGCGATGCTGCGGCACACACAGGTACCTCTCATGGTTATGGGTCCCTTTGGAAACAACCATGCTGGGAAAGTGAAAGGAAGAAGGACCAGGATTTATTACACAAACACAGTCTGCTTCTTTTCACTGACCCCCCCTTCAGTACATGCTATTTTCTCAGGAAAGCTCTGGCCCCTGCAGCTTCCAAAGCCCGAGCAGAGCAGGACCAGCATCTCCTGCAAACAAAGGCAGACAGGATGAAGCAAGGCTACCCCAAACCTGGTTTCTAGCCAGAACTCTAGTGTTCCTGGCTCCATGCTGTACCACCCAAATGACCCCAACTGCCAGGTATGAGGAAGGGGGGCTGTGACCCTCCCCACTGACTCTTGTGACCTGTCAGCCCTTAGCACCACTCTGCCCCCCGCCCCCGTGCCCAAACCTCCTCCCTCAACACGGGTGAGGAGGTGGGGGAGCTTGAAGGTGAAAAAGAATATCAGAGTAGTGAGGGAATGAGGAAGGTGGCTTGGAGAAAGCAAGGTGAACTTCAGTCAAGAAATTCAACTTGCTGGTCTCAGCTTTGACTCAAATCATGGCCCATTTAAAAACGAACAAACAAACAAGTAAACTCAGCTGACTTTCCCCATTTGCACTCTCCAAAACTATTTTTCCAAAGATAAATCAGTTTTTGCTGCCTACTAACCATCAAGGCACTTGATTAATAACTAAACATTCTGTTTGCACTCTCTCTTTTTAAGCAACCAAGAGGATATGCTACATACCCAGCAAAGCACTCGTGCAGCTTGGCAGATGGACTTGCAGCAGTTTTTACATTTCATTAGACAGCAGAAAGCTTGGGACTGTATTAGGAAGCTTTGGATGAAAACTGGAAACCAGTTCTTTTTCTAATCCTTTCTCTATGTTCTCCTGTTGTGAGGCCAAAACAAAGAAATGAGACAGAGAGAGCTCCCAGCACTTTGCCCAGTGTGTTCTGGATGTTCCCCGTAACATCCCAACTGCTGCACACATTTTATCCTCAAAGGCAGATGGTCAAATTGGAGATGTAAAAAACATCCCAAATGCAACTGCCTGAGAGTGTCCCTGAGCCACTGGGGAAAATTGAAGTGAAATTTCTGATCAGATCAGGGAAGCCTCTAAATTCACCCAACTGGAAACCGTTTACACAGACCTCTGCAAAAAGAGACCAGCAAAACTTCCCAACTTCATTCAAAGTCACAGTGATACCCCCAGGCCTGTTTCACCCTCCAACTATTCTTTAATATGCTAAGAAGTTTTTCATTTGTTCCACTTCCTTCTTGCCTTCATTGGGCTTCAAGAAGAAAACTGAATTTGTTTCTTCTCAGGATGTGCAGAACTTAGGAGAGGAGGGGTGTGTATGGGGTGTGAAGGAAATAAAACATCCTGATGTATTTCACCTCTTTTGCCCCTCTAACAGATGGGCAGCTATGCTTCTACCACAAATCTCTGCCTCAAAACAAAAATATGAGCCAAAGCCCTGAGGGAAATGAGCTTGAGTTGTTGAGGGATTTTTTTTCCCATACTTTTTGGTGAGCTCAGGTGGAGGGAGAATAAACTTCTGTTCCTATACATTCAACCACAGCAAGCAGATTCTAAAATTAATCTTCTCTTACACTGCACCAGCACAGGAGTACTCCCTGCCTGGCACAGAGACATGGATCTCTCTGGCACGGAGACCCTTGTAGGAAAGCCCATCACAGTCTATGCTGGAAGTTCCATCCTGCCAGTGGCTTATGAATTATAGGTTTTATCTGTGTTTCCTCTCATTTTTCAGCCCTCAGTGAACGTTCAGGGAGAAAAAATGAGGATTCCTCCCCCTTTGTGGGACAAAGAGATGTAACACAGCAGTACTATTTCCTGCCTGCTGTAGTTGGAAAAAAAGAGAAGGGATAAGCTCAGAAAGTCCTTGTGCTGTAGGAATGGCCCTACCCACAAATTCAGCTCTCCATCTGCCAGAGTGGCCACAGGAACAGCCAAAGAAATTAATTTACCATGTTAAGTCCTAACCCTTCCTGTCTCTTCCACCTGTATTTTGACTGTATAAAGAGAAAAGCCAGGATCCTTACAATGAGAAATTATAAAGAATAAGTCTCAATAAGAATAAAAAATTCTTCCTCCATCCAGTGCTACAAATTGCAGTAGGACAGGAGCTGTTGCAAGCACACATTGCCTGCCATCAGTGCTGCTATTAGGCTGAAGGGAACAAATGTTACTCTTCTTTCAAAAAGATACAGGCCAAGGTCAAAGCTTATGTCATCACAAACGCAAAACATGAGAAGCCTACACGTTGCTTTCAGCAAGAGTTCATTTTGCTGACATGCAGTTTTCTATTCATTTAGGACATTTCCATCTAAGATTAAAAGCCAGAGGGTACACTCTGTGCTGACCTTTCTCTAACAATTAAATAGAACACAAAATCTTCAGGCTTCAGAGGGAAAAATTGACACCAATTTAGTCTTAGATAACACAGCATCAGTGAGCCCAATCAATAGCATGCACGAGACAGTCAGCAATTTAGGCATCTTGTTACATTTCTTTTTTGGGGGTATGCACACTAGCAAAGAGAAAAAATTGCTATGAGGATCAAAGCACAGTAGAGAAAAGCTGATAATTGACTACAATTGCAGTTCAGTATTCCATTGCTGAAAGATACTACCAGAGCAATTCACAGCTTTCTCTGAGATTCATTTCCTTCATCAAGATCTTGAAAAGTATTCTTCCTTTTTGGTTAGCTCTTAATTGTAATGGACACTTACTTATCCTAAAGGATAAAAATTCCAGCACAAAAGGATTTTCTTGAATATTTCCATCTAAATAAAAAACGTGGTTCTGTTTGGGAGCAGAGCTATGCTGCCAGCATTACATTATTCTCAAAGTCAAGTTCAACAGATCAGTTTTCCAGGACTGTCAAAAAACCAAAGTGACAGAAATTGGCAGTCCATTTAAGACCCTGTAAAGCATGGTGTATAAGGCAAATGCACACGATTACCTTATATTAGAGACATTTTATTTTATTTGGTTTCCATTTCGGTAGATTTAGATTTTATTTTTCCTCTCCAGAAAGAGAAGTTGTGGTTCACCACAATTTGTGTGACTATTCTGACAGTTACTTTATGGCTCCCTGACCCAGTTGTGTTCAGCTGGAGGGTCAGCTGAGTTCTAGAACTGGGGTCTTTTTCTCTTTTATGCAGAGGGCCCTTGGTGCCAGGAAAATTCAATGTCAGACCACAGAGGGAGCATCTCAAACAACTCTCCCCTTACATGTCTGGGTGACTTTTTGTTGCAAGAGCTCTGCCTGGCCAAACTTTCAAATGCTGGTTTGTCTTTTCTGAAAGCACTGGCCTCCAGTAAAATTCTTTCTAAAGAACCGAAAGTTATCATTGCAGGCCTTGAGCTACACTTTATTCTAAAATAAAACTTTTAAGCTAAAGCCTTTCCCTGCCAGGCAGATATGACAAAGCCTTGTCAAAAGGACTGCAGTAGCTATAATAAATGGCTCAAAATGACCTGTCTAACAGGGAGGATGCAGCAGCAATCCTAGTTCCCACAGCTGGAGATTGCCAGGATGAGATCTAAGGCAGAACACAGGCACTGCAAGTCAGGAATTCCAGTGTTAACCATTTAGACTCAGTTCCCAGGACTGAAACTCAAGCTCAGAATTAAGCCTGTAGGCAGGTGCTAATACTACACAGTCTTGTAAGTCTGAATGACTTCACACAACCTGGATCCAAAGAAGGTGCTTTCCTGAGAACAGGTACCTATAAACAGTTTTTGTAAGAAATTAGCTGTCTCAAAATGTGTCCACAAGTACAGAAGACAGACAGATAACAGCAAATATTCCTACCCTGCCATTGATCTGTAGGTACACGTTCTGCCTCAGCATTTTGGCTCATCATCATAGAACATCATTTAACTGGGCATACACAGACCATTATTACTCTAAGTTCCTGTTCCTAACAGCTCAGACAGGTCAAGAAGAAATATTTTAAGGTTGGAATAGCTACCTCATTCACCCAGGAAATGAGAGACTTTACCTCTAAGTTGCTGCTTAGGTGAGGTCAGGAGAATAACGGGAAAGTGCAATCCCCCAGAAACAAGATGTTGGCAAAACATGACGAATACCAACTGTTCCCTAGTTGTGCACCTTTGATGTTTAATAAGAATTCTGGTTGCATTACATATACATGCAAGAATAGTTCATTTTTCAAACAGCCGTTGCCAAGGAAGTAAATTAGGAAAAGTTACTAATTAAGAGACATTGAGATTGTCTAGCAGTTCTTTCTAGAAAGGTAATAACAAACAAAAGCAAGTTTTTACTGAAGTACAGACCATGGCATATTAAGGAGCTAATTAACAAGGAGCAACACAAGTTTATGACCTCAATTAAAAAAAAAAAAAACTAACCCACATGAGACATATTTCTGATTGCCTACTTGAGAAACAATTGAGAACCGGACCAGTAAGATCAGACTCCCTCCACATATTTCAAGTACACATTGATTGGAAATGTCAAAGAATCAAAATCTCATTAACAGGAATTTGTCCTGCATTGATCTGACCCTCTATCCAGTCACCAGAAGTGTTGGGTTGTGTTTCTGCAGAGGAGAAATACCAAGAATGCCTGGTTAAGCAAAGAGCAAAATATATTAAGCAGAGAAACAGACACGCTTTTACCCTCAGGTAATCCAACTAATCTATGATGATTTCATTACTGAAAGTTTTATTATCCAAGCAGGTTCTGGGGTTGTTTCTTTTTTTAAGATAGGAGGGTGATTTATTAATCCTGATACATGGTCCCAATACAAACTGAAGAGATACTGAGCCTGAGTCTGCTCCCACTCAGACAAGTCCCTGGAGCTGCCTTGGTACAAAACTGAGGTGAATAAGAAGAGAACCAGGCTCTCAAATTACACCAGTCAAATACTTTCCCTCAGTGGGAATACTGTACATGGTACTTCACCAACAGGCAATGAGTTTAGGAGGTTTCAAAGCACAGAGGCAGTCTTCAAACAGTTCAAAAATAAAGAGCAGTCTATGCAAATCCACATAGCTCCTGATATCGCCTCACGCCAATGGGAAATGTCACTAGCTTTTTTTAAAAAAGAAACATGTTGAATAGCCAAAGAAAATTGCAGACTGCAGTTAAAAGGAAAGTTTCAATTTCCCAAAACAGATGGATTAAATAAGTTGCTGATATGAAAAGGAAGTGAAACATGGAGTTTCTCAAGTCTCACTTTAGGCACAGCCCCAGTACTAGATACTGGAACCATGTACCAAGTCCTCCTCTGCCTTAGGAAGCAATCTCTCGTTTTCTCCTGATCTCCCCTTCCCCACATTCCCCAGCCAATGTGCTCAGGCCTCTTCAAAGAGGTTTTGCTTTTATTGAAAGGAGGCACCTGCACTGAAATTTGCTCCAGGACTGCCTCTGTTGTGAGTTCCCTGTGTGCCTCCAGGAGCTGCCTTTTCCCTGCTCCAACACCGTCCCTCCCCATCCCTTCCTTTTTAGCACACTCACACTTCCCAACATAGACCATCTCTCAAAAGCCTGCACAGCCACATTTCTCACTGTTTCTTATCCATTCCTCTGCTCCAGTGTCTTTACTTCCAGGTTATCTTCTCCATCTTGTAAAACTGTCTGTTACACAGCTTTCAGCACACAGTGCATGTCTGAGCTGAAGCTGTTCAGCTGTTCTACCAGAATACCACCCAGGGACCACCCCAAGCTCCCTGACACTCATGAACTGCAATTGCTAGACCCAAAAATCATTATTCAGTGGGCTAAATGCATCTAGTTGTGAAGTATTTTCATTAAAATTTTGCTGCTCTTATTTCTAATATGCCTCCCCATCTACTTTGGGAGACAATTTTATAATCTTATAATTCCTAATTTCATCCATTATTCCATCTTGAATAATTATTTCCCACTTGATGCTCATGCCTTTAAAGTAGTTGTCTGATTATGTCAGTCTAAGACCCATCATTGTCATTTAACTGGGTCATACATCTCAGATTCTTCTTCCTTCCTGGTATGAACTGTATTCCCAAGTGAGTTTGTTTCTCAGATTGTCACTGTCCAGGAACAAATCCCACAGAAAGATTTTAATTGCAGGCTATAATAGTGCAGACCACCAGAAACCATCTATTGCTACCCCTAACCAGTTTAAAATGAGACAAGTCAAAAGCTTGATTTTCTAGTCTTCAGAGCAAAGCAGGTGTCTAGTAAACATCATGCAGCCCAAACTCAGGACACACAGGGATCAGAGACAGAAATATTTGCACACTCTCTACCTGCTGCTCTCTAGAATTTCTCTTAAGAATCCCAGAATTTCTCATTGCACATAAGAAATACCAGCATGTTCTTTCCTGTACCATTGTTGGCACAAGTGGGTCAACATGTTCAGTCACGTGGACCAAACGTGACAACCATTGTCAACAGCGTGAATTCACTCAGCAGACACAGAGACCCTGCGAGGTAACTGCAAATCCAGCTTGGTGCTGATGACATCAGAGAAAACCAGCAAAGACAGGAATTCCCACCCCAACCATTCTGTGAAGTTTTTTCCAAAACACAAGGATAAGGAAGTTTCCCACTCCTTCTTGAAAGGTGCAGAACACACAATACATGTTTGCTCAGTTACAGGTATCAGACACAGAGTAAAAGTTCACGTGCACACTAAATAATACATCCCGCTACATTTAATAATTTTAAGTGCTCGTGTCTCTGATGTTCGTGTTTCTGGAAAAAAGCAGCTGTTTGATTGTAATTAACTGTAGGATTTTCAATAAAGTGAAGAATAAGAAGTCCAAGGGCAGACAGAACAAATCTGTGGGTTGTTAGCAAGATCAAACAAAACCTTCAGTGTTTATGCTCTCGGGGGTTGCAGTGAAAAATAACAGATTTTGGAAAATGGCACCATTATCATCATTAAGGTCACTTCTTAAAAAGGACATCCTCACACAAAGCCAAGGAATTTCCCAGGCAAGTGCTCCACAGACCAAGTTAATAAGCTGCATTAAGACATGCTCACTGCTCCTCCACCCCTTTTCCACTCTTCACACCCAAGCTATGGGATAGGATGGGTAGGACTCCCAACCTTTGCTGCAGGCAATTCCTAGGAAAGCCCACATGCTCCAAGGCAGCAAATCCCAGCTGGCCCCCCCTAGGTGTCCCAGGGCCTCACAGACTGGACACAAAGCTCATGTTTTGCTTCCTTCTCTCAGTCAGGCTATGCAGGACCCAACAGTAACTCTCACAAGTCCACAGAGGACACAGATCATTCACACACTGAATTCACACAGTGCCACCTGCCAGGACTTGGACCATCAACAAGGGCACAGTCCCACAGTGCCAAGCAAGAGCAGCAGAGCAGGGCTGTGGTGGCATCCACAGTGATTACCAGAGGCAGGCCAGCAGGTCAAGCCAAGAAGTCAAGTCAGCAAGATGAGGCCCAGACCAGTGAGGTACCTGGCAGGGCACAGGCACACCCATAGAACAGCTCAGGCAAGAGCCACAGGCAAGGTGTTTGAGCTGCCAGACACCTCCTGAACCAAAAAGTTCCAGATGAGATTTCTGACGGATTTTTTTCCCACAACTTTTCCAGGCAGTCAGAGGGTCAAAACTTACCTTGAGCAGCCAAACCCCCAGGTAAGAAAACATGAAAACTCGAGACTTCTTAAGGGTGTGAAAGAATTTCCATTTTCCATTATCAGGCTCACAGAATGGCAGGAGTCAGCAGTAATGGGTATGGAGCTCTAATCTCTGGGTAGGTGCTTCCCAGTGCTGTGAAGTACTCATGGCACTGGTGTCTGAGGGGAACCTGAGAGCTCCCTCTCATCCAGTTTTAATTTTGTGGACTCATTGATTCCCCCATCTTTGCATCCTGCAAGTGTCTTAACATACCTACACCAGAGCATTCCCATTTTAAATTCAGAATCTGTCCAAAGAACAAAACCCACCTGATACATTCTTGTTGCATTCGACTCATTAATCTCCCTACTTGTCAAAGGCACTCAGAAATTGAGCAATAGCACCAAAAGCATCCATCCTTTTGTCATGAACCACCCTCTGGGATCAGCATAAACACCCACTCACAGCAAGAAGCCAAATCAGTGTCCATGGAAAACAGACTTGTGCACTCACAACACACCTTCTGCTTCTAACCTTTCTCTCAGACATGCAGCAGGGAATTTTGCATAAGAGATGCCCTTTGTATATTCTATGCATTTTGGGGAAAACTGGCCTGTTTGCCTGTCTCCATTCATCTCCTCCTGCTCTTTGAAGTCTATAGAGACAGTTAATCTTCCTTCAGTGGCAACTGCAGCAGTGTCTGATTTTTATACTATCGATCAGTGCACTGTCTGTGTGGAACACCTAATGTAGCATAATTCAGTCACAGAAGGTAGGAAGACTGTCAGTCAGGGAAGTCTCTAAATGTTTTGATAGGAGCCTTGCCCCACAGAAGTAAGAAAAAAAAAAAAAAAGCAAAAATTTGAGTAAACCAAGGAGGAAAACTAAGGATTTTCAAATGTTTGCCCTAATGCTTCCTAAAGACCTTGCAAAAGGCCAGGAGAAGGGAAGTAACAAATTACATGTAGAAGAAACCTTGATAACAAAATTGGCTCTTTCTGCAGTTACTTTCAACTGCAAACATGGTACTGGGTCTGGGATTCAAATGGCAGAAGCCTTGACACCACTATGGATCTCCCAGATGGTCTCAATCAAGTCCCTTTATCTCAATTCCTTTTCCCATCCTTTTCTGCTCTTTCATTTCAAAATCAAAATTTTCAAAATAAAAGAAATCTAAGCTTTAAGAGAAAAGACTTGTTCACTCCTGTTTGTGTAACCGCAGACTCAGAAGTTTCAACATGTTACTCAGGACACATTTACTCAAAGCATATGACAGTGGAGGAAATCAAAACTGAAGCTATTATGACAACACATCTGTTCAGCTATAAAAGGAATTCCCATTATTCCTCATCTCCCACTATCTCCATGAAGAGCTCAAGAGAAGAGCTGCCTGCTAAAGGGCAGGCACCTCTCCTTTTCCTTGCCAAAATCAACTATCCACATCCCCTGTGTGAGGTGTCACCTCCATAACACTTGGGAAGCATCCCTGGCATGAAGCTGCTGTGCAGGACAGAGCTGCTGCAGAGGCAAAGTTGAGAGCAGGGTCTACACCCCCAGTGTCATCACTGCTCTGGTGACACCTAAGGCACCTCTGCTTGTAGGTACATGTCCACCTAGGAGAGAAGCCACAGCACATGGGAGATGGTGCAGCTTTAGTTTAAGACTGGCTTCTCTATGTTTATTGCCAATAAATGAAAAAAAAAAAAAAACCAGACTCTAAAAGCAATAGGGATTTAGGGCTTCTTTGAGAAATATTTTTTTTAATTCTTTTCCACTTCCTAGGTTCAAGAATAGCCTACAAAATACTTTTTAAAATTGTTTCAAGACTGATTAAACCTGACAAGAGATCTCAGGCAAAGGAAATCCTCCTAAACTCTGGAGTTTATCAAAGTCTGTGTACATTGTATTTGAAATCAATAATCCTGCATGATCTACAGCATAAGTGCCTACCTCCTCTCTCACAGCAACAAAATCACATTTGGGAGGATGCTGTCTAGCTCTATCCAGCATAAGCAATAATAGCAGAACCATGAGAACTTCAACTACCATGTGCTTGCAGAGCACGTCCCATGACCACTGACTAACACCGAATATTCACCAGTGCTGGTAGAACTGGCTGTCCTACTCAAGGCCAAGTTCACTCCAGGAAGAGCCTTTATACCTCTAACCACACCTACAGAGCCATTCTTCTGCTTTCTTGTGTTCTTGAAAATTTTCTATCTTCCCCACCACTTTAGACCAAAAGAGGCATCTGAGAGTCTCACATCCAGCCCTGGATGACACGAGGTGAACTTGAGGCTTTCTTGTCAAGAGATCTCTACTGCTTCACCCAGGGTCAGCAGGTCTAGATGGGTCACTTCTGCTCAGTCAAGATGCAAAATTGTTCTTGCTAAGACTTGTCTGTCTCATCATTCCTTTCTTTGACAAATAAATGCGTTTAGAATAACCTGTTTGTTCAACACATTTAACAGAAAAATACAAATAATGGAAAAAGTTCTGCTGATTTCCAGGACACTAGCATTCCATCACATAATAAAAGTCTGTGGGATATAAAAATCCATAGATTTTCCATTTGGTAGTAAAAAATAGTAAGGAAAAGGATGTTTTTTAAATCTATAATGATACAAGAGTGACCCAAAAAAATGTAAAAGTTTTTGTGGGTTTTTTAACCTCTTATTTGACTAACTGGCTTCTAGCAGCTTCTGACCAAAGCTTTTATCAGTTTTCATGAAAACAAGAATAAAGATGAAGGTTAGGACAGTGCCATCAGCTGAAATTTGCACTCACACATAGACATGTTCAATTTCCAGCTTCAGAAATCAATGACAGCAGCTACTAAAATTCACCTGATCAAGAAAACATGATTAAAGGGAGTAACACCAGCATATCCTAAAATATTTTTCAAGTAAACCAATTTCAAGTTGGAATCAATTTAAGATTAAGATAGCAAGTGAAGTGGTAACATAGAGCTGGACATTAGATCAAAGGTAATGATGCTCCCTCTCTGGCTGCCAACCCCTTTGAGATGTGTTTGCATTACCACCAACAAGATGACCTACCATTTACCTGCCATTAGCTTCACCAGGTCATGAAAGAAATCAGTGTCTTAACTGTAACAGATGTTATTTAGTAGGAGCCTTTGTGCAATTGTCTCACAATAATTCATGTTTAAATTTATGGGAGGCATAAAATTCCCGTGGTAGAGTGCCTGTAAGAGAACTAATGTATCTTTTATGACAGTTACTGACAGCCAAGACAACTCTTAGCTTGCAATACCTCCTAGTTAATTGGTAACTTTGGTCTCGAAGAAGACACACTAAATAAGTGTTTTTCAGTAATTTCCCTTTGTTTGAAGTCCACAGTGAAGTTTACAGTGACCTCATTTGGACTTCAGCTTTCTATAACAGGTTCCTTCAATCCCCATTTGGTAGATTAGATCGGACTTTCAGAACAGATTAACTTACAAAGTAGAGGCTTCAAGCTTCCAGAGTTATTCCAAAATCAAATTCCAGCAGGTACAGACTGGGGGTTGAAGGTGGCCTCTTGTCTCCGTTTGCACACAGGACCATGGAGCTATAGCAAGAGCAAACAATTGGACAATAAGAACACTGCCTTAGCAAAGAAACCTGTAAGAAGAAACAAATACAAAACCACTGCTGTGACTCATTACACTGTCACTCTGAGGGGAAAGGAGAGAATAAGACTTTTCTCCACTGGATTTTTGCAAGTCTTTTTACTCGTGCATGTAAACACTCATAAATGGAGCTCCTGACTGGTGTGTCACAGAAATTGCTGGGATGTCCTGCCCATGGGCACATTTGCACTCAACACTGGAATTTATACACTCAACACTGCTCCCAGAAACACACCCACTATACAGAGTTAAGCACATACAAAAAAAATCCTTATAGGATCTAGGTTTGTTTACCCAGTTTCAGTAAGTGCAGCTTAATTTTTCCCACCTATATTTTGAGGAAGACTTAGACCATGAAAGTAGGCAGAAACAAGTGAAGAACAGCAGTTGGAAGCTGCAGATGCAACCTGAGTTTAGAATATACAGTTTGATATCTACAGTTACAACTTCTGTTTTCCACAGAAGTTGAGGAACAGGGTGTTCAGGTATGGGACTGAGGAATACAGTGAAACTTGAAGCAAGATTTGGATAAAATGAGTGTCCAACCAGGGAGAAGAGGCCTGTCTCCCTGCAGGAGAGAACTGCAGGAAAAGCATTTGTCTGGAGAAATGATGGGCAGCAAAAGTTACAGTTTCAGCCCTGGAAAAGGCTGCTACCAACTCATCAAAGCAAATCAAATCAATCAAAGATTCCTTTTTGGTGTATTAACATTTTATGGGAGCAAAAGTCACATAGTGTTGGTTTGGCCAGGAATAGCACACACCTAAAGAAGCCTCAAAGGCAGTGACAAACCTCAGCACTCCACAGGTGCTGGACAGCTGAGCACAGAGTTAAGAGGAAAAGCAAAGGGAGCCCAGAGTGGCACCCAAGGCCTTGTTTATGCTCTCAGTGCTTACCTATGAGATCTCGAAAAAAAAAATCCCCCCCAGCTAGCAACTATTTGGCCAATATAGGTATAAAGCAGTTCTTTGAGAGCCATCAGTTTTCCAAGGAAGAGGGCTTTTTCTGCTATAAGCCCTCCTCTGCACATGCACAGCAATGCCATTGAGAGATGGAGTGACAGCGACAGCCCCAACTAACAAAGTTACACAAGGAAAAACTGAAGAATAAAATACCCAGGCCTTAAAAGCAGATATGGACTCTAGACCTGTCTTTACCTACTTAAACATGAGAGAAAAATGAAAGTGTGAAATAGAGAAGCCACACATCATAGCCTTAAATCCCATCGTGGACAAGGACTTACAGACTCCTTCCCCCCAGGTCCCCTTGAGGACCAGTGTGTTCTTGCCTTGCTGTGGGGGCACGAGGCTTTTACACCTCAGGGGAGAGTGGGCAGATGACATCTCACACAGCAAGTTATAAAACAAGCAACAGAAAATGAAAGAGATGTTGACCTAATAAAGCCTCTCCCTCTGAGCTGGGTGTCACAGGGACTCAGGTGGGTGTTAGAGACCACACAGTGCATCTGAAAAAGGACAAATTTAAAATAAGATAGCCTGGTATTTCTACCAAGGACCAGAAAAGTACACTGTTCCAAGGACAGAAAGAGCTCTTACTTGTTCAGGAAACATACCATTAGATCACTGTAATATACATTATTACACACTGCCTGCTATGGAAGGGCAAACAGTATTTGACTTGGCATAAAATTGGGACAGTGGAGAGTTACAAAACTTGAACTTGCACAGATCCCATCACTGTTGGTTAAACCACCAGAACACTTCGAATCCATCTGAAGTGACAAAGCTGCCATGTGTTAATGCTGTGGAACACACACCTCTGGCACTTCTCAAAGCCTGCAACTCTCTGCAACTTTGACACCCAAGTTGTGCAACTAACCAGTCAACTCTTGCAGACTTTAGATTAATCTTTAACTAAACTGAAAGCAGAAACATCCCTAGGCCCCCTCTGTTCATATAGTGGTAGCCACATGTTATTCATACCTATCCCTCTGTGACAGTCACAGCTGAGACACTTTTCCCCTTCTTTGCATGATCTAGACCATGTATCAGAATTCTTCCCTTCCTCTAACTCACAAATGCTCTACAAACAGGTTGTGGTTTTCAAGAGTTCATATAATGAACATGTGTAACTTTGATAGTCTTTTCTGCAAATTAAAAGAAAAAAACAAGCTTTTCAAAAGGGCTAACACTTCTAGTGGGAATATTTCAGATATCTATGGAAGTATCCATGGTGCTTTCGTCTTCTGTGTTTTGTTCTTGTGAATAAGAATTAGCAGAACCAGATGTTTGTAAGTGATTAAAATGGAAGGCAATAGCAGCAAATCAAATCAGCAGGTTTTACTCACAGGAACATTTGCAAATGTTTTATTGCTGCATTCACTCAACTCCAGTCTGAGCTACTTTGGCTCTACTTCTTTCTTCCACCAGCTTCTCCTCTTCATAGCTTTTAACAGATTTGTTGAAGTTTCATTCCTGCTGCAAGTCTCTGTTTCTATTAAATCTGGTTCTGTGTTAAGTGCACATTGAACATATCCTCACAGTAACAGCTGGGAGAAGTTAGACTTGGGTTTTTCCTTTTTCTACTGAACTTCTCTGGAAGCACTACCAAGGAGAAGGGAGGATTCACATCTTGGAAACAGCAATGAGTAAAACAGTGTGCAAATAAAAAAAAACAGTAAGAATTTCAAAGAAAATTCACTTAAATTGAATCTTCAATTCAATCTTCAGTGTGTGTTAAGCACCCTTGACCTTCTGGAGCAGAAGACTGAAAGTTCTGTCACCCAGTTTTAATTTTTCTTTTCCCTGGTACATTTTTTCAAACAAAACTAACTTCAGAAGGGAGGGGGCACAATATTATGAAGTACATTAACCAAGATGGAACCACAATGCTTTCATCTCTGTATGAATCATCCAGCGAAGAAAACCAAGGACACTGATTAGGCTTTTTGTGATGGGAAGCAGGATGAACGTTCTGCAGGTTACAGCTAATGAGGATACGAGTTCACAATAGGCCCATTCTTCCCCAGCACCTGAGTAATATTGGTCAGGTGCTCAGCTGAGGGGATTGTGTGAACTTTACAACACAATAACTCAATGAAACGACGTAGGACAGTGACTGTGTAATGCTGCACTGCAGCACAGACAGTGTCCCAAAATTCACTTTCTTATTTTCGTGTGACAAATGGCTCTCGCTTCTGTCCCTGAGGAAAAATGACTCACTGGCTTCTTAGCTCCCTGCAGAGAAGTTTGTGTTCTGCTCTGCTCTCCCCACCCTCTGTTACTACTTTGTTTTCTTAAGGCTTTAACTGTTGTCCAATCTAAGCCTTCAGGAGTAACACAAGGCAGCAGGATTTTTGTTATCCTTGGGCTTTTTACATCCCAACTGCTCAGGGTGGGTTTTGTTTGTTTCTAAGAAAATCACCACAACACACTGTCGCTTCCAAGTCACAGCAGAAGGAAAAGCAGAACCGTAGTAACACTTTTCCAACTCTAGTGGTTTTTAGGATACCAGATGCAATGCAGCATTTTGGGGAGGAATTTATACAAGAAGGGAGTGTCAGGGAAAAGTGAACACTGCCTGAAACAAGGTTGTCAGCCTGGTGTTCTGTATCAGCATTTTCTCTAAGAGAAGACTCCAAACAGGAGTAGAAGATTAAGAAGACACAGGAAGGAGTGAGGGATAAAGCTCAGATTGTTTTCTTCCTACCACAGACCTCCAAGACATTGAAGGAGTGTTTTCAACCAGAATCCTGCTTTCAGCATGTCATGATTTAACCCCAAATGGTAACAGCCCCACATGGCTGGTCCCTCCCTCCCAGCAGGATCAAGCAGAGATGCTCATACAAGCAAAGTAAACAAGGAATTCATTCCCCACTTTCCAAGGGCAAGCAGGTGTTCAGCATTCCCAAGACAGCAGAGCATCACATGTAAGAGTGACTTGGGGAAGACAAACACCACCACTCCAAACATCCCCCCTTCCTCCTTCTCCTCCAGCTTTATTGCTGAGGATGAGGCCATATGGTCTGGGATATCCCTTGGGTCAGTTGGGATCAGCTGTCCCAGCTCTGTCCCCTCCCAGTTCCTTGTGCCCCTCCAGCCTCCTCACTGGTGGGGTGGGGTGAGGAGCAGAAAAGGCCTTGGCTCTGAAGTGCTGCTCCATGATATAGGAAATATCCCTGACTTATCCACACTGCTTCCAGCACAAATCCAAACCAACAATCCAAACCTTCCAGGTACTGTGAAGAAAATGAACTCTATTCAAAGCCATCACACAGCCTTTTTCCAGTAACAGTGCATTGCAAGACCACAGGAGCAGCTCTTAAACAACTAGATCCTTGCAAGGTTCTGTATCTCAAATGACTTAACATGTTGAGTGCCCTGAATATTGTTTATTCTTTAAAGGCAACTTTATAAAGATTTAGTTTGTAGTTTAAAGTTCAGAAACACTGGAAACTAATGATTTGCAACCAAAAAGGAATACATGTCTCCTATTGATTTTGTTTTATTTACTTGGAAGCAGTATTGATTCCCAAGAGATGCATCGAAACACAAAGTCTGAGGCCCAAAGAATTTCCATACCATTGATTAATAGATGTGATCTATCACTTTCACTTTTAATGAGACATTTTCTCTTCCATGAAGATACTGTATTCTATCAAAAGGTCAAATGTGGATTCTGCACAAGAGAGAAACATCAGCTCACAATCAGCCTCAAATCCAGAGCAGCTGATTTCTTTGCTTCTTTAATTAAATCAGGAATAATTGTTTTCCTTCCTAACCCCCCAAAGTTATTTTATTAACATGCTTTGTTCTTTTGACAGTCAGCTCTGCTAACATTTAACCTATGCTTTGGTTGGAATTAGTTTAAAACTAAGACTGCTTTTGGCCTCTGGTTTTATAGGATACAATAAAAAGCTGATTCATGGCCAGGTCAGTGCATTACAAATAATAATGATCCTCATTAAAGAAATTCCCATTACTCTTTGAGGCATCTTTCCTCTGGGCCAAATGCCATTATGTGTGCAATGCTCTTAAACAAAACCAGCAAAACTAGAAGTGACAGTCAATACAAAGACATTCATAAAGGAAGCTGATTTGCAACAATATCCACCAATCCATTGGGAAATACACATCACCAGGAATTCAGTAAGTGATACAAGTGCTGATTATACATTCAGCTTGGTAAATCATGAGAAAATTTCTTCCAGGCCTCAGAGAGAATAGCTTTTAATAAATCCTTACGGATTACTGATAGTTCCAGTAGTGCTTGGCAGCACGCAGACAGAATACACAAGTTACAACAGGGAGGTTGAAAGATAGGGAATTTGCATCCACAGAAGTGTCAGGGTAGCAGGGCCCAGACATCATCAGCTGGATACAAACTCACAGAGGGGAACAGCAGAGTCTTAATGCAAAACCACTGAAAGGAGAAGGGGGTTGAAGTAAGAGTTCAGATGGAGATGGTCCTTGGGGGGGTTCTACCCCAAGCACCTGCTGCCTCTTGCCCTTCCATGGAGCACTTCCAAGAAGGTCCTGTCTCAAACTCCAGTCTGCCATCCCTCTGGGTGGATTCTCCCCATCCCCTGGGTTGCCAATGCCCCTTGACAGATGCTCTGCCATGTGTCCAATGGTGGCTGTTCCCAGAGCACCCCCCAAAAAGCAGTGACACCAGCAAACAGCAGTTCTGCTGCACAGCAGAGGGCTTGGGTGTCTGCCTAATCACGTCTGCATAAATACCCAGCTGAGGAGAGCGGGGCAATTTGATGCCCTGGAGCTCAGCAAATCTTCACCAGAAATTGGAGATCTAATGACTGGCAATTACCAATTCAAGGGATTCACCCACACCCCAACAACAAATAAGAGAAGCTGGTTTTATTTAAAATACTTCAGTGTAAAATATGTATTTTTCATTATAAGTAGCAATTTCAATGTATTATGAAAATATTCAATGCCTAAAGTTACTGGACTTCCAAAGGAAACTAAATCAACAAATTAAATGTTAATATTCAAGCACTGTATGCTATTGACAAAGTTTGTTTAAAAAAATTATCTGAGGGAGTCACTGTCTAAGCATCTGAGCTGGAGTCTGGTATATGATAAACCCAAACTTGTTATTTAAGCTCTCTCTCCCACAGATTCCAAGAATATATTCTCTTTATACACCCCCCCTCCCCCCCATCTAGTTCAGTTTAATCTTTAAATCTTTTCAAGTAAAACAGCAGCTAAGATCTGAAAATTCAGAAGTTTTTCATTTCTAGAATCTATTAATAAAAACCACAGGAAGATATTTTGATGAGAAACTATCATTTCAATTCAGCAAGTGCCGATAATACCGTGTTTAATAATATATTAACAGATGCATTTAATAAAACACTAGATAACAAGTTAAAGGAAAATGGGAAATATATTTTGATTACATTTTACTTTATTATTCAGTACATTTAATGTTAATTTATTTTAAAGCACCAGTTTTCTGCATAAATTTAATTCCAATTTCTATTCAAAATCCAGACCAAACCTTAGTGAAAATGAATCTAGAAAATAAGTTATTCAGGCCTGTTTATTAAAAACAACTGCAAAATTAAGGAGTGAAACTAGTGCACATTACATCTGTTTGTGTGATATAGCAGATACATCAAACTCTAAAACTAAGAGCCAAATTTTGACTTCATCAAAAATCCACATTCTAATGTTTACTAGTTAATCAAAACGAACCTCCCTTCAGAAAAATTAACTTTAAAAGCATAAATAGAAAACAAGAGTAATACTGATGGCAACAGAGCAAAGGATCTGCTTTCTCTTCCACATCACTCATCTCCACTGATGCTTTCTACACCAGCCTGGCAAACCCTGAAAGCCACCCAATCTCCCCAGACCTGCACTCCTGTCCCCACTGCCTCCAGTGAGTTCTGGATCAGGCCCTTCCTACCCAGGCAAGCACCTAGGGAGCAACAAGGGAATATTATCCCTTGGGCAGACACGAGGCAAAGATGGAAGAGCCACATGAACTCCACACCAAGCTCCCAACACGCCCCTCACCTTCCCCAGCACAGCCTGCACTCACATCCACAGGCTGGGTGAAGTCTGGGCCTTCACAACACACAGAGCAGAGCCACGATGAGCCTTCCTGCCTTTCTCTACTCCAGGCATAACAGGAGAATCAGCCAAGGAAGTGTCACACCTCACTTATATTAAATGCAACTGTAGGTGAGGGCAGCCAGAAGTAATTCTCTCAAACAAACACAAATCCCCCAGTATCAAGGGACCAGTGGATGAAATCCTGACCATATAGAGCATGCTGCACAGGATCTGTTTTATTGGTAAAACTTTGCCACTGCCTTATCATGTCATAAATCAGCCCTGAAAGAATAAGCACATGTGTTTTCCAAACAGTATATTGGATCAATTGTCACCAAGAAAATAAGAAGTGTGATAGTGACATGAACAGCTGTGTCCTGGCTGGAAGACAGAACACAAGAACTTTCCTTAATTGTATTTTGGCAGTTCCATTCACACTGATATAATCAGGTTGCATCAGCAATTGGATCATGACCTCCCTTTAGAGATTTATGATCTGCCTCAAGAAAGGCTTCCTAGCACCAAAACTTGGTAGTCAAGTTCCATGTTACCAACCTTTGTGTTTGCACAGTGAGAAGAAACAGTGAGTGTCCAAAAACCCAGACTCTCCCCTTGCTAAAACATGACTGCACTGGTTTTTTCCTTTCTCTTATGCAGTTCTTTTACAGCACTACAAATGCAGGGAATAGCTGGAAAGAGAAAATCATTAACTGGAACAGCGACAGCTAATCCATCTGCAAACCCCAGCTCGCCTCCACTGCCACAGGGAAACAGGTCTCCACCACACCAGCTGAGCCCCAGCTTAGAGCCCCTGGTCCCAGGTCTTTGTAGGTGAACACTTCACTAACAAGAGCCCAGAAAAATCCAATTACTCCCAAACTCTTAGAATGGGAATAATCACATATTTTTATAACAGTTATTACAGTTGTAGGGTAACTGTTAATCTAAATAAGGCACCACAGATCAAAACAAATGGTTTTCCAGGCGCGGTGTTAAAAATAAATGCTTTAATGAAATTCTCCTTGAGAGCAGTTTACCTTTAAAAGCTCATTCTTAAAGTTCTCCCTCAATTCTTCCACCTGTCCACGTATCCCAGGGTTTCTGCTGCCACCTCCCACAGTCTCCAGGGCCAGATCCTCCAAGATACAGGGCAAGTTACAAGGTACTCACAGAAGGGAATTGGAAAAATCCCAGCTACCAAATAAAAGAAAAATTTTTCCTGTTATGTACAGACATATCAGACAGTTTCTCTTTACAGGACAAAATGCTGATGTCAGATAGATTAAGTGGCTGATATTAGCCAACCAAAAATCATCATATCCTACTAGAAAAGTAATTAAAACTGAAGTTTCATCTCTGTATTGCAGAAACCTGCAATTAAGGAAACCACCTGGAACCTGGGAACTATCAGGACTATTCCAGGCACAGTTATCTGCATGAAAAAGTAAATAAACACTGTAACTTAAAGTATGTTCTAACATACTCTTTCAAGATACAAATACTCAAAATGTATCTTTTAAAAGCACAGACCCTAGAAGCAAATATTTATAGGAAAGAAAACCTGTTTCAGAGTAGTTTTAGATAAAGGGTGCTTAGCAGTGCTGAAAAAAACACTACTGGCATGAACTTTAATTTTCTCACAAATTCAAAAACTCAAGCAAAACTTCTAAGCCACCTGTATTGCTGTTGTGTGGAATTGTTTCCATGGATATGTTAATCCAGATCTATACAGGACACAGGCTGGTGAGTAGAGCAAGCTTAACACACTGACATTTCAGCATTCATATTCTGTCAAGTACCTAGAGATCTTAGCAGATTTTTCTCCCTTGCACTTAAAAAGAGACAAGAGGTGGCTTTGAGACATTTTTCTACTCAGATCATTTAGGTTGTCCCTGTTGGCAGGGCTTTTCTTATTGCCAGAGGTCATCAGGATGCTGGGGTACCTGAAGATAAACACAGATACATATGTGACCTTAATTCCAGTGTTATAACTTAAGCTAAGTGCTTAAGATGTTACCAACCTTCACTTCAGAGTTTCCTGAATTTCAGGCAGCTTCAATGTCTATAAAAGAGTCAGATTAGGTATGCATACATGCCTGGCATCAAGTTCTGCTACCTAACACACTGCTTTTGCTTGGTTTTGGGCAAGAAGTATTAGATATCTACAAAGGTGATTATTAAGCAGTCCCTAGCCCTAATGTTACCTGGCACTCTCATTTGTCATTAAATGCAGAGGGACAGCCTCCCAATCTTGTCTTTTTGCAGTGACACAATAAGTTTCAATCTCAACCATTTAAAACTTCAGCAGAGTGAAGAAAGAACAGACAGTTTCCAGTTACCTTCCCTGTACTGTGGGTGCTGCTATTAAGAAGAAAAAAAACAAGTCCTGAGGAGACAGTTGTAATTTCCCTTCTAAAAAGGGAGAGGTATTTACAACAGTCTTTATCCTCTCACCTGGAAAGAGACACCTCCCATCAGATGGTACAAATGGCTTTCATTTGCTTAAAGGATATTGGCTGAAGTTAGACCTCCTCTTTCTCTCCCTATGTTATTTATTCCATGTGTAGCTGTGAATCCCAGATTTTCCAAATGAAATCCTTGTAAGACCTCATTTATGCTTTTGCTCTTCCTTCAAAGCTGGTTATTAACAAAACACACACAGACATTAAATGTAAAGCTTATCTCTAAAGGGTTTGCCAAAGTATGTTGGCAAGCCTATGGTCACATCAGGGTTTTGTTTTTCTTTAGAGTGTGCATCATAGCAAACTAAACTTTATACATCTTTACCAACATTTACACCACAGTTCTCTTAGCATTCAATGTAGGAAGCAAAGTTACTCTGTTTTAAATATTCAGGAAGACACAGCTACAGAACTGAAGCCAAGCATGTTTCAACACTTTTAATTTATATTGAGGTTCAATCGGGAATTTTTGAAGAGCAGGGGAGCAAGGATGGACAGTACTGAAGAGCTGGGTTATACCCAGCTGTGGGCACAAGGTGGAGATAAAGAGAGGAGGGAGAAGAGAGGTGGTGAGGGCAGTCCCTGACAAAGGCAGATGCCAGAGCTTGCAAATTAGAGACAACTGTTAACCACCCTCAGAAAATGAGATGCAGAGAGAGCAAAGGAGAGGCCTTTCTCTTCTAATAACATGCCTTATTTATTTCTGCACTGTTTTTAACCTCTATTCCACTCGAATTTTGGTTTTGCAAGCATTACCTCTATAGAGCCTGCCACTATTAATACATCCCAGGCCAGTGGGTGATCCATCAAACCAAGGTATAGGAACCTGTTTACAATAAAGAGCTTGCAAACTGTTCACAACAGCCAAAGGTGAGAGGGTGCACTTCCTAAGCTTCACACGTTCATCAGAGAGCCATAAGGCACAATCTGAGCGGTGGAATCGTGGTTTAGGGGCTGGTGCCGCTCAGGGAAACGCCCAGGCAGGAGCAGATGGATGCTTGGGCCAGGAGGGCCCTGCAAAGCCTTGCAAGAGCACAGTGCAGGCTGCTCTGCTCCCAGCAAAGCCAGGGCAACAAGGTCAGATGCAGCAGAAACCACTTAACTCTTCCCACCATCCAGGCATTTGAGTCCAGCTTGCTGGGAGTGCAATAAGTGTCCAGAGAGAGAGCATTGCACCATCACCACCTCTCTGCTTCCAGAAAAGGCCCCTGCTGAGAATGAGTTGTGTTCCGACACTGGAGTGCAGGTCCCATCTAAAGAAATGAGCCTTTCCAAGGTTATCCACAATGCTGTTTCTCTGCTCAGAGAGAAAAAACATTAAAGATGCTTCAAGAAAGGGGTTTGGATATCAGCCCTTCCTTGAAGCATTCTGCAGTGCCCATAGCTCTAATGCAAGTCTGGCAAAGTCAGTAGTTTCCCACTGACTTTGATGGGATTCAGGTTCAGTCTTTGATGGGAAGAAAAAAAATACAATCACCAGGTTTTTAAAAGAGCTCCAGTAAATGCAGCTATTGCTGCATTACAGGACAAGTAAACAAAGTCATTACAGGTAATACATCCATCTTCAAGGGAACGTCCCTTTAAGAACTACAGATCTGCAACACAAAAAGAACATTATTATCCTTTTTATCCCAGATCCTGGGAGAAGGAAATATGCCAGAAATAGACAACAGATTTCCACTGGAAGAATGAAAGAAGGACTCAACAGATGGCTTCTCTGAATAAAAAGTTCATGTTAACAGTAAAGGGGAGAAATCCTACCCTGGGCTTATGTATTACACAGCAAGAAAAGAGATTTACAGATATCCTTAATAAACTGGTGAAATACATCAGAGAAATATGAAATCCTGGTCAAAGATTTAAGTGAAAGCAGACTTGGGAAAGGATTTCATGTTGTTTAAGGACTTTTGTTTGACTTTTAAATGCTTTCACACTTTTTAATACCCAAAAAACCATGACTCTTGTCAAGATAAAACCTCCAAAGTTTCCTTTTATAGGAAAGCAACGTCCTTGACGCTCTCAGCGCTTGGATGCCATTTGAACATGGCCCTTGTTTCCACCTGCAGGAAGCAGAGCTCCAGACAGACTCTAAACAGCAATGGGTTTCACAGAAATGAGGTATGAGAGAGGAGACGTGTAAATATAGCTAAAACAACATCTCATCGCTTTTGTCCTCCTAAACAGCGCTCTGACATGATGGATGTGCTACTGACACCCGGTGTTATATTGGTTGCCACTTTTAAAGATCATGTTTTAAATCTAAAGTGCAGAAACAGCTACATTGTAGGCACTAATAAATAAAGGGGGTTTTGACAGCTTCAGAAAGGAAGAAGTTAGACACATACTGCCGAGTTAAATTAAAGCCAAAATTCAGGGCTTATAACGAGCTTTAGCAAAAGCTAAGATAATCAAAAAGTTTCCAGGACGTTATTTCTTTCATTTTAATGAAATCAATGAAAAAGCACTTCTCTCAACATGTAGTTTCTGGATCCCTAGTCCACCGAGGGCATAAAAAAAGTGGTGCTGCTGTAACAAGCCAGCAGATTTTATAGACAGCTGGTATTGAGGACAAGTTGGGTGTAGGATGGTGTTTACTACAGACAAAATAAACCAAAGCTTCAGGATTTCCACAGAAGTACCCCAGTTCCCACCTCAGCCACTAGGTACAGTCATCATATTATCACCACCCTGGACCAGACTCAAAGGCAGGTATTGCTTTCCAAGAGCCATAAACATGCCCCAATTCCCACTGCTTTTCTCTATTACAGTAATTTACTGTCCTTGCACAAGATTAAACTGAATGGAGTTTATAGGTTGGGAGAGGAAGAACGCCTGTAGTACTTCCTAGAGTTATATATTTACACTGAAAATTGAAAGGCATTGGAAAACCTGCTTTGTTGAACAATATTTTGTGATGACGCATATTTGACAGGAAGAACATTCAAATACTTATCCAGCAATAGTTGTGGGCTGTGTAGACGGACAGAAGATAAAAAGAGCATGAGTCAAGGCCATAAACTTGGATTTAAAAGGGGATGTCAGTGTATTAGTAAAAAGGGGATTCAGTCAATATCCAGGAACCTTTGAAGTAAATGTGACTTACAACTAAATAAGAACAGGTTGTGAAATTTTATGTACTCTTCCACTGAAAAGTCATACAACAAAGCAACCATTCTTACAAGATGCCTCATACAATAACTTTTGAATGGGTGCTTCAGAGATGGATTACAAATGCATATTGCTAAATGCCAATATCTTTGCTTATTCTTCCCACAGTGAACAGCCATTTCATTTCTTTTCCTCAGAAACAATAACTGTGCCAGTAGCAGGAAACAAAGTGGAGCACTTGCTGCACACAGCACAGGGGCAGCAGCAGTCGGGCTCACGGGATGGGCACAACAGAAGAGCACAGAGACACAAATAGAGAAAGCAAACACTCTTACCACAAGCAGAAGCTTTGTAAAGCTTCCCAATTCACAAAAGCACAGGGGCACCTCAGTGCATGCAGTTAAGGTATAGCAACATGATTTCACAGGATTTTCTCTCATCATTAGAACCTTCCTGGACTCCTTGCAGGATGTGAAGCTTCCCGACACTGTTCGATTAACCCACCCCTGTGATCTCCCTTCACTGCAGCACAGGAGGGTTGGGGACAGGAACTTTTGCTGCCCCTGCCCTCCCCTTTTGCCTCTCCACATTCCTAACCCCACAGCAAGGCCAGGCAGAGCTGTACACAATGCAGGAGCTGCAGCAGCCACCATCAGCTTCTGAGGGCCTCACCCTGTCTCTGCTGGAAGAGTGACATGCTATGACAATGGGAATGTGGGCACATCTGCTGGAGCCCACACCAGTACAGTATCCCTGGACTGCACCACACTTCACATGGGACTTCATACCTTGAGAGTGACCTGCAGAAACAAGGACTGAGCATCACCATCCTGACATGAGCCACAGCTCCTGTTGAAAACTGGAATTAATTCTTCTGGGACCTCATAGGCAACTCGGCATTAACCACAGACCCTAATGTGATCCATGCTTTTGGGGATCTCACCACATCCCTCCAAGTTAACATACTTCTACTTTACAGACTGCAGCATCAGCTTTTTGATGCATCTTCTAAAAAAAAAAAAGTGATACAAATGTGCCTGTTACTCTCAGCAGTGCCAACCCATAACTTTGCAGCAAAAAAGGATGTTGAAGATCCAGCCAGACATCAACAGTTATGGAGCTGCTTATAATTTGTGTTAAGCAGAAGCTGCAGCAGCACAATGTGACAGATGGACCCCAGAGGCAGCGTAGGAGGTGCAGGTTCTGCTCCTACATCTGCTGCTGGCCTGGTAGGTGACCTTGAGCTAGTCCAGGAACTTCAGCATCATGTCTACAAAGCCGGCCAATACATCTGACCTCCCCCAAGGGGAGCTTTGAGCTCTACCCCTGAACAGCTCTGTGCAAGAGCACGGGGGTATCACATTATTACTGCACAGATACATTAGCTCATATCCACAGGGATCAGCTTACAACACAGGCAGAGAAAAATAGCCCAAGCCCAGTGAAGAGAACTTCTGGAACAGTCACAGGAAAAATGCCAGCTCTCTGAACCCAAGTCCAGAGGCACTAGGCAAGGTTTGAAAGGACTCAGAGGAACTACAGCACAAGCTCTACAGGAATGACCATGGCAGTGTCATGAGATTGGAAAGATTTGGGTTTTGGTTTTCTGGGTTTCATAGATTTGTTTATTATTGGTTTGAGGTGGTTTTGTTTAATTTTGAATTTTACTGTTTTAACTCATGCTTTTATCAGGCCTTTTCATTTCTGCCAAACACATAACACTTCTGTTTTAAGAAAGTCTTGGAAAAAATACTCATATATGAACAAAACTTCATTAAAACTAGTGGGTTCTTCAGGACATAGCATATCTAGGATGGCAAAACAGTGATTCATTTGAAGAGTTGATCTTCCTCTATTCTGAGCTGGGAAAAGCCAAGACCTACAAAGAATACATCCTCAAAGGTCAGCAGCCACACAGGTCTAAGAGATGATTATCTAATTTGCCCCCATCTCTTTGCAGGGCCAGTAGAAGCTGTTTGAGGACACTCTTCAAAATGGCCTTTGCAAGCCTCTGAAGTGTGACCACATTCTAAATCATTAGAAACCATTTCAAGGATCAAACTAAGATTCAAGGAGCAATTAGAACACTGGAAAGTTTCCTGAAAACACAGACAATATGTGAGACAGCTGAAAACCCAGTAATGTAAAAGGAATAGTAGTGAGGAAGGAAAATAAACAAACAAAAATATTTCAGAAGAAAGGACAGTCAAAACATTTCATTTGCAACTTGCAGCACAAGAAGGATAACAAGTGGATAAAAAAAGACAGCAATTTTACCATGTTACAGAAAATCACATTTTTGACATTCATGTCAGATGAAGAAAATCTGCACAATCAAATTATCAATGTTTGAACAGAATACAAATAAAATCCCCCCCTTCTTTTTTCCTTTCAAAATAAATGCCCTTATTTCCTTAGGATTAGACACTGTTACCAAAAACACTGTGGGCAGGGACCAGGCTGCTCAGTTCCTCTCATGATCAACCTTTTCAGGTACAACCCCTGCCTACAGATATTAGAAAACCTGCAAATACAGAGGTGAAAAAACCAGCAGCAGCCAACAGCCTCCTGCTTTAGTCCTTGTGAGCGAGTTAAGATCAGCCACACGCAAGAAAACCTGTTCTCCTCCCGTGAGCCGATTGCTGCCCCATTAACTCGCACACCTGCGATGGCAGCGGCTCTCCCGAGAGCACCGCGCTCACACAGCCCGGGGCTGGCAACAACGGTCCCATTTGCGCAGAGAAAAACTGCTCATTTTCAGCTAAGGCCAACACAGCTCCTGCTCGTGGCAGCGGGGCTTCTTTCCTTCCAAGAAGCTCCAGGATCCTGCATATAATAGCTAAGGGAGCAACAAAGGCTCCTGCTTTTTCTGTGCGGGTTTTTTTTTATCCCACTTTCAGCAATTCATTTGGAAAAATGTGTTGCCTGGGCGTAAGAAAAGTGTAGTGGGCTGCAGAAGTCAGACTCATGCAAGTGTCTTAGCCTAGGTACCAATCCTACAGAACACACCCACTGACTCAGGGAGACCACAAGCACAGACACTGGAGGCTGGCAGCCTGGCACCCAGTAGGATGCCTGTTCCCTCCACTGCCACACTCTGCTGTAAGCACAGGTCAGGGTGGGATGCTCTACCAGACAGAGCACCTTGGTTTCCCCAATATGTTTGTTCTTTTGACTCTACGCTCCCTTCAGCCACAGAAAAGGTGTTTGAAGCAAGTTTTGCAGAACAGCTTAGCAACCCTAGGCTGCCATCCTTGTGAAGAAACTTCCCCATTTATGAAAAGCTACATCCTTGGCCTTGCCTCTGACAGCAAAATCCAGGGTGGGAGATCATTTTCTGAGGGAAGCACACCCACACCAGCAAGATTCCCTCCCTCTGTGGCTGCTGATGGACCTGCACAGGCAGCCTGGAGGGTTGGCCTCCCAGGCAAGTCTGATAATGCAAGAGAGGCTTTGCTTGGGAGAACTGAGCTTAAGAAGAAAGCATTACCAAAGCTCCCTGACAAATAACTACAGCCTGCTTGAAAACAGGACTCCTGGGTGTCTTTAAGTCCATATGTGGGGTTTTTTATAGAAGATAAAAATTCTGTTGAGAACTCTTTGTATTAAAACCTGCTCAGATATCAATTTAATTTCATGTTGTAGCCAACTGTTTTTACAAACTGTAGGAAGAGACAAGTGTGAAAATTACAGTTATTTATATTCAGGAAAACAGCTGACAAGACTGCACAACAGCCCAGTAGCACAGTAACAATGGCTCAGAGTGAAACAAATTAGCCTGGCATTTATAATTAAGAATTTTTACCTTCCTGGAATGCACCAGTTGTCATCTCTTTCTCCATAAGACAAATTAACAGAGTATCTTTAACTGCTTTTATGCAACAAACTATTCATATATTAAAGAAAAATATTAAAATTAGTTTACACTCAGGTTTTTCCTTGGCATACATGCTGTAATTGAAATGTTGAGTGATGTATGCTACAATAAATTGAACGGTAGGGAAGCTTAAAGCTGCCTTTGACAGGTAAATCAGGGGGAGGTTGTTTCTTTTTCATTATTTTTAGAGTTTGGACAGCCTAGCTCACTTAGATCTCACTCTGCATTTCAGATAACTTTATGTTATTCCCTGGCCAAAGACAACTGATTGTTTCGGTGCTGCACAGTGAAATGTTTGCAATGTCACACAGTGCTGCTCACTTGTGGCCTCTGACATTTTTCTTCAAGTTCCAGTTCCTGAGATACTTCTAATTTTCAGAGTTCTGTTTTAAGAATCCTTTCAGCTTTGGTAGATTTAGAAAAAGAATTCAACCATCAAGCAGTCCAAGACTGGGGGGAGGCAGGGGGAAAATCTTTCAAAACTTGAGCACTCCCCTAAAACTTAAGCCAATGTTACGATTTTCTCAGTGCCCGATGCAGGACTCTGCAGTATTGGCACAAGTCTCAAATCATAGGAGAGTGCAGTGACTTCCTAAGCTCATCACAATAATAATATCATAATGAATACTAGAAAGTCTCATTCTCTGCAAAATTATACCTGTCACAATCACCATTCCCCTGCCACAAATTAGTCAATTATTTCTCAGCTTAGGGAAATGCTCACCTGCCATTTCTGTCCACTTTTGTTTGAACAGAGGCCTCAGGGCACTTAATAAAATTGAAGTAGTTCACAATAATTGTCAAGATACAAAATGTGTTTATTTTGCAGCACCACACATTCATTGGGTTGAGTTGGTGGGAGGCAGAATTGTGCAGCAGCATAGCTCTGTGCTGGGAAATCAAATAGTTTTTCTAGATTTAAATCAACTTCTTGTCCTGAAAAAACATTACAAATATGCTCATGTTTCTCACACACAAAACCCACACAACCCAAGGAAACTGTGCATTATCTTCCTTCCTTCCTATTTTAGCAGAGATCTGAATATTTTTGGGTGTGAAAAATAAAGCACACGTGTTGGGGAAGATAGTATTTACTTGCTCTGAGACTGTACAAACCAAATCATTAGTTAAATTGAGCTTAATTACTCCAGTTTAATTCATTTAAGAAATTTAGCACACGTTGGCCTTTTTCTATCCCAAATGAACTGAGATTTCTAAGCTTCCACATCATCAAAATTAATTAAAATATACAAGTTATTTCTGGGTACAGAATTATGGAGACTGGGAGGGACCTCGGAGTCTTTCACTCCAGGACAAACCTGAGGGGCTGTATGACATGAGGAACCTTTGCAAATGTTGGTAGAAAGCACCTACACCTTCCAATGCTCACAGACAGGCACATGAAACAGGGTGATGGACAGGGGAGGGAAAATTAAACACCAATTAACACACATAAAAACTACTTTTTCTTGTGTTCAGAATGCAAATCCTCCATGGCAGCAATGCACAAACCAGCCCCAGGTGCATTTGAGCTTCTCCTCAGAAAAATTAGCCAGTTCTTTGATTAAAGAAGGTTGATCAAGTCTATCCTCCCCCAGCATGGTGGAATGAGTGAGGCTGCAACACCTGACACAGTGGGTGTGTTACTGTTGCCTGGCTGTTCTCAGGCCCATCGTGACTGCCTGCTGAAGGATCAGAAATTGCTTATTAGCCGAGGAATGAGGCACTGGAAGACTTTTTGGCATTCAGTATACTAGCAAAGCCATCTATGAAATGTTTTTATGTAGCTGCACTAATTGCCTTATCCACTTAGTCCCCCATTAATCCACCTGATTTTGATATTACACAAGTTATGAACATTGTTTCTTACTGAGGCTTAATGCACGAAACCATCATGTACAAATTAAATAAACCAGTACAAATAACACACACATTGAGCTCTAACTCAAACACATCTACACATGACTTGAAATGAAACATGCTCACTGGTCATGAACATAGCAGCTTCCCTTAAATCAGGCACTTTATTCTAAGGAGAGCAGATGAGAAGGGATGTAAAAAGGTCATTTTTTTAAATCTAATTTGATACCATAAATAGTAATTATTTTTACTTCTCTTACCATATAGCATTGTTATTTCCAATGTTACTTGGGTTTCTAATATTGTATTCCCACATTTTGAAGTATAAAGGTTTCCTTTAACAGCAAATTATTTTTTGACACGTATTACTTGTTTGGGGGATAACCAATATCCCTTGCTGAGATTTTTTTTGCTCTAAAATGGTAACAAGCACGTCAACCTTAACTCCATCTCACCACAGGGGTTTATGTAGCAGCGTGAGCAAAAACATTCACTGGAGCCCTGTATTCAGATTTTTTTTCTAGGGGGATTATTTTGATGAGGGTATTTGTTATTGGATTTTTGTAACTGACTACACAGGATATGGTTTTGCATTGTCAATACTGTGTTTTCCTACTATAAGACGCTGGAGGGAGGGGAGGAGGGAATGGCTTTTTTTATGGATTACTAAGAAACTAAGCATCAGATGGAAAGGTAATGCATCTTCAAGTTCAGAGCACTAATGAGTCCCAAATGTCCTGCAACACCATCCTGCTTGTTAGTTTTACCATTAAACAGTCTTGCTGGAAAGCCTGCATATTTGCTTCTAATTGCCATCAGCATGGGAAAAATATGCTCAGGTCCCTTTCATTATCTTCCAAGACACTGTTTCTCCACCAGCACCCCCCCAAAGCTGAGGAGTGGGGCAGACCTGAGGCAGAGCACTGCTTGTTGGCCAGACCGGAGTGTGACAAAAAATCCCCATCGCACAACCTTCCAGCTTTCAAAAACTGAATGTTTGTAGGAAACGTGGTGCCAAACCATTTGCAGATGACCTGGTTCTACAGGTCTTGCCCTGCCAGGAGAGGTTGAGGTGGATGGCCTTGTTCAGCCCAGAAAGCAGCTGCTTCAGGGGGCTCAATGTCAGTCCCCCCCAACTTACATTGAGGTTGTTGGAGACAGAACCAGGTTCTTCCAACAATGTGCCTTTAGCAACACCTACAATTACATCAGTTATTACCATGATAAAAATAATCAACTTCATAAGAGTGCATAACTGAAACCTATGCTTGTAAAGACCCCAGATAACCAGACAAGGCACAGGTCATGCCTAAAATACACAAGGGACAAAACCAGGGATAACAGTATTTGACTGCAGGGAATTTAAAGACAGAGAAACAAGACTCCCCCAGGCTCATGGCAGTGACTAACTGGGACTGGGTTTGAGCATCACTTCTTCCCTGGTGCTCTTCAACACCCCCTTCCTCAGGCAAGCACAGCCAGGGGATGCTTCCTAATAATCAGTATAGACCAGGCCACACTGCTGAGCCAGGGAGAGGGAAGAGAGAATGTGTGCTGCTCTCTGCCTTTTGATCTTAGTGCCAGAGAGAGGCCACCACCTGTTTTATTCACCATTATACCTGCTTTGCTCACTGTCCCAGACAAAGGTTATCCACCAGCTCATCCAGCCTTTAAATTCTGAGCACTCTTCTTTCTCTACCCTGCTTTTAATTACAATTTTTCTGCAGTGATTAAATGAACAATGATTAAGAGAGTCCTATAAATAAACTCTGTGAGCACATATTATAACACAACAATATTCAGTTTACTCCTTACTATTAAGTTGTATTGCTTGCTGCTAATCTTCTGCACACCTTGCTCCCTGTCACCCAGTTAAATGCAAATCTTGGTTAACTTTTGCTTATAAAGAATTTGCATTTACAAGAACTTTGCTATCATTCATATGGCAAACTCTACATCATGATTTGCATGCAAGGCTCATAGGGGCAGCATAACCTCGCTCTCGATGTCATTTTATCTCATGAATCCAGCCTTCAACCTAACTCATGTTAGATGAAAACAAATCTTAAAATATTCCACCCAGTGCCAGCACTGCATCTTTAAACAGCACCACCTCTCTATCACTTTATTTCTCTTTGCATTTAAGGCAGTACTGTCAATAATCATTCAGCATTTTCCTTTATTGCAGTTTTTTCCTAAAAACACAAACCCAGCAAATCAAACAGAAGCAGAGGTGCCAGGAAAGAAGCAAAATAGTGTGTTTGCCAAATAAACCATTACATATTTAATTAAATGAAAACTACTTAAACCAGTTCTGATAGAACCTCCATGTTATGCATGCTGGGGCACATTATAGTAAATTAAAACCCCTATGTGGCAACAGTAATGCATCTCTGTGAAAGATGGAGAGAGCAATGGCCATAGAAATTAGAGATGGTTAAAGTAAAAAACTTGTACAGAGCTCAGAAAAAAATGTCTTGATGTTTCCAGTGCTTCTTCAATTCAAACTGTCTGAAAGCAGCACCAGACACTGGTTGCATGCAGAGGTGGGCCCAGATGGCAACCTTCAAATTTGAATGTGGGTGTACTCAAATTCATAGGTTTGGCTCAGGTTAATAAGCATTTTAACACTTAGGGCCCCCTGTCAGAGGAGGAAAAAAAAAAATAACAGTATGCTGAGCTATTGCATGAGAAACAGGAACAAAGAAGAAAGAGCAGTAAAATTAAATAAATCTCAAAGAATTTTACCCTCACAAAGACTATCTTCTTATAGAGCTTAATGATACCTTTACTAATTTGAAACTGATTACCACTGAACGGACTCTCAGTCTGAATACTAAGAGGGCAGCATCTTCATAAGAAGAAAAAAACATAAGCTGGAAAAATACAGCTTTATATTTTGCATTTTGCAACAATAAATTAAAGGCTTGAAACACTGGAAAGTGGTCTCCACGCACACAATTGTATATCTAGGTAAAGAGGGGAGGAAAAAAGTTTATATTAACCTCCAAGCTCAGATGAGGATTGATGGCACCTTTGATTCTAGCAAGGATTAGGAAAGGCAGTCATACTCTGTTAAGAATGGCCTTAAACTGACTTTCTGTGCAGGCAAGTGACAGCAGCACAAGTAGTCAGGGACAAAGTGTCATAGTTTGATTAATATGCAAGCCTTTAGATCTTCTTTAGCTTACATTCAAGGTTTCAGTTCACTCTGGGGTGGTTTCTATTAATTTATCTCCATTTGAAGTAAAACCAAATCATTTTTCATATATTGACACAACTTTGCCTTTGAAAACTATACCTGATTCAGCAAGAGGTTCAAACAGAAGCGAGTACTATCCATACATTCAAAAAATTCAAACTGCCCAGTTTATTTCTCTGGCAGAGTCCTGGTGCTCTATCCTGATAATTATGGACTAGTATAGCACAGAAAGAACCAGATGTGCATGCACACTGGGGAGAAGGGGTTTCACGTGCATGTGAAGATGTTTAACCCTGTCTCTGTTTCTTTAGGAAGCCATGTCCATGGCTGCAGGCCACTGACTTCTCAAAGCTCTCATTCAATCCTCAGCAAAGTTTTATTCCAGTGTTGATTTGGACAAATACAAGTTTGTCCATCTCATTGTCTTTGGCAATTTCCACTGGTTTACTCCATGGCTCTTCTCTCATGTGAAAAGCACCTAAGTTTTTTCTTTAGACAAATTCTCCATCCACTGTACTGGAACCTTCTGCTAAGGCCTCTATAACTTGCAGTTTTGTCTTAAGGTAACATTCCAGTAATCCTATCTGTGATAAGCAATATCTAGAAAAACAGCAACATATAATCATTAACCAACATATCATACTTAAGTTGCATCAACAGCAAGTTTCCAACTTGTTTGGATATTTTATTTTCAATTTTTAATTGATGTTAAGCATCAATTAAACATCAATCTAACACCAGTAGTACCCTTTAAAATCTCTAGACCATTCATCTTTCTCCTCTTCTATTGTTTTACCTGCATTTAATGGCATTAACTGTACTCGTCCAACACAGGACATCAGGGAAAAATATTTGACACATTAAAGCACAGACTTAAGAAATTCCACATCACTGACAATCTTCAGCCTAAGAGTCAGGCTAAAGGTTTAACAAAAGGCTACAAACAGTACAAGACAAATAGCTGCCTGTTATAAGCCTCTTTACCCTGCAAGGTCCCCATTATCATTCTCCAGCAGCAATAAATTTCTGTGAGAATTAAACATCTCTCACACTACCCCATCGATCAGTATAACAGTCAGATGCTGCTAAGAGCTTCCTCAAGGGAGGGTGCTGCATTTCTAAAGTCCTATTACCACAAGGAACTGGAAAAACCCAACATTTCCAAGCAAGAGTGAACATTCAGAAGAGCCCCTCTGCCTTAGTGCCATGTTATTTTACACTACATTAAAAGCAGCAACAATAGTTGATCTTTTTTGATTTCAGTGCCTTTTTCTCCCCTTCCTACGACCTTGTGCAGTTCCCTATATCAAACGTTACCAGGCAGTTAATAGCCCAAGAGAGGGCTCAAACACCAGAAAATCCAGACACAGTCTCATGTTTTAGTACACAGAATTCAGTAAGTGGCTTGTCAGATCAGAGACCTCAGGGTTTGGCTCATCATCCTCAAAATCCCATCTCTCTTCCAAAAGATCACGGGGGGAGCCCAGCATGGGAATTTCCATCACCCAAATTTCACTTCAGTTTTTGCCATTTTAGACCACGAAGAAATCTTGGCAAACCCTTTCTGAATATGACTGGATTTTCTTCAGGTTTTAATTTAGTTTTAGAGAACAGCTGTAGTCAGATACTCTCATTTCAAAGACTAGTGCAGATAATTAAAGAAAGGGCTCATTTACTCCTAAGTAGCTTGCAGGAAACTTTCTTCCCAATATGTGGCCTTCCTCTCCTCCCCCTCCTTTCTTCCATAATCACTATTTGTAATTTATTATATGTGCCTAATTAAACGTGGGACGCAACTGATCTTCACTCTCAAATTTCAGCTTATCTTGGTATTTGTGCAAGATGTTCTCATTTTATAAATTAACTGACCTAAAGCATGGAGAAGATACTAAATCTTCTGCTGGTTAGTACAGCCTGATACAAAACTATTGCAGCATTCACTGTTGTATAAAAGCATTTCCATTTTATAGCCATACTTCCAACATATGCCAGAGTGGGGAAAAAAAGTGGGAGAAAATGAGACACATTTGCCTCCCAAGAAGCCAGGTAAGCATAAAGGTAAAAGAATTAGAATGCAAAAAAATGCTTGCAAAATGAAATGAGAAATGGTATATCCATGGCCAACTGCTTGGTATATTAAATCTTGTCCACAGGGTGAAGACAAGGCAAGAAAAAGTAGTATTTTTCCTGTTGTCTTTCTCCTCTGTATGACTTCCCTGCAGTTATCACATACAAAAAAGTTTCATATATAAAGGGTTGTTTTTCCAAAATCCAAAGTTGTTTTGAAATGAAAGGATAAAAACAAAATTAAATAAACATATTTGGTAATAGGAAATTATTTAAAACAAAGCTCTCTTTAGAAAACACTGGCCTATAAAAGACAAGAAAGGCATTGGGGCTGCTCCCCTGGAGCATCCCCACCTGTCAGCCCAACAGCAGTTGATGGGCTGCTGAAACACTTGAGGAATTAGGGGCTATTTTCTGAGTTGCTCTGTTGGACTTTGGCACTTATACTTGATCCAAAGGAGAAAGAAATACAAGTTTGTCTTTTTCAGGATCTGGCTTCCAGTTCTCAAGTTCAAAAAGCAGGCCTCAAGAGTAGGTTGTGTCTGCAGCACCAGCCTTGAAGTTACTCTCTTGGCGAGCGTGAGGAAAGTGTGTGTCACCCCAGGGAGGGGATCACTCGGTCTGGTGGCACAGCAGACCCCACAGAACAAAGAGACAGGAAAAACCAAGCCAGCCAAGAAAGAAAACAGACAAGTCTAACAACACTGCCCCAAGTTGATGAGCTGGCTGGCTTTGGAAGGGCAGTAATTACTCCTTGGCTGTTCCTGAAGATCCTCAGAGATTACCTGAGGTCTGGTGCCGGTAAAAGAGGGGGGTGGAAAAATCCCCTCCCATCCTGCAGTGTAAATGTCAGGGCTGCAACTCCCTGCAACACACCACTGTTTTATCACAGACAGGGTCATTTCATCAGGGCCCAAGCACACTCTGGCAGTAGCAGCCCAGAGCCTTTGATGCACTTGCTGACAAACCCATGAGAAGCCTGTGCTGGAGACGAGGAGCAAGGACCAGGTACAACATCACCGGATCATCACCTACCCAGCAACAGCCTGGACCATACAAGGAGGGGGAACATTAACTGAGGGAAAAATAATGTCTTAAATACATTAGCCATAAAGGGTCCACTGCAGGGAGACAAATCAAATATAGGTTTTTTTCCACTCAAATTTCAGCCAAAGCCCTTGAAATCGTTTTGAAAGATTATTCACATTAAGGTTTGCTTTTGAATTCTGTGCACTGTGAAATACCTGGAGTTTCTAACACTGGATTTAACAATTGCAGATTCCATGGTGATAGATGCTGATACAAATTATAATTTGGGAACACACCTTATTTTTAGCTTTTTTTTAGCTTGATGCTGAAGGTCTCACAGGCTGCAATAATGGTCAAAGACTTGCAAGCACAATCAAGAAAAGGTTGTAATTGTTTTATGCTGTAATAATATATTACAACATTGAAGACTATCTACTTGTTTAGTAAAGCCACAAGAATTATAACAGTAATTCCCTGAAGTTTTCCCTACCTTACAGTTTTCTTCCAAGTGCTGTTCAGGGAGATAATTTTTATCCTTAAAATTCTAGCTGATTTGGGAAGGTTCCTAGTAGACAGGAATGAATCTAATTACCTGCTATAGGAGAAGAATATATTTAGAAATGCTATTCATCCTGCAATTTCTGGTTTTATTTTGTTCCTTTTTACTTAAGGCAGGAGGTAACACTGTCCAGCCCCACAAAGACCCTGACATTTCATTCACTTTCTCCCACACTGAAATGGAGCAGCTGAAGTGTAGTTAAACTACAGACAAACTTTGAGTCTTGGTCTAAGGAAAAAAAGGGGAAAAATACTACTGTGTGTTCTAACCTTGTATCATCTTCTGTGTTAGCAGAAGGGAAATCCTGTTTGCACTATAAATTTACCAGCCTTTAACAGGCAGCCACTGGTTATCAGACTATATTAACTACATTATTTTGGAGGCAAAGTTTACATAACAGAACTATTTCCTGCCAAAACCCACAGAGGAGCTGGTGAATACTGTTGATTAAACAGAATTTCAGCAGGATCTCTTCCCTGTTTGGAGCTGTTAAAAATCTCTAGTCTGACTTACTTCTTGTGAACCCACTTGATGTGGAGACTTGAAATGACCATTTTATTCATTACCCTCATGCCATGACAGCACAGATTGAGCTGAGCTGGGACAGCAGCAGTGTTGCATGGAAATCAGGATTCTCTAGGGGGAAAAAAAGTGGTCAATTTTGGTTTCATCTTACTATCATAATCTG
Source organism: Pseudopipra pipra (assembly GCF_036250125.1). Taxonomy (NCBI): domain Eukaryota; kingdom Metazoa; phylum Chordata; class Aves; order Passeriformes; family Pipridae; genus Pseudopipra; species Pseudopipra pipra. The sequence goes on from NC_087561.1 coordinate 8,966,024, forward strand.
TGAAGACAGAGAAGATATCTTTATGATTGAAATCTAATTTTCCCCTCTAAAAGTAATGTCACGCATTTCATCCAGCAAGAAAAACCATACACCTGTTAACAGATCCTGTAAATCTTGTTTCAAAGGAAAAATTCATCTTGATGCTTAAGTAATTGCCCCAACACAGCTCCACTAAAAGGCCATCACCAAACAGTCCACCAGCAACCTCTCAAATAAATAAATAAATAAAACTTTTTGCCTCAATGCTTTGCCATTCAGATTCTGATTTTGTCTGTATTGTTTTTCTTCTCATTGTTACACCTACAGTCATCAGGATAAATCTGCAGCAGCTCCAGCATGAAGCCATAGCTAATAAAGCAATTACAGTTACAAAGGGCATCAGGATTCCCCCTAATCCTTTGCCTTTCAGGACTGCTCCAGAATTCAGCTGCTGGCAGAACGTATTCCTGTATTGATTCCCAAACAAGAAAAAGGACTCGTTGCTATGGTGTTGCAAGAGGAAGGACAAATACAATTATCATATATCAGCCTGAAGAAATATGACCTAAAGTTCTCTTAGACCACAGTGTTTCAACAGATCTGATCTTCCCTGCTGCCTGTAGGAAATGCAGCAGAACAGCAACAACAAAGAAGCACCTGAAGAGAAGAAATTACACCTGTTCTGTTATTCCTCCAATTTCTAAATGCAATTAATTTAAGCACCTTTATATCTTAGTGTAAGATGTGGAAATTCTGAGTAATTAAAAGGTGCCTTCAATCACCTAGTCCCTGTCTGCAAGGAGGGATAAACATATTTTGATTCTGCTTTCCTGGACATACAGTGAACCCTGATGACAGGCACCATCCTCCAGACTTGGTACCTGCTCACAAGGGTGCTGGTGCCCAGACCCCACAGCAGAAATCCCAAACTGATTATCAGTAATCCCAGTTAAAATGCACAGAGGACAAAGGAAACTTCTGGAGAAGAGGAACAGAACATAGAAAAGCACAAGATAAAAAACTGAGCATGGAAAGGTGTATTCTGGCTTCTTACAGTAGAAATACTTGTTTTTTCAAAAAAAGGTGTCAACCAAAAAGGGAATTGATGCCAGGCAGGTATTTACTTCCTGCTTTATTAACTCAGAAAGAATCTTTTTTTTTGGCACATGAAAAACTGAGCTATAGAGTATTAATTCAATATTTAACTATGAAACTTCATGGAACTGGCACAAAAAATTGAAATAGCCAAGAAAATAGGGAAAAGACAATCATCTCAGTTTACTTGATTTAGAACCATTTCCTACTTCTCCCAGAAAAAATTCATGATTCCAGTAATTTAATTTATTAGGGCAACACCTCTATTTTGTAGAGACTTTTCCAGAAAACCATAGGAAAAACTCACCTTAAAAAGAATTTTACATTTCTGTTGTAATAACAACCCATAGTCTGAATCTACAATGAGTTTATTAATTATACATTGTTCTCAATGCGTAATTATGTAAGTGCAACAAATTTGGTCTGATTTAGTTTTCCCTTATGTAGCAAGAGTACATCCATATTTAATAAGACCACTGTAGCAAAAGTGAAAGTCTAAACACCCTGCACTGTCCACAGTTATGAAGACAGTAAATTAGATCTTCAGTGTGGGCCTTTTGAGACAAATGCAACAATTAAAAACTGCATCCAAAAATTACTCTTTTTAGTGGGGGAATAAAAATACTAAACATCACACTGCAACAGTTTTGCCACAAAGCCAGTGATATGTTCAAATTCACATCAATGATATTTATTCTATATAAGCTTTCAGATAAAATGCTAAAAACATAATATTGTTTCAGTCCACCTGCAACAGGCCATACATTTTTTAAAGTATTCTACCCAGTGTTTCCAAGCTTTCTTCCTAATGGCATTTTAGTTCCCTTCTCCCTGGCATTTTAAAGCACATCCAGATTCCTCCAAAACCTCTTTATTTAGACTCTCAATTCCTCAGTTCTATAGCTTTAGGCACTGTTTTAGATAGAAAATCTTGAAAACAGGAGAACATGTCAGTCTCCAGCCAGCACAAAAAGGGCTGGTGCAGGCTGCTAATAAAGTCAAGATTATTACCAGAGGCTTGCAAAGCACTTTTTCTTAATCATTCACGTGTCAGGAGAAAATTAACACAAAGCTTCTCTCTTGATGGGCAAGGGGGGAAGAAACAAGTGCAAACACTTAAAATTCTCAGCCAAGTTCACAAGCTGCATGGCTGAGGTACAATCAGTGGAGAGGCAGAAGTACAGACCAGAGAAGAGCAGCACTGATGAACCAGGTTAATGTGTGATGCCCTGAAGGAGACCAACCCAGGGATTACAGAGGAACAGTTCCATAGGAAGGAAGCACAGCAAGATGTTTGTATAGGACACACATGCCAGGAAGTCACATCAGTGCCAGAAGGTTGCAACAAGCTTAGCTGTGAGGCAATGGGAAAAGAGAGAACTGCAACATGACCAAAATAAAGGACAAAACACCACAATAAAATTCCAAACTAAGACTTTTTTTCCTCCCTGAACATTCAAATTAAAAAAAAGCCTTATATTTCTGTCTCCAATACTTCCCCCCTGCAGATTGTGAGAAGAGTTCCTTACACACATTAGTGTTGTCAGGGTTTCCTTTGGAGCAGTCTTATGCATCAAAAAAAGTGTCAAAAGAAACTTATTTGAAAAACAAACAAAAAACACCACAGGGAGACAATAACAAGGTACACCTCCTGCCACAGCAGATGGCAACACACAGTCAGGGAGTTTGAAAAACTTTCAGTTCTAGCACCAGAACCTTGACTGAATCTTTCTAAGGACATTAATAGGGATGCTTTCACAGTGGCAGAAGACTTCTGCAGTTCATCCTCCAGAAGGAAATCAAAATCCTGAAATACTCCATTCAGTCTAATACAACCCCATCTTTGTTTTCTTAAAGCTTTGCCAGCATCTCAGACATCAGTTTTAAGAAAGTTCACAGCACTTTGTATCATTTTCCATGATATCCAGTTTCCACAGATATCCATTTTGAAAAAGCCCCAGAAGAGAAGCAGAACAGAGAAGGACTCTGAGGACTAATTTCCAGGGGCTCACTGATGTCCAGCTCACTGAGCAACAACTGGAGCAGTCTAAGCTCCCACATGCATTATCCCTGTAAGATTTCACTTTTTCTGGATGCCTTCCATCTTCTCTACATTGATATCTTCATGAAAGCAAGTCTAGCAATAACAGACTGACGAAAATGTAAATCTGTGCATTTGATTAAAGTCAGCCTGAGTATATCAAAACAACCCCAAAAATAACTCAGTCCACTTCTGGAAAATGTTGCTTTGAAGCCATATTCCATCCATGCTTTTCTCTGCCATTTCCCAAGTTAAAAGTTTATTCCACTACTGCAGGAAAAGTAAAATCCTCTGTAGATTTTCTTCCCTTAAGATATTTCTCATTTTAAGCACAGCTGAGTGCATGAAATTTGGCACGTGAAATATCAGAGTGCAAAATGGTCTTCAAGGCCCTCAACATAAAAATCAAATCTAATATTTATAGCTAAAAAAAAAATAGCTAGAGATGATGCATAAGGAAAACTCAGAAGAAACCTGGAAGCATCTAAAATATTAAATTAAAACCATTTATCTGAAGCAGAAGAGAAGTTGAAGGAGTTTACAAAAGAAGGGAAAGCCGACAGTGATGAATGTAGCAATTTGGAAACTGAGAAAGAAAGAAAAGCATGAGGAGAAGTTATGGAGGAGGAGAGCAGGGAGGACTAATAAAATAAGAGACTCCAGAGAAAGGAGAGGAAACTCTGGGTAGCCCTGTATGCATCAAATTTTTTTCCAGGGCAGTAAAAAGGAAATGGGAACCTCATCCCTCCTCTGACTTCAGTGATCTCACTAGAGTTAAAAGGATAAAACAGGCTGCAAAATATTAAGCTGAAGTCTCTGCAGTAAAACCCTCTCAACCCATTGCATAAAGAGCTCGTCTCCTCTCATGGAATTTTCAGTTCCATTATCCAAGGGTGTTTGACATATTTACAGCTTTGACACTGAGGAAGGCAACAATCTGGATTGTTTAGGAAAGCCAGGTTCTTCCATGGACCTCTGGGGTGCAGTGGAGTTGGAGGTATCTTTCTTCTGCTCTCTCCTACTGCAGGATTTGACTACAGTATGTGAGATGTTTGGGTCTTTGTACTAAACAACCTCATTATTTTAATAGACATGGGAGCCATTTAATGATCTGCTAGCAGTGGCTCAGGAGACATTTAAGAAGAACAGATATTTCTGTGAAATTCTCTCAATTCAACATCTGCTCTATAGCTGCCTGTGACTGCAGCAGACTGGATTCAACAACCCATGTGTTCCCTGGCTATCCTGTAGTTTCAATCATTTTATTTTCTGCTGCAGGGTAGCAAGATACAAAAAGTTCAATCCTGAGAGGGCAAAAACCCAAGATGCTCAAAGCAAACGTTGAAGAATTTCTTCACAGCCCAAGGTTCATTATCACTGCAGGAAGCTTCACAAAATCAGAAATTAATTGCTTAACAATGGCAATCACTGATAGAACAGATGTTAATGTCATTACCATATTAAGAAACTGGCTAGGTAGTTAAACAACCCTGAAGCCATATGAACATTACTCCACAAAAGTAATTTTAATTCAGCTAAAATGTTCTTGAGCACTTGTGTAGTACCTTTGGATTGCTGACAGCTATGTCCAGCCTCCAGCCCACCTAATCAATACACATTTTCCTGCTGATCTACAGATAAGTTGGCTATTTATCCCAGGATTCCTTTGCAAATGGCAAAAGCAGGGTACTGTTGGAAGCATTTAACTTTGCAGGAAGCTGAAGGACAAAGTGCTTTGTAAATTATTCAAGTTTCCAGAGCTACGGTAGATATGCAGGGCCTCAGTCCAGCTCACGGGGATTTCTGCAGTCTTGTGCTTTCCTTGGAGTAGTGCAGAAACACATTCTGACCCTTTGAGCATACCTAAAACCAGAAGTAAGAGGGTGTAAGGAGTCACCACCAATCAGAACATGGACTTTTCTATAATGCCTCCTGTGAACACATCTTCTGGTGCTCAGCAGGATGTAGAGAAACACCTCAAGAATCTTACAGGCAGTAAGAACTATCAGCTATTGCTAAGCATCTATTAAATTCTATAGTGTTTTCCTGTAAGGGATATACACTGTTTTGAGCTGAGTGGCTTGAATTGCATTTCATCAGTCAGCCTGAGGCCAGGGGAGTGCAGGAGTGATCTGTCCATTATGTGTCTTGAAGTCATTATAACAACCATTACCAATTTCGGAGGCAGTTTTATTTAATGGCATCCATCACAGCCCTGCACCCCTCCATGGGCACTGCCTGAGCACAGCCCTCTCCCAGGCAGGAGAACCCAGCCAGACTCCAAAGGGCAGTGCTAACACGTGCCCTGCAGCAGCGATTAGCACCAGAAAGGTCAAGGTTTAAAATTAGGTTTTGCTGTTTCACTTCATAGGAGCAATTTTGGACTAATAGCTGTCCCATCTCTTATTAGCTCTGAGTAGTAAGTCATACTACGAAAGCCCTGCAAGGCACTCCTGACAATGATTTCATTTTTTTACTACTAACACCTTCAGGCATTCTCCTTGAGCTGGCACAGGAATATTATTTACATTGTGGTTAGGAAGTAGACAGGCACTGCATTTTGATTTTCATGTACTGTATTTCTAGGATTCAGAATCTGCACTCAGCCAAGTGGCTGAATACCCCTGAGACTCATTACTAAATACAGAGTGATCTAGACAAATGTTACTGTTCTAATCATTTGTACTTCTCAAAGGCATCAGCCATGCAGCAGCAGATCAACAATTCCAAGGTAGATGTAAAAGACTCTTTTTATGCTTATCAATTTGCATATTGGAAACAGTAATACTCTTCCTTACAGTTAACAAATGAGCTGCTCAATTTACTGCTGATGTTTTTACAACTTGGCATTTGCAATTCACTGCATTCAAATCAAGATGTAAAGGATGGCCTCATGACGTTCAGCAGGTTTCCAGCACTATATATATCAGCAGTAATATCCCACCCTAAATAACCACTGTCACTTGCAACAGTAGGCTCCATTCTGACTTCATCCAGATGCGTGGGAGTTCATGCAGGAGCTCCCGATTATGCCTGGATTTTTCACTTCAAGCAGAGAATGTGTGCACCTCCATATCATCAGATAGTGGCAGTCCTTGTAATTATCTTGTCTCCTTCGATTTTTCTTGGGCTTTCCAAAGATTATTCTCCCTCTCAGAAATTATTACACCCAGGAAAATGACATTCATTAAATACAGTGAGGCAATGCTAATATCAAGGACAAGGAAGGAAAAGGGGTTGAGCTTTTATCCTTTTCATTCAAGAAAGCTGAATGAAATTATTTTTATTGTAATCCTGGAATGGGAAGAGATCAGTCTCAAGCTTTAAATTTTATAAATCTCCAAAGCACTATTTTTTTCCACAGACTTTTCAAGTTTATCTTTAAGATTTTAAATTTTTTCACTGAATGAAAATTTATCTGTGTCTTCCAGAAAACACTATTCCTGGGCTAAACAAGTACCTATGTAATACCCACTCAATGCATTCAAATATCTAGCAAGATAATTCCTACTTCTCCCCTTTGCCATTTGCATTTAAATAGCCTGGCATTTCACTGGGGAGAAAATTTTGTTTAAAAGGGTATAACCTGTATTAGTTATACTTTTGTGAACAGAAAATTAGAATTACTAAAATAACGATACAAAAGCTCTTAAGAAGCCAAGAGACACCACCAACAAAAGCCAAAGCTGAGCTAACTCAAAGTTCTTTGACTCCCTAAGATCTATTCAATATTATCTGCAACTTTGGAAGTGATGTTATTCCTCTGTAAGTCCAATAGCTGCATTAAACTGATAACACATGTCTATATATCTTAGGGAAAAGTAATAAACCCTGCTGTGAAACACTATTTCCGTAGTATCTTGGAGGAAAGATAACTTTTTACACAAACTCATTTTTCATTACCACAGCATTGTCTTCTCTCTCAGACAGGATATAAGATGATTCCACAGACAAACTCAAAAATGAGTGTTTATCCAAGCTCACCCTTTACACAAAAGCTGCCCATCTCAAGAAATTAATAAAAGCGGAAATGTATTATATTCTTCCAGAAAGTGAAAGACAACACTGAGATTAGCAGAGCTAAACTATTTCAAGTTCTTTTCAAGGTAGAGACATCACCTCCCATGAGTTACAAGGACAGTCTAGTTGAGAAACACCATTTTTAAAATTAGTCACTTCTTTTATTGTAACAAAATAAGTAATTTGAGACATTAACTACATCATAAGACCTTAGGAATAGTGATTTTCCAACTTTTCCTAAACCAGTTGTCTTTGCACTCTCATTCAGACACAACTTTCTTACTGTATTTTCTCCACCTTCTCTAGGCATTTAAAGAAAGCTTTGTATGTGGGTTGTCATGGTGTAAAGACAAAGGCAAAGCTTCCACACTGCAGGGAACTCCTCAGTGCAGACGAGACCCTCCAGCCCTCTTCATGCTGTGAGCGTTACTGAGGCCCACAAAGACACCTGCTTACTGTATTTCTACAATTTCCTTCTAATTTAATTTCCCATTGAAGATGTTTGTGAAATATTAACACTACTGTAATGAGATAATATGTTATTATAATCCCACTGAAACAGAACAAGTCAGTTTATTGCTGTCAGCAGTGTAATTGCAGAGGTATTGCCACTCTTTGACCGCTGGGATGGGAGGGAAACAGAAGTGCCCAGCTCCACAGCTTATCCACAGCTCTGCTCTAGCACAGGGAGGGACACACCAGACTTGGTTTGGGCTCCAACAGAAGCAACAAATAAGGTCTCCTCTCTAGCCCAGCAATAATCATCCTCTGTTCAGCACCTGTAGTCCCACCAAAAGCAGGGTCTGGAGCACAGCCTGCACACGGGGCATTGCTCCAGACCTTCCTGCAGCAGGGTGGGCTCCAGCACCACACACCTGGCTCTGAGCCAGACATTCCTTTCTCCAACATCAGCTGCTCCCTGTCCACCCTGAGCAGTGCTGATGTGACTCCAACACTGGCCAGCCAGCAGGTATTCTACTGATCAGAACTAACTACAACTTTAGGACTCCTTTTCAGCACAGTCATAGAGACTCAGACCCTAATTTAGTAAAACAATTCTGAGTCGTAAAACAAACAGCTCCTGCCATGGGCTACTCACAGTCTGAGTTGTAAGAACAAGCTTAAGGGCAGCTCAACACACCGCTGAGTTTAAGTTACTCATTATCCAGTCACCCACTGGCACCATTCAAGATAAGTTCCTGGTCCCTGTTCTGCTTGGCAACCTCATCTCCCACTAACTTATGGCTGCTGACCTGGAATTTCAGTGGCCTGGAATTTCAGACATTGAATTCTAACCATCTCTACAGACAGCTTTTAGAAAAAAAAAAATATAACTTTAGAACTAGACAAGACACAACATGCCCAGTAAAGATCAGAGTAATTGAGCCTGGCAGGCTCCTTCGGATGAACAACCCAAGGACTTAGGAAGGATACACAGCTCACCTAGGACAGTTGATGGTGAGTAGGAATGCCCCAAGGCATTTTAGATTAACAAAATGAAACATCATACCTTTCAAACCTGTATTATCCATAAATACATACTTAAATTTAAATATTTTAAGGATATACCACTACTATTTTACTCTGTTCTTTACCTCTATTTGCAAAAAACTACTCAGAGGCAAAAAGGGCAGAGGGAATGGTGCTACATGACAAAGGTCAAATGGTTATTTCTGTGTCCAAGCAGATTTCAAGCCAGAGATCCATTCATCTCTCCCACACCAACCCCCAGAATCAGCCAACTCGAGTGAGTGAACTTTGGCTGCAATGGAAGTGCCCAGATCCCAAAGGTGCCAAGTGTGTCCCCAGTGCTACACAACCCATGTGGAAGCAAAGTGACAACTGACCACATCCAAGTGGCTGCTATGGACCTGGGCCAGGAAAAGGTGGGATTGGGAATGCAGTGCTGCTCTCCTCAGGGAGCAGAGCCCACTGCCATTGGGTGCTGGGTTTGATCCAGCATGGCAGGAAAAGACAAGGTGCCCGAGCCTCTCACTTGGCAAAGGGGTCACTGCCACTGCCGGCAGTTTGGGGACTGAGGAAGCTGGGGGAGGTCATTCAGGCAGCCTACATATCCCTCAGAGTGGTTATCAGGGCATTCCCATACAGCAAGGAAAAGGGAAAAGAGAAGGGTTTAAAAGGAATTTCCGGAGTGAAGATAGTGAGGTCCCAGGTTAACCACTGAAATCACCAAGTTCTAATGAAAGGAGACACCAGTGAACTGCATAAAGGCAGGACTTGGCTCAGACACTGCTTACACTCTGGAAACCCTTGTTTAAGTTTCTGCTGTGACTGATTCAAACCAGGGATTTGAATTTCAGCCTCTCTCAATCCCGTAAGCAACATAATCCAGTTATCACTGCCTGGCAGGGACAGGACTCCTTTGCAGCTGCGCTACTTTTATAAATAAATGTTTACTGCAGGCAAGATACAAAGATAAGTCATGACTTATAGCCAGTGTATGACAGGCTACAAGGTTCAGTGTCCTTCCCACAAAGTTTTAATTTACTTGCATGAAGAACAGCTCCAGCTGCAGAGGTTGAGACCAAACCCCCAGAGAGTCCTAGAGCACAGCTTGTCTTTCTTTTTGTCAAGTCCTAATCAAAAAGGTATCTGGAAAAAAAAAATATCTAGAGGAAAAATCATTAGCGAGCTCACATCCTTCACAAAACGCAAAGACATAGCTAGTTTGCAGAGGGGCAATATAAAGAAGAAGAGGCTTTTCCAACACCTCCTCAGATTTTTAGGAAGCTGGATACATTACATTGATATAATTCTGAAAATTACTGTTAATTTTTTTTTTAATTCAGATACTGCTTTCTCTGAAGGTACTGCTGAAATAGTACTGCTGAAGTCCTGAGATTCATGAGATGACATACTATGAAAATATACACATCTGCAAGCTCCTCTATGCTCAAAACCTGAGTCAACCAAGTATAGAAGCAATATTCCTCCTTTACTATACGTGGAATAGTTTTCTTGTTGTATTGAGGAGTTTTGCTTTATTTGTTCAACTTCCAAGGAGACGGGGGGCCTGTCCTACAAATAACCTGAACAAGCACAGAAGGACCATCATGGAACAGCCCTGTTGGGACAAGAAGCACCACACAATTTAACAGAGATTTAGGGTATAAAGTGGTCCTTGTTGCACATGGGGAGCTTGAATCACTTTGTGCCTTGGAGGCAAAATCTCAAATCTCTTGACTTGGATAGTCTTCAGATATACTGTATACATTCATGCACATGCATTTCAGATCATTTACCTTTTTACAAAGCCTGATCCTGAGGACAGAAGTCCTCACATATCAATTAGAATAGACGAAATAATACTTTGGAGAAATAGCATTAATGTATATGGAACAGTTTGTGACCAAATCCAGTAACATGAAGTGTGTGTGTGTACTAGAAAGTGATTCTAGCAGTCTTCAGAGAGAAGGACACTGGGAATTTGTGTCACTCCCCTGTGTGTCTCTCACTTCTAATGGCTTCACTACCCCTGTAGTGAACAGATCTTTGCTCCTCTTCAACCAGCTCCTGACCAGAGCCTGCACTGTGGGCAGCACTGTGCCATTAACAAGACATCAGCTTTCCTGCTGCCTACCTGAATCCTCATGTTTACTTTTTCCAAGCAAAAAGGATATGCAGAAAAGGCTACATCCATCTCTGTTTTAATACAGTCTCAGTTGATAGATGAGTTCCAAACTTCAGTTTATGCCAAGACCTTTCTTGCAGTCCAGCAAGTGAAAGTGGTAGAGCCCCAAGACAGGAAATAATGTGTGTAAACATGCCCTGCTGCAGGTCAGTAGCCAGGCAGTTCAGACCAATTAATTTCTACCTCTCACTGTATTCAAGTACTAAGCCACCCTTAAAATTACTTGTTTTCATATTAGCAGCACTGGCACCTCACTGTTCCAAATGACAGCTTATCAGAGATGCATTTTCACCCTCTAGGCTGATTTTGCTTATAAACAGATTAAAAAAAAAAACAAACTCTTGTATGAAGATAAAGCATCTGCCTAAGGATCACAGAATGGTTTGGATTGGAAGGGACCTGGTCCTACCCTCTGCAATCAGCAGGGACATCTTCAACTGGATCAGGTTGCTCAGAGACCCATCCAAGCTGATCTTAAATATTTCCAGGAACGGGGCATCTGCAACCTCCATAGGCAACGTCTAGCAGTATTTCACTACCCTTATTGTAAAAAATTCCTTCTTTATATCCAGTCAAATCTAAATTCTTTTAGTATAAAAGAACTACCCCTTGTCCTATCACTACAAGCCTCACCTTTCTTATAAGTACTGAAAGGCTGCTCTAAGGTCTCCCCTGAGCCTTCTCTTCTCCAGACTCAGCAGCCCCAACCAACTCAGCCTGTCTTCATAGGAGAGATGTTTCATCCCCTGACCATTTCTGTGGCCTTCCTCTGGACCCACTCCAACAAAGTAACATGATCTATTCATTTTAAAGCATACCTTCCTCTCCACCAACTATAAAACAAAATTTAAAATAAATTTATGCTGTGAAATGAAAAAGCATAGCAGCCTATCATGAAAAAAAGAATGTGACATGATAAAAGAGAAATATGCATAAATGCCAGCCAAGAGGCCATGCTAACCAACAGCTTTGAGACAAGTTTGAAGTAGTCATTAAGAAAGGATGAGGCAGGACCCAGGTGGTTCCATGGACTTGCATGCAAAGCCATCTGTGTAAAGCTCTGGCAGCCCCTCTCTTCCCCAGAAACGAAAGAATGCACACAAAGCCTGCACATATATAAGACAGTAGTTCACCGAGACTCCTGCAAGAGAGACTAGCACTGGGGCAGTTTGCTCTGAGAAATCATCTGTAAAATGCTGCTGTACCTGCATGACAAACCCTAATATTGCTGCCTTCCAGAGGGCTGAGAAAAACAACCCAATAAACACCCCCTGCAGCAGTGGTGCACCCAAGGCAGGAACTTTTCATGAAGGGTGAGGAAAAGAGAAAGTGTAATTTAGCAAATCTATCAAAGCCAACCATGACCAGACTGGTTGAACATGTCAAATGGGTAAAATACATCCCACTACAGAACAGTGGCATGTGGGGAGGATAATAAAACCCTCCAACACATTTACAGGTAAAATATCCCACCGAAAAACCTGGTTACCAACTCACCAGCCTCTACTGGAAACATGTGATGGCCATAACACTTAGAATGGACAGAATCACACTGAAAAAGACTTTAAAAAAGCCCATGGCTATTTCAAGGCTGCTTGAAAAACACACAACACAAGCTCCAGCTGTTTAAATTCAGCACCACATCCCTTGTGCTGCCTGATGCAATACCTTACGTAAAGACAGTATGGCAATAAAATGAACAGCCCCCCAGGCAGAAGGGGTAAAATGCTGCAAACAGCACATGTCCCTCATTCAGGCTGCTGGGACTGAGAAGGAGAACAGCCTGTGACAGCACCCTCAGTGCCTGCAACACACCAGAGAGGCAGGATTGTTTGAACAAGCACCTTTTCCTCTCAGACAAAATACCACTCAAGCTTTCGGGGGTGGGAGAGATTGAAGAGAAAAAGAGCAATCGCTGGGGAAAGCTGAGCTAGACCTTGCTGCTCATTCCCCTTCTCAAAAAAAAAAAAAAGCCACACCCCTATTCTTTTTGTTTGGAAAAGCTGTGTGTTTTGTGGTAACAAGGACAGCTTGTCTCTGTTACAGGAGGTCAGACCTGTGTGGTCCCTCACACGTGACCTTATTGGCTTTGTGAGTTTTTGATGACCAGGTGCACTGAGACTGGCAGAGGAAGCTACAGAGAGAGCCCAGGTAACCCCAAGGCAGCTGGTGTCCAGGAGAAACCCCTGCCAATGCTTGTGGAAAAGCCAAAAGCAGGAGACAGCCCCATCCAGACAGCTGCCACTCCTTCCCATCCAAGGTGCACTGACAAAGAGCAAGGAGGGTGTGATGAAATTGTTCAGGTCAAGGCTGGGAACCCGGCTGGAAGAGAAGCCTGTTGTGAGGGAGCAGTTCAGGATCATTAGCAGCACAGACCCCCAACAGCCAACAAGCTCCCACTTTGAAGTCTGTTGGCCCAGTACACTCAGCACCGAGAAGGAACACGGGATGCCCAGCTTTCCAAAGCAGACAAGGCTTCAGACTTTCAGAGTTACACTTGAAATGACAACATGAGAGCAGCCAAATGGGGGCATATCAAATATTCCACCTTTCTATGCCCTAACACTGGCCACAAGCAGAGGGCACAGGGAAGTCAGAACAGGTTAAAATTTTATAATGCTTCCTCCAGTTCTTCCTCAACCTTTCAGAAACTTGACCCAATCATTTAGTATACTCAGTGGTTTTTCTGTCTTCACCAGGGGACATGACTGACTGGTCCATAAGAGCTTGGTCATACCTAATGGATACCACCAACAAGTGCTTCAGGTACTCTTATCCAAGAGCAGATCTCTTCAGAAATAGAGGAGTCTCAGAGTTGAAAAACCTCACTGTGCCTTGCCATGGACAGCCAGAAGTAAAAGAATCTTCCCCTCTGTTTTATTTGCTCAGATGTAGAATTGCCTATGAGGAGCTACAGGGCATCTCTTCCCAGGTCACCCAGCTCTTCTACACAGCCCAAACCAGTCCTGTGAGATACAGAAGGGGCAGGGAGAGCAAACACCATCTACAGAGCTCTGCAAGCAGCCACCAGTGGTGCCAGGCTGTGTCCCTGCTCTGGGATGCAGCTCTGCTCTCACAGCCAGGCTCTGAGCAGGGCACACCCAGTGATTCAAGGCTGTGTTGCTGATTGTCAAAGTTAGAACTGCTGTACCAAGAAGAGACCTCACTGAATGCTCACTCCTTATTTCTGTTGAATCATTTCTGCAGTTTATAAGGTACAATCCAGGGGAGAAGGCAGTTAAGCTATAAAACTAATTTGGTTGAGAGCACAAGACAGTTGCTTTACCCTCACAGAGGGTAGCAAATGCTTGGTTTGTTCAGTTTAATTGATAGCAGGTTCTACACACCACAAATATAAGTGACTTTTACAGACTTGGCTTAGCACCTAGAGCAAACGGGCACCTGAAAGGAGAAAACTTATTTGTGAAACAACATTGCATCCTTTGTTTATAATCTCTGTGCTATGTCTGTACATCAGTGAGAAGGGTTCAGCAATAAGCAGCCTTAGCTCCAAGTTTCTGCAGCTTTTTTTTATTTACTTATGTTCACAATGTTCTCATAACAATATAAGCCCTAACATTTTATCCTAAAGAATTAGGGAGAAGGTCTGAAATAATGTTTGCTTTTGTTTACCTAACCTATACAATTGTCCTCCACTGTAACAACTGTCACCAGAGATTTGCTGTCCTGCAAATATAGCAGGAGATAACTCCACTCCCATACAGTTTTCACTTTTCCAATAAATTAAACATGGAAGGGCAATCCATGTACCATGCAGAGTTTCTCACCTGCAGCAGCCTCCCACTTCTTGATCTGGAAAACTTCACTTCCTAGCCATAAACCTCCCACCCACAGTAGAGCAAGATATAAAGAAAATGAGTCAAGAACTTTTCTCAAGCTTAAGAACTTAAAGAGGAACTCACACATCGAGAAAATTGCAGTCCAGCTTGCAGACACATCACTAAATTCTGAATGGCAAAACATTTGCTTCAGAGAAAAAGAAGCCACTACGAATTTCCACCCTTTCTCTTAAAATGTGAAACAGATTTCTTACTTCATAATAATTAGTTAGCTACAAAATAGTAGTCCCATCACAGGTACAGTACCACTAAATATAAGAAAAAAAAATCTGTAGTGATCAGTTTAGCCATCAGCCTATCACAAACAGGCTTAAAATTGAAGCAGGGGAAATTCAGATTACAGACTACAGCAAAAAAAGGTACACTGAATATTGTGTCAAATTAACAAAAACAAAACCAAAAGAGAGGCTTTGTAAATGCTCAGAGCACAAGGAGATTACTGCAAGGGCTGATCCAAAAACTGTGTCACTCAGTCCATCATGAGGCAGGGAGAGACCAGATGGACCAACAGAAGATGTTCGATCAGATGGTCCCAAGCCATTATATAGTCCATGGTTTAAAACATACCAGAAGTGATAGAGATCATCTTGCTTCTATTCCCATCTGTCCCTGGCTCACTGAGACAAAGAAGCTTCAGAACCTCTTTCCAAAGGGAAGTACTGCTGTTCCCAGGCATGCAGAAAGCACCAGGTTGTAAAACCTGCAGTTTCTGCTCACCTCCACAGAGTAGCTTGAAATATATCGGAAATCTTGAAATAAATACATCAGAATTCTTGAAATACATCGGAATTCTTGAAATGGAAACTTTACAGATACAATCCCAAAAATCTGGGAGGTTCTAACACCACTCCAGCCAAGGCAAATATGTGGATTCCAGCCACAGCTGAAGGTAAGTGTACCTCCTAGGGGACATTCTGAAGGGACAGAGAAAAGACTAGAATTGGTTGTTGCCAATCATTTCTTTTCCAAACAAAATCACAGCTACTCTGGTTCTCCTATAGCTTTTAGTGGCCATTTTGTGCTCCACTTACATCCTCCACTGCATATCAGACTCATTCAGCACTACTTTTTTTTACTAACCCAGCAAACCTGGACTACCTTCACCACTAACAGTCTGAACTAACACCCACAAGCACAGCAGGGCTGTGGCACATACCCAACTTATTCCTTACCACAAGGCCATCCAACACGTTTCTCAGCTTCTCCTCAGTGTGCAGCTTCCCTTCCAGACTTTAGCTGTTGGCATTTAGTGCAGAACATGAAAGGTTACAGTTCACTGCTCTAAGGAGTAAGCTGCTGGAATGGAGAAGCAAAAGAGACTGGAAAAGCAGCATCAGGATCACTGTCCTGTAAAGCTCTCTGCATAGACTAAAGCTGGGCTAGACAGAGCAATTAGCTTTATCCAAATTATTTTCAATGTGGACAGGGTGTGTAAGAGAATGATCATCCACACAGAGACAGTTACCTTTTCTGTTATGTCCCCAAAGTCCCAAACCACCAGAGATGCATGGGAACTGGTTACAGGCTGC
The DNA here is from genome assembly GCF_036250125.1 of Pseudopipra pipra. Classification (NCBI taxonomy): domain Eukaryota; kingdom Metazoa; phylum Chordata; class Aves; order Passeriformes; family Pipridae; genus Pseudopipra; species Pseudopipra pipra. Next base: position 8,982,200 of record NC_087561.1, read on the forward strand.
AAGTGGGGTATTTGTTTGAGCAGACTGTTGATGAACAGGAATTCATTTTGAGGGAGGTCATCAACTTCAAGGACAGGCCTTGTTCTTTGAACAGACATCCAACAATACATCCAGTACAGGTCTCCTTGATTTTTAAATAACTTGTGTTTCTCATTCCCATCTCCTGCATCCTGAATTCCCTTTCCTGCAGCAGTTACTGTGACCAGGCTATTTGCAGTGCTACATGATCCCTTCCTCCAGCTCTCCCGTCTTACTTCCTTGCAGAGCTCCCTGACCTGCAACTGAGCCTTCCACTGTGATCAGCCTCATCAGGGATCTGCTGCCCCGCTGTCTAATGAGCTCAGAGAGATTCTGAACATCTTGTCATGGTTTCACTTTAACAGATTATTTCTCCTTAACTGAGATGGACAGGAGGCAGTACCTCCATCGCTGCCCTTCAGATGCCAAGGCTCAGCTGCTGACTTCAAAAAGCAAGGTTGGGGTGGATCCCCCTCCCCTTCCATTCCACTGTTCCATTTGACATTTTGGAGTTCAGAGGGCTCTGTACACCAGCAAGATAAATAATCTCTTTAGAGCCTTCAGCTGGCCATGTGAGAAAACAACAAATTAACAGTAATGGATTACAAGAAGTAAACTGGGTTTTGCTCATCTGCAGCAAAGCTCTGCCCCCAAGGGACAATTTTTATAAATACAATATTGTTGATATTCAAATACTTCCCCTCAAATCCAGACTCTCACCTCTTTATCAGTGGTAGGTACAATTGTCAGTGTAAATGAACCATCATGACAATCCATGGGGCAAAGAGCAGACTGGAAGGCTCAAGACTGTCAAGCTGTTTGCATTTCTGCTGTAAACAGCTTGCACTGCAGCTCCAGAGCAGGCCTTATGTAATCTGCAAGTTTCCTATTCATCTTCATAAAATTCTAATTTTATACAGCAATAGTGTAAAGTCAGTTAAACACAAGAATGATTTTATAGGTTTCTAGAGACCTGATGTCATCTGGGAGCAGTGTACTCCATTTGTGCACTATATCTGAAAAAAGCAGAGTCAGATACAAATCACAAAGAAACACAGTGAGTGTTTTATGAGTTCATAAATCTAAGGCTATGGATATGCAGGGACCAAAATTTGAATCTTTAAGCACCATAATGTATGGACACAAAAAGATTCATTTTAACTTTTCGGTATTTAGAATGTGAGGAAAACATGCTGCAGCAGAATCAAATATATGATGCACTAAAATAGCACTAACTAAAAATATTTTTATTATCATTGCTCTGTTGCACAAGTTCAAAGGCAGTGGACTGAGCATGTAACAGTACACATCAATAAGAGATGCTGTGAGAACAGACACATGGCACATGTGCAGTCCCTAACATATGTTCTAGTTTGGCTGATCATTCCATAAGTTTCTTTTTTTTTCCTTCCTTTATTTCTTCTCCTTCAAGAAAGACTGAGAAGAGGGAATGCACAAGAAAGGGTACCAATTCCCAGCTGGTGAAATTCAATGTTACATTCTTCATGACTGTACATTCCTCTGCTGCCTATCAACACAAGTGCTGCTCAAATAATGGCAGAAGTTTAATTAGCAATCATCTGCAGCCAGGAAGCAGGCAAGTACACAGAGAAGCAGAGATCATGTACTTCTAAAAAAAATGTTTAGAAAAATATGCAACCTGGACACAATTTTACTTTTTTTAACCCACATTTTATCACAGCTTCCCAGCTACATCTGTCCTGCAGTAAAGCATCTCTGTGTGCTACCAGCTGAAAGCTGTGTCAGCCATGCTTCAGTGGGGCAGAAAAGTACCTTCTGTTTAAAGAAACTGGACTTAAAGAGTCATCTTAACAGGCAAGACTTAACACTACACTGCCCACCAGGTTCCAGGGTGGTGTGTGACACTGTGTACTTGGAAACGCTGTCAGTTGTGGTGAAGGCTCAGGTAAGGGAGGCACTCGAGACAGGACACATCACACAATTCCACACCCATGTGCACCTGCACACCCGTTCACATGGAGAGAAGGCACCACCAGTGGCTTAGGGACTCACACCATGGCCAGAATACAGGGCCACTTCTGGCACAGACACAGTAGATGCCCAGTTAAACAGAGCAAACACATACCTGACATGAAGATGTAACAATCACAAAGTTCTCAGTGCATCAGCTGGATGCTCAGTGCTCTGCTGGCTTCAGTTTAAACCCTAATCCAGTTTCAAACTTGAAGGCACTGAGAGCACAGAAGACACACTCAAGGTCTCACCAGGCACCAGAGCAAGGGATCAACCCTGTACATCCCCTACCTTGGCCTTTGCCCCAAACCCATTTCACTCTTCACAAGTGCTAATACTACTCCAAAAGCTCCCTTTGAGAGAGGTCAAGAATAGATCATGTGTAATTCCAGAACCTATCAGGCAGAAGCCATCCTTATTCAGCACTGCACTGCTTGGAATCAGCAACACCCTCCACCTAGGCATAGCTCCAGGCCTCCTGACCTGAGCTCCACCAAAACACATGGAAACATTCTTCCTATAGATAACAACCTGAAGCACAAGGTGTTCTCACAAGCAGGCCTAATATCTATTTTTCAAACAAGAAAAAAGTGACATATAGGTGGGTTCATGCTCATCTGTCACCTCAATAGTACCTTAAGCAGCAGTTTCAGCCATGACTCCCAGCTGCTTGTTCTGGTCTTCCAGGGCCATAAAGTACAAGTGCAAAGCCAGTTTCAAGTCAAGCAAAACACAGAGTAGGGACATGACTGTCCTTAGCTGGGACCAATTAGCAAAGGCTCACTAGCTCTGTAATGACTGGGGCTGTGCCACAACTGGCAATGCTCCCTTTAAACAGAAGAACATAGATACAATCTGGATAGTTCCAGCTGCTTCCCTCCTGTTTTCCATCCTTCTTTGTCCCATATTGCTACCAGTTTTGCTCAATTTTAAGAGGTCATCCACGTTTTCCTCACTACCACTTTCACTGCAATGCCTAATTAACAGCACTTGGACAGCAATAGTAGCTTTTCTAGAAGAAAGGCTTCCATCAGTAGATCACCAAGCTTCAAACAGAAGTTTGCATCATCCCCTGTTTAGAGATGAGGAAACAGATCCAGAAGAACAAAGTGACTCATGCACCATCCAGCAAACTAATAGCAAGACTAGATACAGAAACCTGGTATTTCCAGTGCCTCCTATACTGTGTTCCCAGGCTGCTGTCCCAGTGAAATAGCAGCTTGCTCTCTCTTCTCACAAATTAGACCATCCCCAGGATGCAATAAACAGCTTTCTCTACAATTCAAGCCTGTTCCAGTCATCACTGCTGTATGCCTTGGCCCGGCTCTCCATTAAGTTGGAAAAAGCAATTCACATAAGAGCTAGTTTAGGACTGAAAACAAAGAAGTAATATGGAAAAAATGCTAAAATAAACTACAGTTGGGATCTTAAGTCTAAGAGAAAAATCATATACACAAAAATAAGCTTAAGGTGAAAGAAAACACACCTATATATTACAAATATCAATACATGCAGTTATACATACAATTTAATTTAGCATTTGCCCAGTGAAGTAGGGCATCAAACATTAACAATTGCCCTTCCTGTTTCAACTGCAATCTTGCTTTCAAGAGCAACATGTTACAGAAATTTTGTGCAGCACATTCAGAGCTCCCCTAGTTAAAATAAATTACATGTTTGGATTCAATTATCAGACCTCGATGAGTCATAGTCCTCATGTGGCATTTACCAAGGAAAAAAAATCTTGGAAGCCTCTAGCACCACAAAGAAAATTCAAAGGGAGAGTGAATTCAAGCATTTGGGAAAAAAAAAAAATGAGAGGTGCATTAATCAGCAGGCTCAACCTCCCAACAGCAGGAAAAAAAATTTATTGCTTGTCTCAGGCATCCTTCAATCTGACCTGCAAAGCAAGCAAATTTAAAGTAACATCCAGTGCCTTACTGAGGCTCACAGGCTGGGAGCCAAAATAGTCTCCATTATTTGCATTTCCCACACACACACAGACAAGTGACTTAACCACATCAAGGTCATTCAATAGCAAGGCCATTAAGTTTTCCCCCAAAATGAGGCCTCATTATCAAGACTAATTAAAGGATTACAATATCTTCTCAACAGTTCCAATCCTCAGCAAAGGCTTATTCATGACGAGAGCATTGTTTAGAAATAAAGGTGATTAAAATGACTAAAAGCCATTTGAATCTCAGTGTTAAAGGTCTTCTGGTTATCAACATTAGAACTATATAAAAATGCTATGATATGTGACTTTTCCATTTGCACTTTCACCACATGCTTTTTATTGATCTTCTCAACTCACTGGTTCCCTATGTTTGGCAATTATCCATCAATATTTGGAAGTCAGAGAAAGGCACAATGCTCCATTTTTCCCCAGTAACACTGGGATGTCCATATGGGCAGACTGTACCTCTTACTGGGGCTTATTCCTGCCCTTAGCATTTTACATTTCTGAACCAGATGTGGTATCAAGAATGCATTGAGTGTTTCCCAGTCTTAGAACAGAAACAATTAATTAGTGGCTTGTACAGGTAGCAATCGTTAGACAGCACCAGACACATGAGCAATACTTTATGAGCTCATCCAGGATCTGAATCTCCCTTCCCAAGTGCCTGACAGAGTTAGCAGAGGAGCACAGATAAAGAATATAAAAAAGCTTGCGCTCCTCTCCAGAGAGACTGCTGTTGGTTTTAGACCTCAGGAAGAGGCCTCTGATGTCCTGTTTGCAGCCTCTATGTGAAATAGAAGCCATTCCCCTTCCTCTTCTTATTCATGGCTCCACTAAAGAAACATTTCCCATGAGTTTCCCCTTCTCTGACCCTCCCACCCAATTACAAACAACGCAGAGATTTCCATCACATGTTTGAAATGAGACCGAGTGTCCTAGACTGTAAAATCATCTTCAAGATGCAAAGGGTTAAGAAACTGTGATACTTAGATAAGAACTCAGGGTCTTCTAAGTTTCTTCCTTTTCAGAGCAAGAATGGTGCCATAGCAATTAAAAAAGATCCTACAAAGTCCCATTCACCTGAACACTATAAACAAGCATAACCAGCTCCCTCCTGTGTCAGTCACTTTGCCACAGGCCCGTGTCCCAGAGCAGCTCTGCCTGCACCTCCTCCCAGGCTGTGCTCAACACTCTGAGCTTTACCCACGCAGGCAGAACTCAGTCCCCAGGCTGCTGCCATCAGTCCTCTCAGTCTCATTGAATTAGCCTGGCCACAGACGTGTCCTCAGGCCTGGAACAGCAGCTTCCTCCATTCCCACCATCCCATGTGGGATGAAATCACCTCATCCATTGAGGCTGAAGCAGGAAGGGCTATCACATCCATCTGCTCTAACAGGGCCTTTGAGAAGTGGCTCCTATTAAGGCCTTCTTCCTACAGCCCAGATGGATTACTGCCCATTCCTTCTCACTTCACAGCAGGAAACACTGGGGGAACATCCACGAAGCTCACAAGAGCATTTCCATGCTCTTGTGCCTGGGGAAGCTGAAAGCAGCCAGAAATCTTGCAAGACAACTGATAAGATTTCATGCTGCATTTCTGAGAGACATGTGGAAGGGATGGATGTGGTCTGTTTCCCATAATCAGGTGCTCCCACAGCCTTATCAACAACACAGGGATAAATCAATTTAATTCTTGGAAATTACAGCCTTCAAAAGACATGCATCAATAGAGTAATAACAACGGGGTTCTTAAGTACTAAACCTGCTGATGAGCAGGGAAAATGCTGGAGAAAAGAAGCTAATCCAGAGCAGCAGGCACAGGGATATTAAAGAACAGCATGCCCAGACCTTTGTAAGGCACAGCCCTGTGGTGACAATTTGGAAAAAGGTGCAAAGCTTCTAAAAAGAGATTTTTTCACTTGTTCTCCTTGAGGGGAGATGGTTCCAGGAATGAAGAAAGACTTCTTAGGGCTCTGAAGAACATGGAAAAACCTATCTAACTGTAGACCACCTTCTAGCATGTGAAAATTAAATTGATAAGTTTGCCACCTAGGATACTTTTCATACTATGCACATCTCTGGAACAGGCTCCTTTACTTCATCTTTTTCTTTTCTTCTGCTCTGCTGGGTCTCTTCCAACATCACATAAACCTTTCTCTCTGTCTCTCCCTAGGCTTTAATTCTTTTGATGGACTTCCATCTCTCTGCCTAACACTGACCTGTCTTCCCACCTTGGAGAAAAACATCCTATAGAGGTAAAACACAAAGAAGGAAGGATAGTAATGAGCTGTCACTCTAAAATGTATTTACCCCATTCTCCATGCTTTACATCAAAAAGCCACTCAAAGCCCAAGTCATCAATCAATTCTCCATTATTGCAAAACATTATAATCCACTTGTATGCTTTGCCAATTTTAAGATTAAAATTACACTGCCAAGACATTTTTATAGCTTTTAATTTTATTTTTTTAATCCATGTTTTAATACCCTCTCACAAGTCCTGAAAAGCAAATGTCTTTCCCTATTGATTCTTTCTTTCCTTTTGGCAAACATCAATTTATTTTTTCCCCTGAGTCACGAATAAATCAAAACTTAACATGTCTGTTCTGTTCCATGGTAACAGTTTCTCAGTATCAGCCCCACTCCCAGCTTACCAAAAGCTTCATCATTCATGACTGAGCACTGTAAAGGGTGACCAAGCACCCCTCACAACTCTGCTTTTTCTCCAAAGACTGAACAAACCAACCGTCTGAGAGAGTTCTATAAAATATATTAGCTGTGTTTGTTTCAGTTAATTTTGTGATTGCCTAAAGGACAAAGAAGTCCTTTTAAAACCTATATGAGCTCCCAAGAACTGCCAATATGGCCCAGGAGAGCAGTACACCATCTGCTTTGCCAAGCCTCTCTTGAGGCTATTCCAGGATCTTGAACATTAAGACTGATGTTAATCATGTTCTCACACTTGAGCAGACAGAAGCTCCACACTGATCTCAATTGGTGTATGTGGAAGGAGTGCATTGAACACAAGTGTGAAAATACTGATATACACACACAGTTAGGGTTGGGTCAAGTCCTCACCTCTGAAGTGACCACAGTCACCCAGCTCTGTGCTCACCTGAGTAAGTTCAGGACATCACAGGGAAAACAATCCCACAATGCTTGTAAGACTTTGGACACAAAGGAACTAAAACTATTACAGATCCTTTTCTGACATCCACTGGTTTGCCACCATTAATTTTCTATCCTTGTTAAGCACCTTACTTTCAGGTTAATTACACAGGGATTCCCAGCACTCTGACATTTTGGGGATATGGCTAACGAGAGAGGAAGGTGGTTAAATTGTCCAGGTGTTTCTGAAGGCTAAAAAGCCATTGGGAATTTACTACCAAAAAAAGCATGTTATTTTGTCTTCAATTGAATGCAATCTTCTGGACACCCATGGAATCCAGGCAAGTAAGACTTGGCAGAAAAGGAGTAAGAAGAGTAAGCAAACACTAATGACAAGCAAGAAAGAATCTCTCCAAAGCATCTCAAGAAGTAAAGGATGTTCTTTACCCTACACAACAGCAACTAGGTGCCTCAAAAGAGGCTGGGGGGTTGCAAGTCTAGAGAAGAGTAATGACATCCTAAACATTTGAAGAGATCCCCATGGAAGTTAGAGTTGGGGAGGATCACAGCCATTATGGCAGATGTGAACTTGCCATAAGCAAGTTCTCAGCAGGTGATTTCCTCTGGAAGCCACAGAGGTGGCAACTGTTAAAAAAAAAAAAAAAAAACAGCACAGTGGGGTTTACACAGGTACACAGACAGGCTGAGTCAAGCACAGGGCAGGGCAGCTTAAGAGAGGGGCTGGAAAACTGCCTGGAAGACAAAAGAGAGGTGGGGGGGAAAAGAGTTAAGAATAACTAACGTGCAAGTTTGCTTCCTGACTGTGCAGCCCCATCCAGACCTCAGAACTGCTGGCCCTGCCAGTAGAAAAGCAGAAACTAGGAGCCAAAGGAGTTTCTTCACCCAAGGAAACATTGATCCCTCCATAGTTAGGCAGGAGCTGGTCAGGGATTTTAAAGGACTAAATTCTGGAGGTGAGTGTGTAAATGCAGCATTTTGATGTTTAAATCTCTTCATAGTTCTGGGTATTTAGGGGAGACTTACTCTGAATACTTTCAGGTTAAACTTAGAGCCTAGAGACATCACAAGACATGTCTATCAGCCACTTCTAAATACATGTATGAGTTTTACTTGTTATAACCTCAAAAAACAGCCAGAATCCTGTTAGAAATGTCAGAGACAGACTACCTGCTGTCTCCCCCAAACTGTCTATCATTTGATTCAATATGGGAAACAGATCACATCAGTCTGTAATTTTAACTATGTGAAGAGTACTGTTGTCACCTGGCTAAGCACAAAGCAATGATAATTCAGAGAGGGGGGAAAAAAAGTATTTTCACTGGTCACTGCAAGAAACAATTTCTTTATCTTGAATAAATATAGCACCAGACTGCCAAAGTATGTCTGCCAGGGAGCCCAGAATTCTTTCAGAAGACATTAGACAGGCAAACCGAGATGTTTATACAACACTTCACACCTGAGGGAAGAGTCAGAGCCAATACCAATGCTTTCCATATGAGGAAGAGAAAAAAAACCAAAACACAGATTGCTGGAGGGAATAAAACAGAGCCAGCATCCCTGGACACTGGCTTGCCTGCTGCTAAAGAAGACATCCTCATACGCTGTGTGCTGCACTTTACCTCTTCCTGGGATTTCAGAGCATTTCACTCCCTGGAGCAGCTAGGATTTTGAGATGTTTTACATCCATATTTTCAGATTTATTTTTCTATTTCTTAGCCGCTCTTTAACCAAAACCAATATGCTTTTCATCACTCACAGCAGCTCAGCTAGCAAACTCTTCACAGAAGTGACTGCTGACAGGTATCACTGAGAAGCCAATGAAGAAAAAGGTATGTGGGAAACGGGCATGAAGTATGAAATATTCAGCAAATATACTAATGGCTAGTGGAGGAAAAAACCCACTACACACAATTAAACACTAATTTGCAGCCTTCATTTTAGATAGGATAGGATAAACAGTGTTCAATTAATGCTCCAATATTTCAGCAAATCAAAGCTCTTCCTCATAACAAATATGGCAAGTTTTACACTGACTGTCAGTTCACAAAGTTCCACTTCTTTCAGGCATAAGTCCACTTTTCAGCTTAACAAGCAGCACAACCATGAAAGTTTACAGTGTAAGTGAAAGTGTTGAAACAAAAGGACTGTTCAAGGAATAAGGACACTCAAGCACAAGTTTGGAAAGATGAGCAGCAAAGGGGAAAAGCAACAGCAAAGCCTGAGACAAGCTGGGTGTCTGGGCAGACTGACCTTGAGTCCCTTGAGACACTCCCCAAGAAATGCCTCCTTTGGAATTGCCCTTAATTGACTGCAAAGACCACATAATCTCCCTCTAAATGATAGCAGACTGGTTTGGAGTTCCATGTGAAAGTGCAATCTTTGTGCATGTTTGTCCTTCTGCCACAATCACACACAAACCTACTTTTTGATGGCAATCGACCTGGACAGGGGTCTTCAAGTTTACCATATCCCTCAAATTTCATGGAAAATAATCTGCTAGAGGGGAAAAAAAAAGTGTTAAAAAAAGATGATATGGTGAATAAAGACTGTAAGAAGACATCAGTATGAGCTCAGCCTTTATTAATCAAAAAACCTTCAGGGGAAAACACTTCTTTGAGTGCCCTAACTGCAGAAAAAGCATCTCAAAAACTTTATCAGACATGAGAAATTCTACCTTATTCACATTTTTATACTACTATGAATCCTCCAGAGCTCACTCTTAGTTATAAACTCAGTTAAATCTCTTCCCATGGCCAAAATACTCTCCAACTCATTCCCACTTTTTGAGAATTTTCTGATGTCTTATAAAGCTCTACCTCACTACTGTAGCTTAATTTAGTTAAAAAGGCAATCAACCATAAGACACAAAGCCATAGGAAACGAGTTTCATTAGTTCTGCTAGTCACCAAAGTACTTGTTTATTATCACAGAAGCAGCTGGAATATATTTGATTTCTGCACAATGTCTCAAATCTTACTCTCTAAACCAAGAACAGCTGGGACATAAGATTACTGACAGTTGCCTGTAACATTATTAAAAAAAGGATAGTATCACAAGATAAAGCCCCAATCTGTCGAGGAAGAGCACACTGGGGGTAAGGCAAGAAATGTGCCAAAAAGCAGCCTGTAATTTTGCAATCTTTACTGGCGCTCTAGAAAAAGAAATAAAAGACATGTTAATGAAGGCAGACAGGTGATGAGTGCCACGGGCATGCTGTCAACAACAGAAACACCCAGAGGACTCTAATAGCAGAGCAAGGTAAATGCTATGAGGAAGTGTCCCAAGTTATCGCTCACGTCTTAAAAGTGAACTCCCTTCGATGTGGCTCTCCAGAATGGCAACGTTAAAAGGTTGAGCTTTGCATTCAAGAATACCTGTGTACACTCTGCCACCCACATCTGAAGCAGTCTCTTCTACAGCACATCATAATACAATGAGACAAAAGAGCTTTCCAACCCCCTTCCATCAGCCTGATGCATCAGCAATTTAACCAGGACAGAGGGCAAGCAGTAGCAAAAACTTTATTACCAGACAGTCAAAAAAAGGCTCTGCAAGGACAAGCAAAGTCGATATAGAAAATAGCTCATCAAGGGCCAGAGACAGCCTGCATGACTGAACAGGCTCTGTGGAGGGAGGATGATCCACTGTGACACCAGTCAGGACTTGCTCCATGCCCTGCTCCAACACAGATTTCTGAAAGCACTGAACAAGTCATCTCAGCACATAACCTTGCATTAGACAGACATCTACCTCCCTTTCAAGTCAACTCAAAGGAAGGAGTTGAGCACTTCAGAAGCTCCCTCTGTATTCAGATTGTCATCTGTGAGAGGGTCAGGTAATAAGGACAGCCTGCAGAAAAGTCCAAGCCATTCAGACTCACAGCAATGGGTGGCTGGTGCTCACTTGGGGCTCCGAGGTTTGGTGGAAGGGCTCCCCCCAGCTCCTCTAGGAAACCACACACAATTTGTATGTATAGCCAGGATTACCCCATCCCAAATCAAGACTGAGTATGACAGCTGAGCCCACATGAAGGTGGGGAGAATGTGAAGGAAAGCATGCCCAGAGCTTCCAAGAGCTCCACCTTCACTCCCCAGTCATGGAAAACAGGGAGAAACACCAATATGTTTGTTGTTCAGTGGGATTTGGAGAGGTTGTTTAAGGACAGTGAAGCCAGCACATCATATTACATCTCAGTAGAATTGTCTGAACTCAAAAAATAGCCTGGAAAAATTCTCACAACTGGGAAATACAAGCTACTACTCCTCTTCATCCAGCAGAAGTTAATAGCACAGTGCCTAAGTAGGGGGTATGTTCTTAATACCATTTTCTTCTCTGAAGAAGTGTTTTTCTCTGCCAAACCAGTAGACTAATGAATTATTTTTACAGGACTATCCTACAGAAGAAAAAAAAAACAGTAGGAAAAGGCAGTGCCTTGGACAATAACATCTACAGCTCTCCTAAAAACCTGGACAGCCTTGTATCTACAGAGTCCCAACATCTCATACAAATCAACTCTCTATTCCTGTATCCCATGAGATTGAGGAAGATATTGCTTTCACAGAGGAGAAGTGTAGCAGTGACTTATTCCTAGAGGGACTGGTGAGAGCTCATACCTGAAATGCATTTTGCTGCAGGGCAGTCTGACAGCACTATGAAAAGCAGGGAAAAAAATAAAGTCATCACCTCAAAAAATCCACTGAGTTCACAAGAGTGGCATGGAATAACTCAGCAGGCCTGGGAACAGAATGAGACAGACCTGAAAAGGGAAGAACTAGGAAGGATAGTGGTTGGAACCAGGAAGAGCTAAGACTTAGAGATCTGGGGTTTTTGACTTTTGCAGAATAGCAAGCACTGACTTTGCACAGAATTTGAGGCATGTCCTGTTCTGCCTTCCACAATTCAAAGAAAAAAAGGATCGGCCAAATATTCCTGCTACTGAGCCATGCCTTCCACTACTAGGCACAGCCCTTGTTTCAAGAGTTCAAGCATGGGAAATTAAGGCTAGATGCATTTAGCTCATCTTAAGACAAGAAAAGGAAAGATTCTGGATATTAGAACACAAATTCCTCTATTGTAAAAAATCCATATACCCTCCATTTGGGCAATAGTAAATGCCTCCCATTACTACTGCCCAAGCTACTTTTGTACTTTCTCCTTACTCAACAGAGAACACGACACCTGTATAGCTCCTCTACTACAGTTAAAGCACCATAAACACAAGGGGTCTGCTTGCCAAAGAGAGTTTGCAGGCGGTATGAGCAGCATGAATCGTGGGCCAAAGCATCAGGTGTTCAAGGTAACACAACAGCCCAAAGTCCCCAAAGCCTCCTGGCTCCAGGCTGGGCTGTTCCTGCCAGCTCAGTGCCTCCCTCCCTGTTGGGCAACCTGGTTCACCCCCAGCATGCCCAGCTGTGGATCAAAGAACCACAAATATGAGGTCAAAGTCACACAGAGGAAAGCAAGTTACCAAATAAAAAACAGTCTGTCAGAGTGTGCTGTCTGGTTTGGTGTTTTTCTGCCTTCTCCTCCTTCCCCTGCTTCAGGGAAAGCCAACAAGATTGCAGTTAAATTCTGTGCCTTTCAGACAAAGAGGAAACTTAATTGCAGTCTTCAGGAGACTGAATTTCTATTGAATGAGATAATGAAGCATAACCAATTGCATTTCAGTGCCAGGGCTCAGAAGGCAATTTGCTAAGATGCAGAGGTGTGGGGCAACCTCCTCAGCAGAGTGATTCACTGAAGCACCACAACTGGCAGGAGACAATCAGCTCAGACAGAAGAGTTTCACGGATGACAGTAAGCTTGTAAAAGGCTCCAGGTAAACTGGGAGACATATCACCACTGAACAGGTAATTAATAAAAAATTATCACTAGAATTCGCAACATACATGTATAGCAGTTTCTCTATGAACATTAAAGCAAAAATATTTACTGTTAGCATAAAAACACTGAATTAGTCTTGCAGTCTCTAAGTACCCCCTGCTGTCAGCAGTGCCTGGATTCAACAAAACACGATACTGCTCAGGACAGAAATGTCCAACTCTAGCCCTGAATAAATGGATTCTTAAAATGCTTACTAAATCACTACACAATACCTAGTGCTATATCACAGGAAGCCTCGTCTTCTACTGCTAGAAAAGCCCAGCTGAACAGCTTTATTTTTCAGAGTATTTTTGGAATGTGCTTCTATGAGCTTAAATGATGGTGTTGAGTCATAAGCTCTGGGATTCATCTATTCAGGCCATGCTCAGGTATCTGGAATGCAAAAGGCTGGAAAAGAGAGATAGGGGCTTTTGGTTTTTTACCAACTCGGTATGTCCCATATTCCATCAACTATTTTCTCCACCTAAAAGCAACTTACAGAATAACTTAAGCAACCTATGGATATATCCCTTCATTTTATGTATTGCTGCAGAAACACCTGACATACTGGGAAGTGCAAAGTGAGCTCTGCAAAGATATCTGGTCTCCCACAGGAAACCAATTTTTATCATTGGTGAAGAAAACACAGTTCTTCATTCAACTTGGAGTCAACTCCAAGTTGTGAGAATTTGGTGGCTCTGTCACTCAGGATCACATTAAATACCAGATGACCCAAATGTTTGGGAACAAAATCAAGTGCAGAATCAGCATGGACAGACTTCTAGAAGTACATTAAAAAAAAGTCAACCTACCACCCAGATGAGGTGGCTGTCCCTTCCAGAATACCCACCACACTGAGGTTCATCTGACACCACCACCCTCCAAAAAAAGAGTCCCTTGGCTGAAAGTAGAATGTACGAAAGGAAAGAATTCACATCCTTCTACACAATTGTCTAGATAGACCCAGATAGTGCTGGGTCACATACCTCTCTCTCAATAAAGCAGAATGGGAAGAGGAGCAGGAAGAAAGGTCAACTTCATTTTCTGTCCTTTTCTGTACTGAATTTTTCAGACACTCCTAAAAGACAATTTGACAGAGCAAAGCCTCAGCCAGGTACTCCTCAGACTGATAAGATCTGGAGAAGATTTAAATTAGGGGAGATATTGTACAGCCTTGGTCTCAGCTGTGAGACCTCAAACATAACATCTATCATTCAGTAAAGACACTTATAAAATGGAATCTCAGTGGACATCAGGAAGAAAGAGCTTGGGATCTGTAGCAAAAGCCAATTAAACAGTTCCCATCTAAACTCTCCAAGCATCTGACATTGCAGCCAGAGGACAGTGTCTAACCACATCCACTTAAGGCAAAATGCTTGAAGCAAAATATTCAATTACTCTAACTTCACAGTGCTAACAGGAAAGGGGACTCATATCAACACTTCTAGATACTAGAAATTTTGGATTAAGATTTTCAGACATTCACAGTTCATTCCTAAGCAATTAAACAGCAAAATCAAGACCTTAAACCAAGAACTACATATATCAATACTCCTGAGTTCTGGGAAGCTTCTGTTAGAGATCTTGTCTGGTTTAGCTGTACAGATTTAGTACAGAGTAGCCACACAGAGCAAAAGGTGGGTAAAGACCACACACCACTGCCATGAGCAAGTTCCCAAACAATTCAGTTCCTCTGCTCTTTTTAGGCAGTGCTGCTTTCAAGACAGAACAGTTTCTGCACAGCATTATTTTATATAAAACAAAGCATTGGTGGTTTTTAATGAATTAGAAAAACTTACTGTCACTAACACTTCACTCACAAGTAACATCACAGACCGTGCAATGCCATGTGCTTGTAGTGGAGAACAGAAATGTGCCAAATTCCAGTGTCATGGGTGAAAAATGACATTAACAAGGATTGAGGGTTTGTATCTTTGCACCCATGTTTCATCCACAAACAAACAGCACAAATACTTAACATGTTGCTGCTTTGGCACAAAAGTCCACCTTTGCCCTGCAAGTGGCCACAGGCCAAAATCAGCTTTCAGAGGCACTCCAGCACTGGCATAAGCATGCTTCCAGTGAAATCAAGGGGAATTTCCTCACTGAGCTAATGAGAGGAGACCATGCCCAGCACCAGTCCCGTCTGTACTGAGCATAATCCATCATTCCAACAAAGTAGAAAACTCATTCATACACAAAACAAATGAATATTCAGCACAACTATACATGATACTGAGTCCAGTAGCATTATCAGCTCTCTGACAGTCGTGAGCACAGAAAACACATTTTTGAGGTCTACACTAAATCTGAACAGGCAAATGGCACATTATTTATTACAGTCACTTAGCTATTCAATCCCTTAACAGATGTTTCTAAGTTCTTTCATTTCTCAAAGACCTCAGCTATTGTTTATCTGTCATCCCCACCTGCTAAAACACTAATTTGCTTCCCCCAGCTTCCACCAAGAACCTTGCAACTTCTAATATCCCTTCTCAGAGCCCATTTTCTAGTTGGACAGTTCACTCCCCAGCATAATCATTTTACAGGGAAATAAAGCATGATTTAATCTGTCAGATTCATTCAGATATATTAAGGAATCTCTGCATTCCCAGGGAGTAAAAAAAAAAAAAAAAATCTTAAACTGTTGAATGCTGAGAGTATCTGCAATAGGCAGAAGACTAGAGTATATTTGCTTTGTTCCATGTATTCTTTCCCTAGGCATCCTCTTCTGGCCACAGGCTGCTGTGCTAAATGGAAAATCAGATCTGTGTGGAAGTATTTATTTCCCTCAATGGATCTGAAATGAAAGGCAACACAGACATGTTCACTTATAGTACTAGTCTTCTGAAATGATCAGGTGCACCTCTATTTTATCCTTCCATTCTGTTCGTAGACACCATATTTTCAGTGCAAAGTAATTGAGACAGAATTGTCACATATTAATATAAAACTAAATGCTAATTTAAGACTACACAAGGCAAGAACCAGAAAATAGAGTTAAACCTGTAAACCTGCCCAAACCAATTACTTGCTTCTCTTTCCAGTGAAATTAATATAACAGTTCATCAACAGTATTCGGGGGGGGAAATTCTCAGAATGATTATTCCCTTTCTCCAATTTCAAATGTTTTTTACTTAAACAGGTGGTGAAAAGTAAAGTCAAATCTGTCCACAGATCTTTAGAAAATCTTTCCTGTAAGAGATGTCATGCAATACTTGTCAACTCCCACCATCTCACAGCCAATATTTGCTTCAGCAAGAATTTCTCAGCCATACAACATCATCATTTCATCCTGGCTGAATTCCCTTCCCTGTCCTTATCTCCAGCTGCTGAACCTGGCTCACCTTTTCAGAATCTATTTATATCACATGCCAGCAAGGTAGCAGGGATTGTCAGCTCCCACCTGGGTGGGACACAGCTCTGTAGAGCCAGAGAGGACACAATTTTCACAATAGGAAAATCGTTTTCTTCTTCCAGAAGAAAAAGCAACACAAAAACTTTCATGTTAAAGGGTAAACCAAAGCAAGGAATAGCTGCTGATGCAAGGGAGAAATACACCCAGGGGAATACTTTTGTTAACAGCTCTGCAAGGAAACTTTACGATAGTGAGTGTACTGCAGAAAGCCTACACACACACAGCATTGGCCCAGGCCTTTTTATTCCTCTTAACAGTGAAAATTAGAGGCAGGATGAGCAACACACAGACTCAAAGCACGTAGTTAAAGGAAAAAAAAAAAGTAGCCAAGGGGATTGTTTCTCCCCGACATGCTAAAGGGGAAGATGTGTTAACACTTCCAGTAATGGAGGCACAGGAGGCAGCAGTGCCTACACAACCTCAGGTGATGAGGGATTTGGTATTATGTGCTTTAAGGAGTTTAGTACATCCCAAGTAACTCGCTAAACACAATAAGAAAATATATCTGATCAAAGCCTCAGTACCAATAGTCCAAAAGTAGAAGTGAAAATTAACTGCCATAAAGTCTCCAGCAGATTACAGCCTCACTGCTGTAATATGACAAATCTAAACTTTTTGATCTCACCCACTCCTCCTATGCACTGCAAAGTTTGCCCCAGCTGGCAGTATGATGGTAACATTTTCTTCTCAGCAGTATGACCCATTTACAAAACTGTTGCTTGACAAACAGGGTTAAACAAGAAGTTAAAATGTACTTATAGTATGTGTTTTGACATGTGGTGTGCAGTGACTTAAGTCATCTGTTATGCTCAGTGATGACATCTGAGTGATAGCCTTATCTTAGTGATGACATTCAAAGTAAGTTTAAAGAAACAGTCCAACATAAGAATGTAAATACCAAAAAAACCCATTCTGCTTTATAACAGCTTCACCTGGGTAAAACCAAATCTCATAATTATGACACTGAGCCCAAGGCAGCAGAGATCATACGTGCTTCTGTGCTGTGCCAGAAGCATCCTTAATGGACACTCCCATCCAATGGCTTATTCCAGGAGTGCTCCTATGGGAAGGGCACCAAGACAAGCTCTCTCAAGGGAGGCAACCAAGAAATCTGCACATGAGACTTTTCAAAATCAAATATTTGTGCTCTTTTTCTACTCCAACAGATGCTGGGCTAGCAAGTGAAACCCCCTGTGCCAGCCAGCAAGATTGTCCTCTCTAAATCATCCACCTGCAAAACACTCTTTGTCCCACTCAAGTCACACAAGGCAACTCTGACGTGTCTGATGGAGAACAGACCTTTGACTGAGCAAAGCTCTGGGTGAAAACCCATGGAGGAGGCAGGTCCTGGATGGCAGGAAACAGCAGGCAGATGCACGGGGGACAAAACAGTGTTTTGCAAGAGTCACTGATTAACTCTATAACAGCAAAAGAAACTGTTCCTGACAGCTTTACTCTATGGCATGGAGCAGGAAAATTGCTCTGCATCTGTGCACATCCTTCTGCACCTTGCAGATCCAGCTCCACGGGTAGTAGGAGTTCAGCTTTCTTCCAGCATGCTGCAGCTCCATTACTCCACGTTTGAGCTGGGCATTCAACACTATTTAAATTGGTCTTGGATACAGCACTGATATGATGCCAGGAAGCTCTATCAGAAAACACTTTGGAAGTGTGGTCTGCTCAGTAATTGGGAAATCTCAAATTTATTTTTTTTTGCTATTTAATCCAAACAGCAGCAGTTTAATCTTGAAATTCAAAACAACAGCTTTACCTCCCAAGGAAAAAGGTAGAAAAGATCTCACTAAGGATGCCATTCCTTATGGAATCATTCAAAACCCATACTAATATTTTCCCCTCCTTCTTACTGTCAACCAATTATGCTGCCCAATTTTAGGAGTTACTGTTAACATTGATTTTTCCATTCCTAAGTGTTTGCCTACGTAAGCTGCAGTGTTAGTAACAGTAAAAAATAAGCACATAGATCTCCCTATTCCATTTGTATTTCACTAAAATACATCAGATTTCATGAATTTTCGAGCTGCAATTGGCTACAAAAACATGAGAAGAAAACACTGACATACATTAGTTTTTCTTGTCCTAGAATACAGCAACTGCACTGCAAGTAAGCAACCAATTCCAGGGAAATCTCTCCTGCATTAACAAGAAAGATTCACTACCTTATTACTAACAATCCAAAAGCATAATTCTTGTTCATATTCACATATCTGCCAGGAATATTCAGTTATTCTTTAATAGTAAGAACTCATTCAGTTGCTTCTGCTTTTCTCCCTAATTATAAATAATGTGGTCCTTCTAATTTTGAATTATAATAGAGGGACTGCCCGGGGCTGTTCAAATTCCTCTCTTTCTACACATGAATTGTCCTTGAACAAATGCAAGGTAGCTAATGCATCAACTTGGGCAAAACCTTCCCAGGTAAGTACCTAGGGAACACATCTGCATGTGTCCTTGAGGCATATCATAGCACCACATTTCAACAAAAAATCTGTTTGCAGCCGTTGCTGATGAGGCAGTGGAATGTATTTTAGTCCATATTCCACCCTAGTCACTCCCCCTCAATATCAGCAGGGAACACTCATGACAGATATTCTACTAACATTTCACACATTCTAAAGCACTTCACTTTTCCATAGATGCTGCAGTGCATTAGGAAACATCCAAAGGCTGCAGTCTTATCACAGTCTCTGGTTGGGAAAACTCTTTATATTCAGTGACTTATAAAGAACAGACAGCTTCACAGCACTGCTGCTTTGCACTGGGCAGAGCTTCACATTTGGAATTTATCTATACCACCACAAACCACAGCACTGCAACACTGATGAGTTTTACATCCATGACTGAACATCATGCTCTTTTCTCCATCAGAAGCTCAAAGTAATTTTTACACACATTTACTTCAAGGATGTTTAAGTTTACTCTGAATTCAAGCTAATTACAGTTCACAGCATTTTCATTCAGTGAATCTGAAGGCTCCTTAAAAAACCTGGGCCTGATATTGAAGTCATCAGCATGAAGAACACCCACTGCCACAAAGGATAGTTTAAAGTAGGGAACACACCCTTGAAAAGATCATCCAGCCATCAGTGAAATACATCTGTACTGGGGATAAGGGGAATGAAGAAGGCACAGAGACACAAATGGCTTGCCACTGTCAACACAAAGCACAAAAAGAATGAAGAATGCTGTATTGGTATTTAATTGCATATAAAGTAATTTCATTACACACAAAGGATAAAGTATCTGTTCTTGCAAGATCTACTGTGCCAGTTTAATAAGTCATAAGTGGGCAAAGCCTCTTGCCACACAGCTGTTCCATCATGCTGGGCTGGCCTGCAGGATCGTAGGAAAACTACTCCAGGCAAACACCAATCCCAAACTGATACACCAAAGTCCAGTATAGTATCCAGGAAATGTCCACTTGATATAGCCCAGGTCCAAGAGAGCCAAAATGTATACAATCATATTCATGCATTGCCAAATCCATGTTCTCTAAATTCTTGCCAAAAAACATTTGTTCACCCTCTTGCTAGAATTTGTTAATGCAGCTCCAGCACAGTACCTGCCACAGCCATATGACTTTTGGTTGGCACAGAGCCCAGAGGAGCTCCCATCCACCACACGTGTCTCCCTCACAGTACATTTATCAGCACAGTTTGCATGCCATAAAAACAATTTCTATGTTTGTGTTGCTTTAACTTCACCTCATATTTCAGTGACCCAGCAAATATGCTCTGCTAACTTGGAGAGGTGAGTCATCTTCCTCACTCTCATTCCTTCTAAAAGGATTTTTCCTTCTCAACTTGGCTGTGATATTCACCCCTGGCTGTCACATGAAGCTGCTCACTTCACCTACAGGAAGGTCTCCAGGCAGAGTGACAGGAGAACATGTCAGTCTCAGTGCTCTCATCCAAGGAGAGGCTCCTAAAGAGCCATCCCCTTCTGCAACAAGGTACATTTCTACAGTGGCTCAAGAAGAAGTGCTTAACTGGGATGTCCCTTCCAAATCACAGCCTAGGACAGTATAGCTTCAGGCACTTGGAGAGATCTGGATTTTTACTTGTGTTTGATTTCTGGCTCATTTCTGACACAGGTTCACGCTCTCAGGAGCGGGTAATTTCATAAGCCCTTCTACCAGATAGTAAGTAAATACATTATGGTTCTGCATGAAGGAGCTGCAATATATACTGAAAAATCAATGCCTGCATAATTCTGCAGGCAAGAACTTCAAGATGTAATTTTACTTCAATATCTTATGTATTTACATGCTCTCACTGGGTACCAATAAAGGCTTAACAGGACTCTGTTTGAATACAGCTCTGCTATGGGTATGTACATTTGACAAGTGTACTATTAAAGCAGCTTTGATCTATTCACCCTGTGGCCTATTCTTATTTTCTATTTAGACAACAAAGTCATAATCATAAAAAATTATGGTCAACAGACTCAAAAATACAAGCAACCGTGGGATAGCAGGCAAAGAGCCTGTGACTAGCACAGGAAATGAAGAGCCACTGGATTGTTCCCTGTTTTATCTTGACAGGGTAGCCAGTCCCCATGATGGCTTTGACCTATTATTCTACAGCAAGGACCCTTTAAGGTGATCCCCCAGTTAAACAGCACTGGGGTTTCCATGCAGCAGAGAGGAAAAAGAACAAGTCAAGCAAGAGCAGGGTCCCAAGCAACGCTCAGGGGCTGATGCTGGAGCACACAGACCTGGCTGCCCAGCAGCTCTGCAAGATCAAATCCCAGAGATAGAACTACAGACAGACAAGTTGCACCCGGCTTGAACAGCCCTCCATGCCCTTGCAAACATCCCTCTGGATGACAAGGGTATTACAATCCACTTAGCTACTGCACAGTTTTGCTGCCTATATTTTGAGACAGGGAAAGCAAAGCTCAGTGTCCCTGTTTAGGGTTATATGTGAGCAGCAGAAATCAGTCATTTTGCCCAGGAAGAATTTGCTTGATATATCTTTTATTTCAAGTCAGATTCAAAAGCTTTGTCTTCAGCTTTGAAGACGCTAAACAAGCAGCACAAGATTACACACCCGGCTTGCACAGCTTACAGGAGACTCTGTGCCTGTCAGCCATCACTCACAGTGCACCTTAGCTTGGGTGCAGCAGAGACAATATCTCAGTGAAGGCTGAAGGAATGAAAAGCAATTTCTGCACTCACATGTCTGCAAATCAATGCACCAGTCAGACTTAAGGAGAGGCGTCTCCATAACAAAAGGAGGGCCAATTGTTACATTCACAGACTTCACAGTTAAGTGCACCCAATGAAGTATCACCAGCAGGGCTGTTAACCAAGAAAACTAAGTATTGTGTTGGTTTCTTTTGCTTTTGGGAAATCTGTGGGTTTGTTTTGTTTTAAGTCTGAAGCTGAATAAGGCCTGGAAATTTCTGATGGGTTTTACTGTGATGAATGGAAGACAGACAAAACCTTCTGTGTTTTTACTGCAACTGATATAAGAACCATAGCACACTACTGGGTTACAGCCCAGTTTTGCACAGAAACATTTAATATGTAGAATGTGCTGTGACTTATCCCAGAGTATATTGCAGAGAACTTATCCATAAAATGCTGAAATAAATGAACCTTTGCAAAAAAAACCTAAAATTTTAACACATCAACATTTTACAAGCTTTGGTTAAAAATATGTCACTTTCTTTAAAATTACAAATTGTGAGCATATTTCACATTCTTCTAGCAGAAAAGAACTGCTGCTTTCTCATAAGCTTTGCACATAAGCCTTTGAAATCTCCCTGTTTGGCATCTTCTGAACACCAGGCAATTTTAAATACCTCATCCACTAGGATATACAGGTGCCAAAAGAGGATTGATTGAGAACAGAGATTGAACTGTAACTCTGAATGATTTCTCCTGTGAAGGAGACAAAAGAACAAATTGCAATACAGTTCACATGAGTGAAGCTGTATAATTGCAAAATGCAATCTCTCTCCATGGATAAGAACAAAGTTTCCCTATCAATATTTATAAGCTTGGTATTTCAGAATCTCATTAGAACACGTCTGATATCTCACAGGTTGTGCAGAAAATAAAAATAATGGCATATTTGCCATGGTTTTTGACAAACGCCAGCTTCTTTTTAAACAAACACCATCCTGCATCCTGCAGCACCCTGTGCTCACTGAATGTTCAGGCTGATGTTCTGCTTTAGGGAGTGTTTGTTGCTGTGTGTAGCAGAGCATGTCACTGTAAAGTTCATGCTTCGAAAAAGTCAAGCCTGCCTAACATATGTTGTTCTCCAACCTAGTAGAAATAAATATTTTAGTTACTTCCCCTCTTCTACAGTCAGGCTGATGTTTATCTTCTGCTTCTAGACAGTCTTTTCCTTTGGGCCTCTTTCATTTACACAATTTGATAAAAGAAACACTCTTCCAAATAACTTTGCTTTGGATGAAAAGCTTGGTTAGCATTTCCTTGCCTTTAGTGCAAGATCTCCCAAGCCACCAAGGAGATCTCAAATAAAAAATTAAAAGAGGCAGTTGAAACAAGCATCCAAACCTTTGTGTAACTCAGGAGAAGAACAAACAACAAACAAATGTTTTCCAAATCTACAGAAGCTTCAGAGGCAGGTCACAGGCTCCTGCATGGGAAGTGTACACAGGTGTACACTTGGCTTTGCACATACAAATCAGCAGTGCAGGAACAAATCATCCTGCCTTACATGCTTGCATTAATTCGAGTGCATGTATTCAATAACATGCACAAGCAACATCCTTGCACAAACAAATGATCTCTACCCTCTATTCCTCTCTTTATAAAAAAAAAAACCCACACACTTTTAAAGCTCTTTTTGAGCCATAAGTGTGACAGAGACTGTACTGAAGGCCCTAAAACAACAAAAACCCTGCATTAAGGCAGATACATCAGAGGCAGCACCCTGTGATACACATCTATGTTATCACTCCTGAGCAGATCAGAACAAGAGTGAGCCTTGCACATCGTTCAGCATGAGGATTTGGTTTGGCATGGTCAAATCTGGGCAGGAACCGTAATGAGAATAAGGGAACTCATAATATAAAAGTCTTTACAACAACTTCCCTGTTGAACTCTTCCACTGTTAAAACATAAATCTTGACACAGTTTTACTTTTCAAGTTCATTCTAAAACCTGATCCTGGCTCTACAGAACAACAAGAACTCCAAATTGGATCTCCAGGACTGCTTGGCATAAAACACACTCCTTCAATTTTAAACAACAAATATATTCTTTTGACCTCTATATGATGAATCTTAATATTCTTCTGGGATATCAGTGTCTTCAGCAAGCGTGAATATAAGGAGCAGCACCCACAGAAAGGCTGAGCATTACATATCCCCACCTCTTCACAGCAGAAAGTGGGCACATTGTCCAGCTGGGAACAGGTAGGAAATACTGAGCTTCCCAGTGTCAAGACCTCTGTTCTTGTTCAGTGGCACCTAAACAAAATCTCTAATGCATGAATGTCTCTCCTTTAAAGAAAAAGAAGAGACCCTAAAAATTTCATTTTCTTTTCAGCCTTTAGAGGTGTCTTTTTAAATCTCTCAAAAATTCACAATTTTTCATATTAGTTTTGAACATTTTCTGCATAAATTTGAAAACAATACCTTTGTGTTTCTTGCACATTGGCAGTAAGACTAAAAATTAAACAAGTTCAGTATTAAAGTGTAGGAGTTAACAACATATCTTTAAAATAACTTGCCCCATATTAACAAGACAGCTTTGAGGAGCACTCCATGTAGACACTCTGAATAAACAGAACAGAAATCCTGTGAAAGACAAATGGCTACTTACAGCAAGAGCTGCCATGAATGTAGGAATGCAAAAATCTGTGTGCAAGTTAATGCATCTCTGGGTGGATGATCATTGTTTCTCTGGGTGGCCCAAAGTTTGGTTAAGTACTCTGCTGTGAA
Organism: Pseudopipra pipra; assembly: GCF_036250125.1. Taxonomy (NCBI): domain Eukaryota; kingdom Metazoa; phylum Chordata; class Aves; order Passeriformes; family Pipridae; genus Pseudopipra; species Pseudopipra pipra. The sequence goes on from NC_087561.1 coordinate 9,006,523, forward strand.
GTTATAATGGCATTCATATTTAGTACCTCTTAACACCTATATGGTATATATAGAAATAATGTTAAATTTATACAGAAACATCCCCAGAACAACATCTAAACCTGGTCATCACTGCTGTTCATGACTCTATACAACACAGATATTTTAGGTTTCTGTTTAACACTATTTAGGGAGAACAAGGGGAGGGTGGGCTCTGGAAAGGTAACAAGGACCATACTCTATTAACCCAGAAACCATTAGCAGGAAAGGAACATTGACTAATTCACTGTCTTAAAGTCACTTGTGTTCAAGATGCCACTTCATTAAAAAGACACACAAAACTAGGAACTAGCTGGAGATACTTAGTACATTTCTGGTACAAATTAAAGTGCCAACTGCAGAGGAACCCTGCATAAAGACTACAACAATAACCAGTCAGTGGTAGCCCACCTGTGAGAATCACTAGCACTGCTACAGGAATAATACTTATCTTCCCTGCAGGGGTGTTGTGAAGATTAATTATAGCTAATGTTTGGACAACACTGAACATGCAAAGTGCAATGCAAGTGCAAAGTATTCTCATCTGTGTCCCAGTGAGGATATTTGACTCTCCACAGAGGGGGCTGTTTTGAGAGCTGGCTCTCCCACGCCAGCATTGCTCATCCTTGTACTTTCTGCCATAGTGCCTGTTGCTTTATGCAACAATAAACCAGTAGCAGGTTTAATTGTTTGTGGTTTATAAGAGTTATGTACACCTTCAGTGCTTCACAAATTGCTAGTTTTACATGACACTTCATCTCCTTGGACACCTCAACCCCAGAAGGGTTGTCAAGCATTAGGACAGACTGCCCAGGGAAGTCACACATGGTGAGCAGACCCAGTGACAACCACCCATGAGTTGTCAAAAATCAAACGCTCCCTGCAGCCAGGATGCAGCTGCAAACACAGTGATATCATATCTCTTGTAGTCTGCCAAAAGCACTAAGAAGGGACCCTGGAGCAGGTCACAGGTTTGCTCGGTGCATGACCAGGAGAAAGACTTCAGCAGCTGAAGAGCAGCACAAATACCTACAGCCTTTCATTAGCCTGGAACATGCCATGTGTGTCAAATGGATGGAAACTGTGGCATTATTCCTCACAAACTATTTCAAATATATGGCTTCTATTTTTTACTATAAACAGTTCTTCCAAAATAAAAATTGAACCTCCATCCTGTCAGCACCTCAGTGAACACAATGACTTCTCATGATTTGGTGCAACTTGTAGACATTAATCAATGACTGCTATTTTTAACAGCCCAAATAATGACATGGCTATTTGGGGATCTCAGGTCCATTGGACCTTCAGAATATTTAAGTACAGTTAATATTCAATTACTGCTGAAGAAAAGAGAAATTAAGGATGAATTTCCTCTAAGAACAAATATCACAAATCACCACTCCTGAACACAGAGAACCACTCCAGTGTATTTGTAATGCATTGCCAGAAATATTTCACATCTCCCTGATATGAAAACAACAGCATAAAATAATAACACATTTTTCTCCTTTGACACAAGTGCTTACAAATAAAAATCCCTAAAAGGCACAACAGAAATCTAAAACAATTCAAGAACATGAAAATGAAAAGTAAATATGAAAATAAACTGTCATTTTAGCATGATCCTTCCTAATTAGGAGTAAACAATGAAATGTTATGTAAAGAGCACTATATTCTCCTTCTGTTAGCTCCACAGAAACTGAGCCTCAACAGGAATGTTTCAGTGAAATGCTAGCTCCCCTCTATCCTCTCTTGAGTTGCCCCAGGCAGTAATTAATGCTCCTGTAGGGACTCAGTCACTCTTTCACCAGTGAAGTCTCAAAAGCCATCCCCACTTGGAGGGTTCCTCAGAAGGAATCTCAATGCACCAAAGCAGCAATCCACAGCAATCAGAGGTCAAAGTCCCACCACATTAAGTGAAACATGGTTATATTGTAAGGAACAAGTTACTTGTCTACATTGAAGAACTACACATTTTCAACAATACCCGTGCCAACACTCAACAGCAGGGTGTTTGCATCCTCCTGTACATCACCAGAGCCTGTAAGCTAAAATGGTCCCAATAACACACTCATGACTTGCTATCTCCCCCCAGAGGCTAAGGAAGAGGTAGTGAAGTCCCAGAGGCTTGGAGAAGTGACTAATCAAAGAATGAACTTTTTAAAAGGGCTTAAAGATACTTTTTTATTTCTGAATTTTCCAGACAATTACTGAGGTCACAACGACCAAGAAATAATTAAATGCCTGTGGTGTAGCAAAAGCCAGATTTGGAGGCACAGCAAGGAAGAAAAGATGCACAGTTCAGGCACTAACCTACTGGCAGCCACCAATTTAAATCCTTTTTTCGCTGAGGACTGCTGCTGTCACTCAGAGTAAACCAAGCTCCTCTGTGCAGCTCTGGCCCAGTCCTGGGGACAGCAGCAACTCTGCCCCTCGCAGAGCACTAAGCAGATAAAAATGGTGGACGCTGTGAAGAAATTCAATATCATGTCAACAGGGCACAGGAACCATGCACGAGGATGGATGTTGGAACAAGTCAGGAGGTGGCATTTCAGGAGGCAGCCTTTCATCCTGAAGGCAGAACTCAAAAGAGGCCTGAAGCCACAGTTCACAATATTTACCCCTTTTAACCTTTTTATTGAGCCCACACTGAGTCATTCCCAGACAGGTTTCTCAGCGTGTCAGGTTTGCAGTGGAGAAGAGTTTGTCCCAAAGATTTAGGGAGGTACAGGATAACAAAAAGCTCATTACAAGCTGTATTTCTGTTCTTAAATATGTATACACAGTCCCCAAGTCTGGAAGGGGACATTTGCACTGGACTTGCAGATACTTAACAAGAGGCACAGAATGAAGCCCTTCCAGCACAGCTCACGGACACCAGACTCCCCCATGGCTTCTGGGTGCCAATGTTTCTCAGAGCCCAGTAATAGCTGTCATTTCCATACCAAAATATTGGCAGGCACTGTCCACCTGTCTTGAACAGTGTTTGTGACATGAAACTGTTGAAGTGATTCCATTTGAAAAAGTGACAACACTTTGCCTCTGATTTTCTGTCACAAAATTCAGGCAGCAAAGTCAGGGCGCCAGGCACATGTGATTTTCCAAGGTCTGGGAATTGTTTCCAAGGACTAGGGATGGATCCAAAAGCTATGTGAATTAATGATTTCTCTTTCCTGCAGCTTCATGGTAAATTCCTAGATTCAAACCCCACTTAGCAGCAAGAACAAATATGTCAAAACATTTAAACTCAAAAAAATTCTCAAAACACTGAAAACTGAAAGGACAATCCATTAGAGGGATAGTTGTTCAGGATTTTCACTTGGGCATGGAACAAAACTTTCTCCACTAAGGACAGTTTGCAACAACTCTACGCTTCTCTTTAGCCTCCAGAACACCAGTTACTCACAGTGCTTTTGCTGGAGACTGGCCCTGTAAGCTGCCTCTCTTGAGGCCAAGCCTCCAAGAAACCATATTCCTCATTCTCTCCCACCAGCCCCTGTTCTTTGGGGTTGGCAAGTAAAGCAAGGAACTTCTAGAGAGAATGACTGTGATGGTAACCTGGTGAGTTGGTAACTCCTGCCCTGCATGCTATGTTTTTCCAATATAATCACTGCTACTGGCCAATGACCAGCAGCAAACTCAGGAGCATGTGAATCCATTGGAATGATTTGCAGTTCAGTCAAGCCTAGACTGGACTTGTCTGCACACACATCATTCTGCACTCCCATTATGTCAGCATTTGTTCTCAATCATGACAGCAGTCATTGGAATACCAATAATTTCTGACACAAACCACAGCTATTGCCAGCTACAAGTGTAGAGGAAAACACGTATCCTGTGCAACTCTGGAAACGAGGGGATGGTCAGACAACATTTGCAATATCTGAGCAAAAAGCTTTCCTGTACAGAACTTCTCATTTTGTATCATTCCAAATACAACTATTTAACAGAAGGTGCAAATCTCAATCTGGTTTAATTAACAGTTACAGGGTTTTATAACAGGCATACCACATTTGGGATGACTATCCTTCAAAAAAAGCACTTTAGTAGGAAAGTGTTATTGATCTAATGGAAAGAATGACTACCCCTAAGGATTACTACAAGTAAGTCTAATAATAGTATAGAAAATATGTCCAGTGCAGGAAAAAAAAAAAGACTCTAAAGTATCTCGGAGCAAGCTACAAAACACTGCCAAGTTTGTCTATAGGGTCAAATCAACACATTATTTCTGTAATTAGCAGTTCTTTTTATGAAAATCAGCATCATATCTCTGAAGTTACCCACTAGCTTCACTTCTAAGGTTATTGTTTCAGTTTTTTAGAAAGCTGCTGAGATTATATGTGAATATTTCAAGTGTACTGTCCAGGCTTAGCCAAGACAAAAATATTATGTGAAGTCAAGTCAACATTGCTTTGCATCATACTGTCCTGCTTACCAGAGAGTTGACCCAGGTTACAGCTGTATTTCAAGTCTGCCCCATCACTTGAAAAGGACAAATTGTCCTTGGGATTTAGAATAATTCCAGAAGCAAGTCCTTCTCTCATTAGCAAGATCTGCAGGGTGAGAATAACCCAAACAAGGGTACAACTCCTTTACTGCAGATAAACCACCTGAAAAACATCTATTGAGCCACCCCAGAGGGCAGAGGCACCTGGAAGAGGATGGTTTAAGCAGACAGCCTGCCTGCCACTCCAGCTCTCACTCCCTCAGGATGAAGCCTTCACTGCAGAAGCAGCTCAGCACTGGCACAATCTGTGCAGAGACATTCGAGCGCAGTTGTTGTGACAGGCAGTACCTGAACACTAAAGGAAAAGAGGATGATGAGTTCAGAGGCTCTTCTGCTGCCTTTGGGACTGGTTATACTCCAACACATGATTGGGAAAGTCAAAATGCATGTAACTAGAAAGAACTGCTTGAGGGTACTCCCCTGCCTCAGTCACGGGTTTCCATTCAGCACACTGCCGGTCGAACTGCATTCTACCAAGTATTCTACTACTGTTCCTGAGGATCAGTCATATTTCTTGTGTACTGAATACTTATTTCAAACACTGAAAAGCCTTTCCTAAGAAACCTTGAAAAAGTCCCATGCAACCAAACCTTCCACAGAGAGGCCTCCCATTTGAAACAATGGAACCACATATGTCCTGCTGTTCTGCACCAGCTCCCACTGCTGATCCAATATATACACAAATGTACAGGAATAAGCTACAGCATGAGGTGTCTTGGTCTAAAGAGGAGTTCATTCTGCTGAAAGCATCGTGTTTTGCAACCCAACCTCTATGGTTCAGATCCCAGTACCACAGATAGATGTTCATGCAAACCATTCCAGCTCATGAAAATAGAGCTGTTCTTGGGAGCCTGATGGATGCAAGTTAGGATGACTAAGGCTGTAGCATGCTGTGAACTTAGAATCTGACTCTTAAACTGCGTGGTGTGCAGTGTGAAAGCCTACGATGTCTCAGTAATTGCCAGAACAAGTAATTGAGTTTTCATATTCTGAACTAACCCTGCCTGAGGATTTTAATACTCTTCAATTACAGAATCCCACCTCTTCTCCCCAGACTCTGGGGATTTGATATTATTTAAATCAAATTAAAGGAAATACTCTACGCAGAACAACCCTGAGCCTCATGTAAACTAGCAGGAATCATAATCCAGACCTTGCCTCATACACATTCAGCGAGACACAACTTTGCCCGACCCACACCCCCTCCAGTCACCGCCAGAGCACAAGATACTCTTTCGTTAAACTGTGCAGCACAAAGCCTCAAATCAGTGTGTCACCAAATCCTGCTGTCCCCAGGAACACCTCACTTTGCTATAAGAAAATAAAGTGAACAAAACATCTAAAGCTGGGAAGGTGGGCAGTACACTAAGGGAAAAACATTCAAGTTTGTATGCAAAAATATGCAGACCTAGGCAAAGGTTTCATTTTCCCTGCAACACAGCCTTGTGACAGACAAAGGCTGACAGACACGTGAGCTTTGTTCAGGAGATTCCAGAGGAATTTTGACACTTACTTCCAGAGGAATGCAATCCTACCTGAAGACCTGTGTGTCAGTAGAAGGGAAGCACCCTTCTATGGAGTGCTTGAGCATGATTGCATTTCCATTTTATTAGAGATGTCTGTCTGCCTTTCGCTGAACACCTCACCACTTAGAATGTCAAGCTTCCAAAAGCAATTTTCTTGTACTGTTTTTATTGGGTCTGATCCAAAATCAGATTTGTTTGTTTGTTCTTTGAAGTGAGGTAAATTAAAGAAATACTACAGTACTACCTTGAGTTACAGGCAGTGAAACAGCATAACATACATCAGTAATACCAAGTTACAACCAAGTCTTAACTGTGAGTCATTGAGTTATGAAGAATGGCTGTCTACTGACAATCTTCATATATTCCATAGGATTATCTTCATCTCCTTGACACTGAAAGAATTCCTGTGTCAAAGGGGTTCTTTGACATCAGCTCTGAAGGGCTCAGGTTACACACCTCCTCTGACAAGTAGCACAGCATAGTGAGAACAGATCTACAGAGTAAAATAGGCTGTGCTAAAGACCAAATTATTGCATTATACACACTTCTGAGAGATTTCCCTTCAGCCCAAATCTTGTTGGCCCCAGTGAAGGACAGGCCCATTGGTCATCTGAACATATTAAATGCAATCCTAAATTGAATGAAAGTGAACTGCAGAACACTAGAGAAATCCAGGTTATGTGCTCCAAGACAGTGCCACGATGCAAACAAAAGTACTCTAACCAAGGACAGTTCAGAGACAAAATTCAAAAATACACTTAATTGAAGCTAAAAGGCTAATGTAGAAAGAGAATTTGCTCTCCTGCAGCAAACACTTAAATATTCAGCATATCTGAACCTTGTATACCAATTCTTGCAGGAGACAAGAAAAGTACAGAGCTAATGGTGTTCCTGAGCCTCCAAGTTCTCCTGAGAGGCACAGGTTTGTACTCTAAGAAATTTCTTCTGGGTTACAGCAGCCCTAAGATCCCAGCAAAAAAATCCAATTTCAGTTGAGTTACAGACATGAAGATTGTGCAAATGGAGACCTGACCAGGTGTGATTGTAGGAGGTGCTGAATCACAACCATCTCTCATAGATGATTCTTAAATGCAGAGCAAATTCTTCAATTCAACCAGGATGCAGTTAGTGTTTTGGGGTCAAGATATATCTTCAGCAATACACTTAACTCAGCAATGTCATTCCACAGAGTGCTGAAGTACACATGACCCTCAGGTTAAAATTACATCTCAATCCAACATGTAATTTGAACACAAGCTTCCTACAGGGACCAGGATCTACAGCAGTCCAAAGCTTGTATATAACCCAGAAGTCTTTCCAGAGGGAAGCCTCTTCTCCTTATTGTTCTCTTTGCTGTGAAGCATTTCCCTTGGGAGCTGCTCTGCACAGAGCTCTAAGTCAGCCTTCAACTGGAAAGGACTCCCAGTGACAGAAGGTTGGAGCAGGCAGAGCTCAGTGTCTGCTCAGACAGCCCTCCCAGGGCAAAGCCACTCCACTCCCATTACTGGCAATCAGTGGCATGGAAAGAACAGTCTCTGCACAGTGGGTTTCCCACCACCCATTTTGAAAGATATGCTTTAGAAATCCTTGAGTTGCCCACATTTAGACAGCAAGACTGGACCCCACCCATTTATTCTGTCATGATAAATATTTTTATGAAGGTATATAAATGATGATAAATCTCTTCTGTTAGCAGATTTAATTATGGGGTTTACATTAATAAAGCCTCAGGCTTTTACTGATATGAGTAGCATTCCCTAGCATGCATTTGAATGAGAAAGTGCAGAAAGATTAGAAATTAATCTTTGAAGTTGACTAAATAGTCAGCAAAAGTTCCTGTTTCCACAGCCTGCTGTAAAGTTTTTGATAAATTATAAAATCCAGCTTTTTATGTCCAACCAATACAGTGACATTTGAACTGACTTTAAAGGATCTCAGACATCAGCTAATCCAGCAAAGCCAACAACTGCCTTCTCTAAGTAAACACATGTAACTTTTCATGATATGGAAACAGTCTGTGCCTCTCTGCACCTCACATGGACAGAGACAAATGGGGAACTCTGAAAGCCTTCAGTACTCACCCAGTCTCCAGGAAAATCCAGCTGCACAGCTCCCAGAGCACATGCTTTCTCAGTTCTTGCCTCTAACACACTTTATTAAAAGATACCAGTCAAGACATCTCCATTTCCAATACAGATTTAAGCATATATTTCCTAAAAAAAATTTTTGCAACTGATTAGGACAAAATGTGACTCCTCTAGGACTAAACACACACACCAAGAGATAAGAGATGCCAAGTTAAAGTTCTCAAGTCCAGTTCAGGCTGACAGAGCTGAATCTGTTATAAGCTAAATCAGTGCCTTAACAAGTGGTCTACTGTTATTACTTCAGATAAGCCACCAAGTTTAAATTTAGAAATGGCAGACTGCCATGAATCAAACAATGAAATCTTCCTGTTAAAAGGTTCTGGGCAAGCTTTAGTCTGAACTCCGCATGGGCAAACACTACTGCTTGTGGCGAGCTGTGTTGATCCCACAAATATCAACAGAAACACAAATGCAGGATCAAGATTTTCATTTGTCAGAGACTGGGAGGTCCTTGTGCATCATAAGCAGTCTGGTCAAAGTGTTGGTCTGCTCCCATCCCCTGAAACCTGCTGTGAAGGACCATGGGACCCTTCATTTGTCAGTCCTTGGCTGACTCATCATCATCTTCAACTCTGTGGTTCATCTCCCACCACTACCATTGGACAGTAGCACCAGGGCCTTTGTTTTCATGGTCAGCAAAACAATAGATGTTTTATACCCCTATAAAGGCAACAGCCTTTACTAGGAGCTAAACTTTAGCTGGCCTCCAGCTGGAGCCTTCTCCCTGCCTGATATTTATCTCTTAGATATTTATAGACAAACATATCCCCCTCTTGGCCTCAGCAATACTATGCTAAGCAAACAAGCCAACCTCTCCTAGTCTCCTCTCATAAAGTAAGCTCTCCATTTTCCTTATCACAGTAGCAAGCTTCCTTTGCACCAGTTTATTTCCCTTGGACATGGGTCATCAGAACTGTACACAATGTTCCACAAGAAATCAATTCAGGTCCTTGTTAAGTAGCACTTATGCTCTCCAGTGGAAGCAGCTTTCACTGATACATCACAATTCTCTCTAATTCCTGCCCCTCAGTCTCCTGCAGGCTCTCCATTCCCATTTTCTCCACTCCTGTCCCCTCAAATGCAAAGACCACAGCCACCATTTCCATGCCCAAGGCACAGGTCTCCTGAGGGCAAAGTGAGCATCTCAGGGAAGGCAAAACTCAGATGACATTCCTTATCCTGCGATAGCCAGAGATATTGGACAGGACACCAGAGGTAGAGTCCTGTCCCAGCTGGAATTTTGCAGTGTTTGAGCACAGTCTGACCATATTTGGACAAATCTTCCCCAGGAACCTTGACAAAAAAATTGCAACCAGATGATTATTTTTCTACATCCCCTCCAGCCATAGAAATACAAGACAAGTTAAAGGACTGTCCTATCTGTAACATTTCTAGAGCTTCTTATCCAGAAGACTATCATCTCATTCCTTTCACAAGAGATCTTTAATGGTTTTTGTTGGAATTCCTCTTCTCTTTCAATCACAACTGGCGATATTATTGACCTGTTTAAATTTTAACTAGAATGCTGAAGAAACACTCTAAAATGAATATGTAACAACAAGCACTCTGCAAGGTTTTACTTCTGGCACTGGGCAGTCAGAGCATGTTGAATTCAAGTCCTATTTACACCTCCTTCTATTAACTGAAAGACTTCACTGGCCAGTGATGGATGCAGTTGTCTGAAAGTCCATTATACTATGCAATCCCTGCTATCTTGAGAAGTCAGGCATAGGAGTATAAATTAACTGTGTTTCACATTGTAATATATGCAGCATCCCTAATTTGGAAACAACATGTACTTATTACTTTTGTTTTAACCAGTACCATTCATATAACAAAAAAAAAATTCATCTCCACAGTTCAGCAGATGCTCCAATATTTGATAATTTTACTTCACCTTCATTTTCAAAACATATTTTGGGTTTGGCAAAGAAAGAATCTAGTTAAAATCCTCAGTGCCCTTCAAATCTGACTTTAAAAAAAATCAGGGTTTAGTGAGATTATATAATTAAAGGTGCTAAAAAACCTACATTTGTTGTTCAAAAATCACCATTTTCTGCAGTCATAGCCTTCTGCTTTCAATGGAAGCTTCCACTGAGTTTCAGTTGTCCCACTGAGAAACATTAATTGAACTATACAAGTCCTTGGTAAAAATACTTATTTACAAACTCAGGAAATACTGAAAAGCATGCAGAACTATTCTATGCTTCTCATGAATACAATAGGGCAACCTGTCATAAAAAAAAAAGCTTCAAATCTACAGCACATATTTACAAGTCTGTAATTCAGTTTGGGGTTTTTTGTGGAAAGATACAAGGTCACAGAGGGAATTTCATTATAAATGAGGAAAAACGGGCTTTTAAATCAGCACTATTTCATTGAAGGATCCTGCTCTTTTCAGACACTGAGTTCCAGTTTGGAAAGCACTTTTTTTCCCCATTGCAGTGAAAAGCCTGAATCAAATGTTGGCTGAAACCCTGGCAGCAGGGCAGTCAGCAGCACTGCGCCAGTTAAACACTGACATCTACAGTCGTGTCTTGGGAAAAAGACCGTCTCTGGTGTAGGATCCAACAAAACCATCGGCCCCTACTCACACTCAGCGGGCACCTCCCGTTCCTAACGACCTGCTGTGAAACTCGCTGCACAGACTAAGGGTGGTGCTGTGCCATCAGACCTGCCAGAGCTACTGTTTGGTGTTAAGAGGGGAAGGACAGACACACACGGAACAACCACCACAGGCAGGAGGCAGGAAAGACACACAGGGCTCAGAGTCAGGTCCGTGGCTGCATTTTTCAGCACTTCAACTTCCATCACTTCAACTGAAGTTCACTCTGTGCTGGCACTGGCAAGAGAAGGAAACAGCTTGTGGTTTCTACTGCTCCAAATGGGAAGGGGGTGGGTAATTATACTGTTAATTAGACCAGTAATTGCAATTAAAAAGTTAATTTGATAACTTAGATAGTAGCTGAGCCACATGCTGCCAACAAACAAAACTGAATGAGAGGTATGAGTTTAACAACATTTCCTGCTGAAAAAGAAAAAATGTTCACAGCCAGAGTACATCTCTAAATTAGATGATTAACACTAGAGCTTGGCCTTGAATTTTCCTCAGGTGAGAACACATGCCTGGATCTGGACAAATCCTTCTCAGATGCATGTCTTCTGTTCCAACTGCTGCAGAACAAGCTCTCAATTTTTTAAACTATCCAGGAAAAATGAAGCTCTAAGAAGTCTATGGCAACAGCTATTCCCAGGCTCTGTGCATTCATCCCGTGCCATACCTCCAACTCCACTGTCAGCTCACCAGTCCTCACTTTGTCACTCCAGCACAGCATGGAAGGATCACAGAAGCATCTGAGAAGTTCACTCCTGCTAAACTCCAGTAGCTGACACTGCACTGCTGCTCCTCCACAGTCCACACACACACACCCCTCAAGCCATCTCTCCGTCCATGCTTTCTAAGGTTGATTTTATTAGTCAGTGCTCGCTCACATTGAAGGGATCAGCATCTCAAGGGTGACTTTACACCTTCGGAGATCCAGTTCCTTCAGAGCGACCTGAGCTCACTTTATTACACTCTCTTCAATATTGCCCAAATGAGAAGTCTCAGTACTCACAGCAGAGAGGAACAGTTAAGCTCCCCCTGCTACATACAGAGGGATACACATAAAACTCATGTTAATAGCAGGGAAAGGGAGAAGTCAGTTCTGCAAAGTCCTCAAGAAGCTGCAGTTCTTCAGTTTCCCAGTCCTTCCACTCTCAAACAGGGGGAGCCAAACCTACCTTTGGATTAGGTGTGCAACTGAAGGATGACACAAATATCTGCCTGTAAAATCCAACTGTGGCAGCTTTGAAAAGGTTTCATGTGAGAACTTTCATTGGCAAGAAAAGCAGATGACTGCTTTTAAATTATCACTGATGGACTACTTTGGAAAATAAACACTCACCTGTATTGTTTAAGTATTGGAATATTGGTTCTTTAAAGGTTTGTGCTGGGTCAAATTATTATGCAACTCACTAGAACATTAACTGAAAGAAAAGTTTCTTTGCAGTGTTAATACCAAACCATATCTTGTCGTGGAGAAAGATATTTTTCAGAGTTTCTCCTTGAAAACAAGAAACTGTCAGCTAAGGCCAGTAAATAGGGAGTGCATTCAAAGGATGAGAGGAGGAGAACTCTTAACTGCAAATCCCTGGACTACTTCTATCATCACTCAAAGGAACAAAACATATCTGGGTGTTTATACATCACTATAATTTATTCAGGGAGGTGGCAGGTTTTACACTTGTATAGTCAATTATAGAATGCTGTATTGCTCGTCAGCAAAAGTACACACAACATAAGTTTCAAGAGACCATTATAGAGCTCAAATATGCTCACAACTAGTGATCTCAAGCCTGTTATTACATCCTTTCCCATTTTTCCAGCCTATCAAGTCACAAAAAAAAAATCTTGCTGCCGTTAAAAGAAACAAGAAAAAAAGATAAGATGCAGTGTTTTGTAGAAGAATTTTGACACTATTCCCCCACCCTCCCCCAAAAAAGTTTTCCAACTTACTAGTAAGTGACATTTCAGCTTCTATTGCAAAGCATTTTCATTTAGCTTATAGAAGACAAAAGCCCCAAACTACTTGCCTTTTACTTCATCTCAGGTTTACTTGGCTATTCAATCACATAAAGTTGCCAGAATTTGTGTGTTTTCAAAAAATATCAGTTTTCAATCAAAAACCAACACAGGATCATGGGAGATTGAAATTTCCTGATGTTTCTATAAATTTAGTGGTTTTAATTATCTCTAAATGCCAGAAAATAATGCTAGGTGAAGGCCTATTATTTATTACATTATGTTGAAAGCCTTGCTGTTTAGAGATTTAGGATATGAGACTGAGGATAATTGATTTTTGAGGGAGGGGATATTTGTAGCTTGACCAAGGTTGGCTTTACCTTTGTCCCTCAAGACTTACATCACAACTAAGTTCCCCCTCTCAATTGTTTTCCAGCTCAGTTTATTGTTTCTTAATTTCCTGACACCAAAAAGGGTAGGACACTCCTCTCCCCCAAGCACTAAGTCCCTCCACAGACACCTCCCTTATCACTTCAAAAGGTAGTCAAAGGAGCAGGAAACACAAGTGTCCTTTTACAAACCAAAAATACTGCTAAAAATTAATTCCCTTTAATTTGCAAGACTGGTATTAGCAGGCATCTCAGCATACGCCAAACAAGCAGAAAAATGCAAAAAAGCAAAACACCCTCAAAATAGATTTGAAAGGATAAGAAAAACTGTTGTCATAAATAATGTAGGATCCGGGGAGTCAGTTTAGAAACCACTGCTCTGAGCAAGTCTCCAGATGTATGAGGAGGTCAGGCAATTACCTTCAGTTCTTGACTAATGTAACTGGTGTGCACAGCAAACCCACAAGACAAACTACAGGCAGAGTTCTAATTGCCCTGATTACACAGCTTTACAAGAAGCTTCCAACAAAATAAGATGCAGCAGTTTTCCTTTATTTGTATCTGACACTGAAGATCATGGGCAATCCATTTTTAAAATCCCCACTAAAGAAGCTATTAGCAGAAGCAAAGAATAATAAAAACAAGAGATGGGAAAACAGTGATCTAGTCAGTACCTTGAAGTATATCCTGTCTGTTTTAATATCTCTATTTTGCTTCCTTTATGAAGGTGTAGGTTTTTTAAAAAGGCCCAACAGTATTAATAGCAAAAATAGTAACTTGATATAATTTCTTGATGACATAATGTAGCAGTGAAGATCTTTTTTGAGATATAAAAAATGTTTTCTCTCACTAAATAGGCTCACAAAGAAGAGTTTGCAGCACAAGCATTACCCTCTAACTTGAACTGAACTTCTTCCACTGCTACTGACAAAAATGTCAACTTAATCAATAGGTTATATTCAACTGTCAGAGTCTCTCCTACACTTACATTTTATCTCGCTCTTCAATTGTTAGAGAGGAAGGAGAAGTGAGCTACCTAAATCAACATAAAGCCAAACACTGCAAGGGGAGGGGAATTTTCTATAGCCTGCAAAGATGAAACTCTCCCCCAGCTCTCTCTGTGCTGTTGTGCAAAGGAGAGGTGTGCAGGGAAGGAACACTTTCACCCTAACCCCACATGCTTCCAGCAAGGGCAGGTCACAATATTATGTCTTGCAATTCTTCTGCACTAAGGGATCCCTTTCTCCACCACTGCAAAAGGCCTGTTTCATCTCTGAGCTCAAGAGCTCTGTCTGCATGAAGTAATTCATATGTGCACATGGACCAGAACAGGTACACAGAAAACACTGAAATCTTAAAGTTTTCAAAAACTATTATCCATCTTTATCAATGTCTTTCCCACTTGAAAGGTATCCTACACCACAAATGGGGATGGACTGTGCTAAGAGTCAGTCTTCTTCTGCCACTTTGGGAACTTACCAGTGCAAGTGCTGACTACTCCTCTTACCAATAACATTGGGTGGATTCCTATTTCTTTCACAGATTTGTGACCCTCATGTTGAATTATGTATCTTAATTGCCAACAGCATTACCTGGCCTATGCAATCAGTCTTCATTAAACACCATCTCTTTTACCACTTTAACAGACTGACCAGTGAAATACTGACTGGTACTTGCTGATAATTTGGAAAGAAGCAAAAGGCTAAATGAGAACTGGATCAATATGCAGATTCTGACCCCAGATCAGCAAAGCAGAGCTAGTACAGCCTGGCCTCCAAGCAGAAATCACCAGCTGGATCAGGGAAATCTAGGTGGAAATTCCTGATCCATCAAGCTTCTCCACGATTTGGACAAATACATTTGGCCCATAGCTGATTTTCCCAAATAGTATCTGGGTACTTACTGGAACTTTCAGGTGGCTCACTCCCACAGCCAGGGGCAAGGAAACACAACCTCCTGAGACATTTTAAATACACCTGGGTATTGATATGCATAAGTAGCCAGATATAGCTAGCCCTTAGTTTCTCTCTGCCTTCACTGTCTCCCACTGAAATGAAAGAAAAGCTGAAAATATGTATATAGAGAGAAAAACAGACTGAACCAGAAGCTCTGCTGGCATAAGTCTGGCACACATTTATTTGGCATAAATTTGGTCCAGCAGATTTGTTGTCTCAAAGCTTAAAATACACTAAAAACAAAGCTGCAGATTCAAAGCTTCATACTTCATCTTTGGAAGCCTGGGGTAGTTCTGGAGAATAGCTGTGAAAGCTACAAATGGCAATAATACATTTTTAATAAAATTGCTGTTTTAAATCATTTGTTTTTAACATCTATTTTGCAAGTCTCAGAGGAAACCAAAAGCCATTTTGTGGCAGCTTCCTCATTTTTATATATTATGAAGAATGTCCAGCTATAAATACTTGTTATGAATGGAGTTTGGTACTGAGGACAATAGCTGTAAAATAATGCCTGGGGGAATGAAAAATGTACTGAGGGTTTGATATAATGCTGACAGGCAGAGGCCCAATGCATTATTTCAGCATCAAGGTAACTTTTCTCTCCCAAGGACAATATTTTACACAGTGATTGCTTGAAAAAACCACCAATATTTCTTTTATTACACTAGTTGGTGTTTTCTCCCCGTACCCACATATTGAAATTACTATAAATCCTAGTTGCTTTGAGGAACATTACCCATTTCATTTATTTAGGTGATATGCTATTTTTTTCCACTCTGCTTCCCAAGTTTTCCAGAAAACTCTGCTTATTAAGTTGTTTCAGTCAGTTAAGGGGCAGAGGGGAGAAATCAGGTGCTCTCAGCACAGCTGTAATGATCCTGACCTCCAAAGAGATGAAGAGCAGTACAGTACATGAAATCAATAAACCCCCCAAATGCAGTCACAAATTCTGCATGTTATGTAGGTCCTGTGCAGCAAATTGCCAGCTGCACAGACAGGTTGTTGTGCAGCACAGACACAAGACATATGCAGGAATCCTTGTCTTTCCAGAAACACTGGGGAAAAAATTACACACACACTCTGTTAGCACACCACCTCAGCAGTGCTGTGATTCCCCACAAAGGCAGGACATGACACCACCAAAAGCAACTTGCTCTGTGCCCCAGCAGGAAACCTTTCAGACACATGCACAGAGCTCCAGCCTGGCCATCACTGCAAAGGCACACACTGAACAGCTGTGGCAGCAAGTGCTTTTAGACAAATTTCCAAATGCAAGAGCCTTTAAGGGGAGCTTGGTCAGCACAGTGCTACTGCCAAGGAAGCAGAGAGCACGCTGGCACACTGTGCCAACTGGACACTACGGGCACCCTGCACACTCCAGCTGCACAGGGGGAGGCTGCTGGGCTCAACCACACTCTCCTCTCACCCTCTCTGAGTCCATGAGCTGCAGATAACCTTTGAAAGCTTTCCATACATGAAAGCTTTTCCTAGCTCTGAGCACTCTTCCAACTGTAAACCCATTTTCTTCTATTCTCTTTTGCCAATGCTGAAGCACACGGACATGAAGGACATGGAGCAGGTCTAAGGGCACTCTCAGAGCTACAGGTTTCTCTGAGAAATGGCTGCCAGGCTGACTGGGAAGATACAGAGCTACAGGGGCAGTAGGTGTACAGAGCTGACTGCAGCAGGTTACTGTGCTGGCAGGGAGCAAGAGCACTAGAGAGTTTATATTTGCCAAGGTTTGTTATAATTCTCACTGTATTCTAACCACACAGAACAAACTCCCTTGACTAGGTTCTATAAGGCTGCTGCATCTTGAGTTTTAGTCACTAGCTCATTATGCTGTTAGTTTTCAGCCAGAGCAATTCCTGTTAGTCCTACAGAAGTGCAGCTCGTTCAGACAGTTCTGAAGAGCCCCTGTGGCCCAATTTACCAAGGAAAATTTCTTAAAATACATGCATTACTGCAGCACCTAGAGCTTGAGCCAGCAGAGACCGGCATACAAAATGCCCAGAGAAAAGAAATGGTCATGAAAATCTGCACAGGCAAGCCCAGCTAAGAGGAGGTTGAGGACACACGCTAAGCCACAGAACCAACACAGCACTGCTCCTTCTGGCACAGTGAAGCGCTGAATTTGTCATCTATGTGTCTTTTCCATTTTCATCACCTGCACAGTAATGCCTGTCTATCTAGGCAGAAATGACAGCAACCCTGGTAACTGTCACCAGAACATCGTGGATTGAAGCAGGAATGAAGATCCCACGCTCTGGGCTATTGCTTGCAATGGCACTATGGCCAATAAAACAAATTGGGACAAGAAAGATTGAGTGCTTTGTTTGATCAAATTACAAAAAAAAAAAATAATAGCTGAAGGGAACACAGGAGATGCAATATCTTGACTTCCATCAAACAGTGCCTCACAAAATCACTAAAATGCTTGAACCAAATTGGTTTGGACAGAAGCACTGTCAGATGGTTTGAAAGTTAACTGGAAATCAGAAGCAGTGAACAATGTTGGGAAGTGGTGTTTTGAACAAGAGCATTATTTGTAAGTGTGCTTCCACAAGGATCAACATAAGACTCCATTTTACACAACACTGCTGTGGAAGGATCTGGAAAAACAAATAAGTAACACAATAAATTTCTGAATAGTAACTGCACAGAACGAAGAGGAGCCAGTTGGAATTGAAAGTATGACCACACAGCCAGTAACACAACAAACCTATACTATTTTAACAAGTATGAAAACATTATGGCAAGAAAAATA
Organism: Pseudopipra pipra; assembly: GCF_036250125.1. Taxonomy (NCBI): domain Eukaryota; kingdom Metazoa; phylum Chordata; class Aves; order Passeriformes; family Pipridae; genus Pseudopipra; species Pseudopipra pipra. Next base: position 9,024,399 of record NC_087561.1, read on the forward strand.
GTGGGAAAGCAGTAAAAGCAAGAGATGCCTTGTCATTTGGCCAGCAGAGTAGCAGAACCATGACTAAGGCCATATGTTTTCCAAACACATTGCCATTCTCCTGAGCAGAGTAGATCAGATCACAGGGGACATGACAGCTACCTATGACATGTACCATCATTTGTTAAGAGCTGGCCATCTGAGGACTAGACACCTCTCAGTAAAGCTGAAAAGGTTTAAAGAAAGGTGTCTATATTTATTACATGCCAGGAGATTTTTGTTGTTAATTAGCAAGTGATTTTCCCTGAGCAGCAAGGAAGATGGAATGCAACAAAAGCTGACACTTGCAAACATTAGCAAAAAACAGATGGTCCTGCTCTCAGTCAGGGAGATGAGGCTACAGATTTGGTCTCTTGATCTGTATCCCCTTTCTTTTGTGTTATTAATCTGGAAATAAAATTCCCATACTATAATATAGTCAGACATTGTGCTCAGGCTGACACTACTGCTCTCAAAATTCACCTTCTGTCAAGTCTGTAGCTGAAAAATACAAATTTTTCCTTTGATTTCTGTCTGCTGTCAACATACCTCAGGTGTTACACATATCAGAGGAATCTTCATTAACAGCCTATGATCTGCTTTGCACAGTCAGTCTCACGGCTGATTAAGTTGCTAGATAAAACACACTGAGTTTCAGGTCCTAATTCTTTTTATCAACTCTAAGAAAACACTCCACATGATAAAATAACAAGTCTTACTGTTAATCTTCAGTAGCACTTAAAAAGTCTCAGATGCACAAATTAGAGAGATTCACATCTCCTGCTAAAATGTAATGGTCCAGGTGCATCAAAACACTCTGCAACCTCTCCCTGGCAGGGTTTGGCTGCACAGGGCCTGCTCTGACCTGGCAGAGTGATCCCCTGGGATCCAACTGCTGGGAAGAGCCACATGGGGGAAAGACACGGGAGAGGTCTGGGCTGAGGCCTCTCACCCTTGGTTTGGGAGGTCACTGCTCTGCCAGACTCAGCATCACCCTTGGTTCCCCAGCTCACATGCCCTTGCAGAGCACTCCAACCTCTCTGCTCCCTGACATCTGACTTGTTACCCACCTCTGGGGTAGAGCACCTGGTATTCAAAGTGATTAACAGGACCTAAGTAACTTCCACTCCTTTGTAACTAAAGTACATCACTGCTAAAACAAACTATTCCCAAACCCTGCTCTACAACCAACACTGACCCTCGGGCCATCATTAGTAGTTGAACATGGGCAGGAGACAGTCAAGGCAATGAGTGAGAACAGTGAGAGCTGTGGTGGATGATACTGCTGACATTCTGGGCATGCTGCTTGCCTCACACCCTCCCAACTCTCATCCTGACTGGTCTCTACACACCACAAAGCAGCAGCCTAGTGATATTTTGCTCCCAAACCCATGAAAGCTGGAATTGCCAAGAATCTGCTGCTCCCAAAATGCAAGCCATACAATGCAAGAATGGCCCATTCTCATGGATGCTCTGCAAAAGAAGGAAAAAGGCCCTTCAGGTCAGCACTGCTGAGCTACACCGAGATACATCTCAACATCAGTTATGACTGCGTGGCTCATAAGTGACACAGTAGTGACAAGACTCCATTTGCTTTGCTCTTTTCAATGGGGAGGGCATGGGGGACATTAACCAACAAGAGAGGAACTACATCCAGGCACGTTACAAAAACAGGGGGAAACATTAAAGTCATCAGACTTTGCTCCAATCCTACAACAGCATAACTGGCTAAAGTGAAAAACCCCAGTCTCAGGATCAACAGCACTATGTCCAACTGCTGCCACCGCTAACACCCAAGACAGATATTAAACTCAATGCTATTTAAAACCCTTTTTTAAATTACCTACACGATATTCTTCACAAGTCTGCAGACAACACCAAATCAAGACTAGTGCTTGAAATTCTGATCAGATATTTGCATGGTTCTTATTTTATTTTTTCCACCATGCAGGTGATCGAACACCAGTACAGGGGCCAAGTGGGTGGAGAAGCTTTATCCTTGGAGATATCTAAAACTCCACTGGATGGGGCCTGTGCTTTTGTATCCTCTCCATGCAATATTACTACAATGGGTTATGGAAGCCTGGACATTCAGACTAACACCCTATCTTCAGACTTCATTTTTGTTGAAGTATCTAGCTTCTCACACAAACTAAAATGGATTTTATTCAACACTAAGATGCAAGGAACAGACTGTCTAACAGCTACAGACACTCTCAAGCCATGTTGCCTCTCCTTGATGGCAATTGTTACAGTGGCATTTCGGGTTCAGTAGCCAATTTCAGGGCAAATTATGCAAACTATACAGGTTCTCCTCAGAATGAGGTACAAACCTTAGGTCAGCTACTTCACAGATTAAAAAGAAAAATAATTCACAATAAAACTCCTGATGGGCAGTGTGACTAATTACCTATCTAACCAAAAGCACATTTCCTCCCCTCCCCATGTGTCCTGAGCTCTGTAGAGATTGTCTGCCCGTGGGTTTTGTGAGCAGAGCAATTCTCAGCCTGCCATTCTTTGCACACACTCGCTGGCACTGCTGTGATAAATTGTTGCCTGTAGATGCACTGAATGTGCAGGAATAAAAAAAGGAACCTGTACTTATGGTAATACTGCTAGAAAAGAAAGAGCAAAGCACAAAGATGTTCATTTTAGCCATAGTGCAATAAGTAATGAAGGAATAAATTAGAGTTGATTAAATTATTGACGCTTATAATTTAGGAATCTTCTTGCTCAGCAGTAGATGTTTTCCTCCCATAGCTATTTGTGATGTGTGGGTGGAGCAGAGGTAGAGGGTGATATATTTGCAGCTGTATTTGGATAGCATGGGTTTGCAACCATTCAGTATTCTGAGATCTGGAAGCTGTTGACCTTGCCAGCAAACAGCAATTAGAAGTTCAGTAGGATTTGACTGTCCTAAAGCCTTGCTTTAAGGAAACCTTCAGCTTATCAACATGATACAAGCTTTCAGAATAAACATGGAAGGATCTCCTTGCTTATCAAGTACATAGCAGCATTATACTTACTGCAGCCTGAGACCTGCAGAGCATTTTTCTGGTTAGTTGGCACTTTTCTTTATAAGCAATTGTGCTACTAATGATTCTATTAAGCAAATAATGTTGAAAAGCATGCAGGAAATCTATTCTATATAATAATGGACTGCTTCTCCTTAAGAATGAGGTTCTGTGGAACTACAGAACATAAACCTTCCTTTTTTATAGAAAAATACCATGTTTTTCAGGATATTAAGGCTTAAGTAGTTATCAGAAAAACAGGACTCAACTAATTACAGCCCTGTGTTCTTTCAGCACAGCACTGAAGTGCATCAATTCAAAAGAAATTAAAGCTGCAGCCACTAAATGTCTCTGCAGAGTTTTGTAGCTCATGTTTTAGTGTTGTTTTGCCTTGTGAAGGAGCACAGGGCACCTGAACAACACTCCCATGGATCCCTACACATCACACAAACCATGAGGTCCTGCAGAAGGGAGACCACAACAACCCATCCACTGAACACTGAGCCCTCTGTGAGGCTTCAGCTGAAGCATAACCCAATTGTAACACACACCAGGACCAGGATCACCACCCAGTACAGAGTCCAAAAGCAAAGTAACACCACCACTCCCTCCCAAGTTCTTCCTTCCATGGTTTATTAGTTATCTGGGATGTTCAGGGCTCTCTGTTGTTACAGCCCTGACTCCCGTGGTAATTACAGGAACTCCCACAAACACAACAGGAGTCTCCTAAAGCAGGGAGTGCTGAGAGCACAAAAAGCCCATTTCTCCACAGTGCCTTCTCTTTCAGCTGCAGAGATGGACCTCCCTATACAACTCAGAAAGTCTCACTAATTTTTTCAATGGAAAGAAGCCTTCTTGAAACACCACTCCTGTTTTTTTAACCATCCTTTGTGCTAACCAACACCTGTCCCCCAGCAGCCTGCAATGTTTTCTACTGACACACAAAAAGCTGTTGACCTGGCCAGCAATTACAGATTCACTGGGAACAAGATGTCTTTAAAGTTTGCTCTAACGCAGCCCACCTAAGCCTGGGATCAAGTACACAGAAAGTCAAAGGTTCAGGTCCCTTCTTGCCAGAGGGAACTCAAGCACACCCTGCTTCAAGGAGGATTCTCCAGCAACAAGCTACTTGAGGCAAAGAAGAGCATTGCTTACACTCATACAGACTAGGCAGATCTACTCCACTTTGAGTAGTTACACACTCACTCACCAGAGAGGAGCACAGTACCCAAGGTACACTAGCAGAGGAAAACAACTTGAATTGCAGTCCTTCCTTCTAATTTATTACTATTTTATATATAACAGGATTCCAAGTTTCTCCCTCTCCCAATGTCTCCAAATCCCAAAGTGAAAACATCATACTCACTCACTCTTCTCTCAGCAGCCAATCTGTTCCTTTCTCCAAAGGGAACATGGTCTAGCAGTCAGAACACTTACTCAGATAGGTCAATTATTCCTAAATAAAGGAAAAAAAAAAAACATTAGTCCTCTCATAATACCATTTTCCCTTTCTGTAGGGCAGCAGAGAGCCTACACAGGCCCTGACAAATACCTGTTAGATCAGCAGCCCCACTAAAAACAAGCACAGGGAGACCACAAGCCCATATATAGAGGCTGGCCCACCCAGCACAGCTGGGACTGACCTCTCTGTGACCCAAGCAGCAGGATTTAAGGCACCTGTGGCACTTCAGTAGCAAAACCCAAGTACACCTGAAGACACGGACTTTGCCAGGGCTATTAAAGTTATAAGCATTTTAGCTTTGGACTTCCAAAAGTAGTAGCTTGTCTCATAACTGCCTTCTTGAGGATCTAACCCCAAGTAAATTCAGAAAGAAGGGAATAAGCCTTTGCTGGACATCATTACCTCCCTTCAATTTTAAGTATTATTCATTTAGGTCTTGATATAAACGTGGGTGAAAGCCCAGATCCTCAAGGAATAACCACCATTAGCCTTGTCCTGTATGTAGTAACCTTGACAACTTTACACCACCAGTCACAGATGATGGATTAATGAAGACTGATTTGAACCACCTGCACTCCATCAGAGTCTTTGCTCTGATCTTCACGCTGCCATAACTTTCCCTTTTAACTGATTCTGCCAGGTTTGAGGCTGTTAAGACAGCAAAGCACTCTACCTCCCTTCTGCAATTCAAAAAAAAAAAAACAACCAAAAAACACCACACCAATTTTCACCACTAAGAAATTTTTTTTACAGTAGTGAGCAGACTGACATGGCCCAGCTTCTGTCAAATGCTTGTGTGTGCACATGTAGTTGAGGCTTCAAAACTGACTCAAAATTTTGTGCTCAGCAGACCAGGCAAAAAAAAGGAGAGGCTTATGCCACAAACAAACTCACAACCACAGAAGATTATTGATATGTTTCCCAGCTCTTTCTGAAGACCATACAGAAAAATATTATTATAATATTACAAATATTATTATAATATTACAGAAGCAAAACTATAACAGCTGCTAAAACAACCTTAGTAAGACATAACCAGCATTATACAACAAGAGAACATATAGTAAGGCTGCTCCTTTCAAATGCTACAGTAGAAGAAGCCAGCCTGAAGCATGCAGTCCTGGCAATGCCAGAGCTATAAAGGGACATGGGAAAGCTCTTCAGAAAGAAAGAAGTTTAAAAAAAGACTTTGCCAAGCCTGCACTGTGTTCCAGCTTGATCTTTGGGTCTAGTGCTGAAAGTCAATGCCTGAGCAAATGCTGGAATCCCAGCAGCCATATGAATCCAGACAAGTCACTTAATCATGCTGTGTCTCCATCTTCTCATAGGAGTAGCACACAGCTTCTTCACTGGGGTAATGCAAAGCTGATTTCATTACTATTCACAAAGTGCTTTCTGCCCAGCAGAGGAAAGTATTAGGGAAATGCTAAGAATCTCTACTGCTGAGCTTCTCTTCTAAGCCAGCTCTTTTCATAAGTTATGTCCTACCAAGCATGTAAAAATTTCTTAGAACCTTCTTAATCAAGAAAGCAAACATACCCTCATTTGCCAAATGCAGGCTTGTAATTATGTGGAAATGAGGCAGAAACAGCACATACATGCATTAACATTGACATGATCAAGAGATAACAGCACCATTAATATAACCTCTTAGAAATGACAGTTTTCAGCCCAACAGTTGGAAAATCACAAGTGGGGCTCATTAAACATTTTCTTTTTTAAATGAATTAAACAAAGAGGAAAATGCTGCAGTAACTCAAGGGAGGAAAGGAGCAGTGGTGCTTAAATGCACCAAACACATTCTAAGATGTCCATCCAAATGGACCTATGGAGCCAGGTACCCAGAGCAGACATTCAGTGGACTACTGGATAGCTGTAAATAACCAGCTGACCTTGTACGAGCTTCTTCACCTGCTTCAGACAGAAAAAATCTGTCAGTAAAGATAAAAAAGCACATGCTGCTCATTAATGGACACTATCACCAAGGAATGGTATGGGATCAGGAAGGCAAGCAGCAGAACTGGGCATAGGAACAGAGAAGTCCATAAAACACTTGCCACTGCAACACAGGTTACCTGAAGGAAAGCACTGGGGAACCCCCTGAATGTGTGTTGGATTTCATTGAAAAGTCAGAGTAAAATATATTCCACTGTCAACCTGTAACATTGAAGATGTTCCTACTCCTACCAAAGCATGGACACATAAAGAAGTTCATAACATGAGGCCATATCCTGAATTAGTTTCTTTTTCTTCTTTTTGTGTTTTTTGGTTTGGTTTGGTTAGGTTGGGGTTTTTTTTAATTAAAACAGGTCTATCTTTCCAATTTTCATTTTTCAGCATCAAAAGTCAGCATTCTAACTCCTCTTATTTTCAACTATGTTGACATTGGGAAATACAGAAACAATCCCATTGTTGCTTCTTTACTTCCAAGCTCCATGAAAAACAGCCTGACACATACTGCCCCAGAGGCAAATGATTTTGCCATGCATACTGTCAAATCAAATGCCTTGGAGTCATTTCAGCTGCTACAGATGGTAAAACAATTTTTCCTTATAATTAACCAGAATTTCCTAAGTTTCTACTTGCACCAATTGCCTCTCGAGTGGTCCCTGTGCACCTGTGAGAACAGTTTGGTTCTGTCTCCTCCCTGTTCTCCAGTCAGCCAGCTGCAGATAGTAATAACTGAACCCTCCCTTCCTATAAATATTTTAGTTAGCAAACAGTTGTAAGACTTCCAGTGCTTTTTAAACTATCTGAACCTATATGAAAGAGGGTGTTTTTCTCATTGTTTTGGTTGCTGTTGTAAACACAGATTCTCTTCCAAAAGCAATATATTTAGTAGATCTTTGTCTGTGTGACATGAAAGACAAAGGACTTTCATCTTACCAATGGTTAAGATTGGATTAGGTTAAACAAATGCAAAGCACTTGGATCATTTTCTAAAACAAATTAAGGATCCAATAAACTTTATTAGATCTGGGAAAGGCAGGATATTTCTCTACACTAAAAGCTGTATTGCTTCTTTTGGGTGATATTGGTAGAGATCAGGTGCTCAGCATTTGTATCAGTACCTTCCAATATATTGAAAGTTCCAACAAGTTGTAAAGCAAAGCTTTAATTATCTTCTTGGCATTTTACCATTGTTGATCTGCCACATGTATTGCTGTATTAAGTCACCAAACAGAGACGTGGCATGGGCAAACAATACTGATGAGGAGTTCTAGCAAAAAAAAAATCACCTCAGTTACATTAATAAGCTTCCCCTATAAGGCAAACTCAGCTCAAGCCGCTGCAGTGTTAATTTCTAATTTGTTTGGAATCTGTTTTGATTTTCTGTCTCCTGTTAAATATAATTCTCTTCTGGGCTCTGTTTTATACATTGATTTTTTAATTGCATGCATATTATGTTGGGACCCAAATCCACAGTTCTCTAATTCAGGTTACACAGAAAAATTTAGACAAATAATCCCAATTTTTTTTAATTAGAGAAACACTTTACCTCTTTGAAAAAGGATGGGACTCAGAGTAGTTACAGCAGCATTTGTTCCCACACTTAAGGATATACATCAGGAAGCAATGGACTGTTGACTTTTTAAGAGTATACTAAAAAAAGACTTCTCTCTGGACTGTACTTTGTATTGAAGAAACTCATAGTTTAATGAAGTGAAACTATTATTTTAAGTAGCTGTGCCCCAGAGTAGCCATCAGTGCTGCACTGAGAATACAGAGCATCTCCTAAAAATCTCTGCTGCACAGGCCTCATCACTAATGCAGCACGTGATGACTTTTTCCTCTTCTAAATAACCACAAGTGGGTCTGATATTTTTATTCCAACTATGGTAATTTTTACTAATTTTTATGGTTACAGGGTAAGTTTTAACATGTATTCATCTCAAAAATACACGCAGAGAGCAGAAAGATCACTACCACGGCACAGACCTGGTTTCTGTTCCTGGCAAGTCATTTAGAGCTTTCTGGAAAGGGCAGGTGCAGAGAGAGGCAAAGTCTCCTGGCCCTGCTCTCAGCTCAGTTACCTGTGGCAGCACAGCACATACCCAACACAGCCCAGTTCTATCCTCACTTAGGAGAAGCTCCTCCAGCTACTCTGGTCTTCAGCTGGGATGTAAGAAGGCAACAGCTCTGAAGATTACAATTCAAAATTATCTGGGCTTGAGACCGTCCCATTTGTAAGGGCCAAATATTAATAACTACTTTTTGGTAGTTTGCCGGCTGAAGTCACTCAGAGCTTGTAGAAGTATTTGATGGGTATGAATAGCAAATGATACATAAATGTTGAGAACCATTCAAGTGGGTTTTGGTTTTAGGTGTTTTGTCTGTTTTACATAAAAGCCATTAAGAATTCTGACTAGCAGCTGACAATTTCTGTTGCTAGAAAATGCTGTTTCAAAGGCAATGAAATCTTTGTACCCTTCCTTCACCCCTTTTACCCACAAGGTGTGATACAATAGTTTTGATCCTCTCTTTCATTCAGTTCAAATAAGTATTTTCAATCAAACTTACTTTATATAGACAACAAGAATGTTGTCAAGGACAAGAGTCTCCTTCCTTCTTCTCCTCTCCCCCTCCAGTTTCTTCCTACAATGAATATGCCACAATATAGATACCCACGGTACAATTTCACTAACATTAAGAGATTTGGTTTCCTTTCTCTCAGAAAAACCCAGCTGATTATAGCTAGATGCACACCAGACTGCTTGCTTAGAAAACAGTCAAGAAAGAGCCTGACAGTTTGTTTGGGGCTTGGTGTGGGTGTGGATTTTTGAGGGCATGAGGGTGAGGCCTCCTCACCCCTCTTCAAGCAGAGCATAATCAGTTTGGTTTTCTGATATACTGCTCGTTGTCTAAGTTTACTCATCACATTGTCCAAGGAATCTGGAGTAGTGTAAAACTCTCACTGTGTTCCCATTTTCAATACAGACATTGCCTTCCCCATCATCTCAGATGAAGGAAGCAGAGCAGTCACTGTGATGTGCTACTCTGCCATTGCACTGACCACTTTGTACATTTGTTAAGAAGATGGAGTTTCCTATTGCTCCAGCAGAGTGATCATTTTTGTGCCTCATTATTTCAAACCCTTTCCACTTCATTATAAAAACACCATTTGCTGGAGCTAAGGTAAGTAGCACAATAGCATTCCAAGGCAGCATGAATTAATCAATACAGCCTCTACAGCTGAGGAGTACAATGCCACTCTCACTGGAAAGGTGCAGGTTTCATTTCAAGCTGCTCTCCATCCTTCTAATTAACCACTTTATAACTCATCTTCTACAAAAAGCCTCAGCTCCCAGGTATAAAAACAAACACCTCTGTTGAGAAACAGCTGTGAATATAACTGAAGTCAAAACAAAATAACCCATCTCCAGGAGAAAAAAAAAAAAAAAAGGAAAGAAAAAAGTGTAGTGAAACATGTTAGTCCCTACTCCATCTAGAATAGTTATGCTTGACCTCCACACACCTGCTATCTTCTGTACAGTGTTCTCCAGCTTCAGGTTCATTTGTTTGATCCTGCAAGAAGAAAGGAAGCCAGGGCCAAGAGAGGATTCCTATCCATCCTCTTCACTGCTTAACACCCCATCCCACTGCGAAAGAGCATGTTCAGCTTCTAGCCTGGCACTCACTAGAACTCAAAAAGACAGATTTTTATTTCTAAGGCCACTATTGAACCAGGAAGCTGGCAGGATTTAAGGCTCCTGATGCCATTTCAGCTTCACTGAGTGACCTGTGTGGGCTCTACATCAAACACCCAGTCCATTAGCTGTACTTAGAAAAATTTGACTTTTGCTCTTAAAATAGGCTGCTGTGCTCCACTGTGTCTTGTGACTGGAGATAATTTCTACCACCCACCCAGAGCAAACCAGACCAGTGGGAGCCAGCAGAGCCCTGGGTTATTTGCAGTAGGAGCTGCTTACCAAGCTCCTGTACAGCCCCACCAGCAGTCATCCTTTGTCACTCACAGCCCCTCTATCCATGCAACTTGCAACTCAGCCTCTAGAGTTGAGAGAAATGTCTTACAGCAAGAAAACCAGCCCTGGTCCTTCCCCCTTTCAGTACATTATTTTAAGATGTAGAAGAGGTCAGGCCTGTTTATCTTAGAAAGTTCCTGTTCCCACATCCTTTTCTTGTGTCTTGGTTGCCAAAGCCCAGCCACGGGCCAATGATTCACAGACGTGTTCTCACACAGCTGTGCCCTGCACAGATCTGGGCTGGGGTCTTTTAGAAAGCACTGCAGAGCTGACAAAAGTAGAATAAATGCTTTTAATGAGGAAATTTTGTGCAATTTGTTAATTTACTTTGTGGGAATCGTCCTTGTAGACCAAGACTAATACTGTGCCAAGAGCTTTATGCATACAACTCTGCAGTTCATTCTGCATCATGCTGCTAGTTTTCCATTGTAATTTAATGCATGAGATTTTATCAACAGTCTTCCAACAGCAGATATCAAGCAGTCAGAATGAAATGGCTTACAACATCTCCTACTGGCAGGAGTTTAGATGTCTGTTTGAAAGGCAGCTGGAGTTAAAATATGACAGGCAGTAGACTAACCATACCTTAACAAAGGATGAAGCTTTCAGACAGTTCTTTCTCTCCCAAAACACAGTCAGCTTCTCTGGGGTCTGCTTTGTCTACCTGTTAGAAAGGCTTGTAACAGGGTACTAATCCAGCTCTTGGGTCTGGCTCGGAACAGTGATGGTGCTGAGCGCAGGCTTGGGAAAGGGCAATGCTCTTTTGACTGAGGTGAAGCTGGCTGGCTGTTATTTACTTTCCCCCTTCAGGAAGATATTTGGTAAAAAACAAATGTAATCAAGACGACAGTCCACTGACCACCTGGTAGATGGAAAGCAACTCAGCTTTAGAGTGCTCATTAACCCAGTGTGACCACAACATGCTGGAGCACTGCAAATGGAGGGAACAGAGCCCAGGATACAAGAGGCTGCTCCATCACACAGCACAGACACACATACCCCATCTTTGGTTTGCAGGGCCAGTTGCTCTGTTTCATCCTGGGAAGGGTCAGAGAGCACAGGGACATCTCCTCCCTCTGTGCTGGGCTGGCCACACACACCCAGCCCTGACACCTCCAGAGCAAACACACTTTGCTCTGCAAGTGCAGAACGGCAGCTTTGTCAGCTGAGGAAAACGTGCTGGGTTTGCTGCAGAGCCTTAGGAGTGCAGGCAGGCACAAACCCCGTGGCTGCCTGCCAGCACATAGAATGGAGACTGTAAATGCACAGCACTGTCCTCCCCCAGCTGACATGGCAGTGACACCGTGAAGGCAGCGAGCAGTGGTCCCAGCGAGCAGTGGTCCCAGCCCGCCCCACTTGGTCTGAGAACAGCTCGCAGAGGGATTGTCTCAGCCACAACAGGCCTTCAAGTGCCACTCTGGGCAACCCTCCCTACAAATGGGAGGCATCTGTGTAGCACGTTAATACTCAAGGACACACAGGCACACACCAGGCAAGATATCTATCCTGCTAGCAATGCCCTTCCCGATGCCAGACAACATCAGAGCTACTAAGCTGAAATCCAATTTTAATCCTTTTGTAGAGTGAGTTCACGTAAGTTCAAAAGGGAGCTCTCTATCATTGTTACAGACCTCATCTCCTGAGACAAGGTGAGGCAAGTAAATCAAGAGAAGTATCGTTACTAAAGCATAGGAGAAATTGGTGTATTGGGACTGAGTTGGTTTTCTAACTACAGCTTTGATTCACCTGTTTTTCTCAAGCCTGTCTCATCTGTCAAGCTTTCCAAACCGGTACCATTTCAACGTCTAGCTGAGCAATAAACCTTCCACTGTTCCTCATTCAGCTTCATGAAGCACTCAAGCCTCTACACTAAAAGCTGTGGTGCCACATGGAGAGAACAGATAGTTTAAGTTTAATGTTCACTCTCTCTAACAGTCATTTATGTTAATAGACATTTTTGTTCCTTGGAATTAATCTTCCTCTGGGTTTTTTTTTTTTTTGGTGGCATAAATCAGGACAAATTATTTCCCTTATAATTTGGAAAACTCTTTCAGATAATAAGAGCAGAGAAAGACAATCAAAAGCACTTGAATTACCATATCCTAATGAACTACCATTTGTCAGCTGAGCCAGGGTGACTATTTCCTTGTATGTAGCAGGAAAACATCAGAAAGTCTTGAGGCTCCTCTGTCATCGACTTCAGGAAGGATTAAAACCACTGAACATCTTGCAGAGAATTCTGTCTATGTTCAGCCAAGTTCTGGAGTAAGGTGTGCATGTGTCAAGCACAAGAGCATAATAATTCAGTTGCAGTGTCTTTAATGCTATCGTTGCAAAGGGAAAGAACATTTTACCAGAGCAACAGAAGTCGGAGTTTTCAACATTGCCTGAAAATTGACAGAAAGCCCTACCCACAGGCTTTCCTTCAGAAGTTGCAAAGACCTTTCACTTTTCTTTAAAATTAAAAGAGCTTTCTGCTGTGCCACTTTCATGTCCTGTCTTTCACCATCTCTGCTCTGCCTACTCCTTCTGAGGGCTCTCCTTGCTTCTTTTCTGCAGATCTGGGTCCCCTTTGAGCAGCCTTTCCCTGTTCTAGCAGTTGGGAGAGGAAAAACACACTCCTCCCTTCTTATCTCTTCCCATTCCCCATCAGCAGTGCTTCCCTCTCTGCCCAGCAAACTGCCAGTGTGGAGCTGCCCTGTGTGTCAGGGGAAGAGCTGCTCTGAGTGGTACATCCTGTACCTTGGGTAGGTGAGACAAACAGGAGAGCTGTAGTATTGTAGATGTTGGATGGTTCTGTTCCTAAATACTCCTGAAGTCAATCAATAAATATTGTGCAATAAATACAGAATAGACTCATTGCCCCATACTGAAAGTTTTGCCCAAGATTTAGAGATCCTACAAAGAGTTATAGCACAGGAAAGTGAGGCCATCTATCCTACACAGGAGCATTTCCATTCATGAGAATTACAGGATCACCACTGATAAATAAAACAAATCTGTTAGTAGAGAGTTAGGTGACCTTAAGGAGAACATCACCTTTTAGGAAACTTATACCCATAAAACTCAAAATTAGTGGGGTTAAAAGGCCTCACAGGCTTCCTCTGAGCCAAGTCATGAATGGAGATGAAGCACTGAGAATATTAATTTTGATGAAATTTACTGTCCTGGTTATATTTCTTACTGATTTAGGTCATTTCTTAGAACTGTTACATTTTAGTGATTATAATCTTGCAGGAAACCAGCCATAGGGCAGAAGAGACCTTATGGATCACTGAATCCAGCCTCCTTTTCTTGAAATTGTGCCATATATTCTCACTCACAAGACTTGCAAACTCAGGCTTTAAACTAGCAAGGCAGCCTGTTCCCAGTGCTCTATGGATATGGCCTTGCAACAGAGTGCCCTGATGCTTAACTGGCTCTGTTGTGGCTTTAGCAAGTTTTATAGAATACTTACTGTCTTTACAGCTCTACCTGCAAAGCACTTCAAAAGATTCTCTGTTGAGACTTACCACAGTAAACCTGCTGACTCCATAATACAAATTCAAAGTAATTCCAGGTCAAACCTTTAATCAAAGAGACCTCTGTAAGCTTCTTCTCACCCTTATTAAAGAGATTTACAAAACCGTGAAGGAGGTTGGAGAGTTACTGATGTGCCATTTAAAAAGGCTCCATTAAGATTTGGGTATTTTTATCTTTTAGAAAAAAGCATTTGCAGATTATAACTCTAAGGAGACAATTATAAGAGCATTCTGAGAGTCTTTTCACTTGATCTATAAGAGGGAGAAATGGTACAGCAGAGTATAGGAAAGAAAATACACTGCCTAAGCCTTTTTTCTTGAATAGGATCCTAACTAGCCATGTCACAGCTGCAGTGAAGTGTCTTATGTTCCTGTGATTTATTACTATAAGGGCCACATCATCTGCCAAAGTGTGCTTGTGAGAAATTAAATGGTTTCCAAAGGAAACAGTAGAATAAGGCAGATTTTAGATTTGCATTTTTAGTCTGATTAGTGTCTGTGAAGCTCCTTTGAAAACTTTTGTAATAAGCACAAATACAAAATTATTGTCAAATTCAGTTTGAATTTGGGAAGGTTTCAGGAAGGAAGCCCAGTTACCCACAAAAAGAGATGAAGAGAATGTTTACAGGAGTGAGAATGCAGAACATTACTGAAAGAGAAAGGAAGTGGCAAACTTCCAACATGCTGAGCCTTGGACCCAATTGCTTTGTGTCTGACATGATGAGTTGTTCACAGGCCTGAGTTATTCCATCACCCTTTTAGCTTAACCTTGGACACTAAGCCTCAAATCAAGTGTAAGTAACAAATTAAGGCTTGATCCTGCACTCTCAGTTCCCTTTGACTTCAAGCTGAGGAGGCAGAACAGTACTAAGACCTATATTAATGTTGATCATGGTGTCATTCCTGATGGACATCCAATTAGAAAAACCATCAGAGAAGAAAACTGCCACAATTAGCTACTGCAGACAGACAATTTGGGACCACAGCAGAAAATGAAGCAGCAATATTTTCATTGATCCCAATAGCATCTGAGAACCTCAGAGTCAGCCTTTCCAAACTTGTTTGCATATGAGTGTTTCTGCCAACTTGTATCGACTTCTCAGTTTCAAAGGGACAGAAATTTAACCTCACAGTATTTGTTCAGAGCTGTAAGATTGCTCTGTTTTCCTGCTCTAAGTCATCAAAACTGAGTGCAACTGTAAAGAAGTCCCAACACTTCCATCAGAAAGACCTTGGGAACATACAATGTGAGTCTATTGCACCTTTTTTTTTTCCCATTAAAGTATGGAAAGGGCCAAAACAAAATACAAACACATGGAAAAGGAAAAGTATGTAATAATCTAAACAGATTGGCAGGCTGTAACACTGGGTATTCTCTGAAGAATGACCAGAGGTTTACTACTACTAACAGGCCAAACAAACCTCTTGGTCAGTATTGATTTGACTCATGTTGTATAAAACACCCTAACAGTAGCAGTGAATAAAGACTGACATCTTGCTGGCCTAAAGAGGGGACTGGATTTTCAGATGTGTCAGGAGGTTGCTGATGAATGGTATATTTCTCTTCCTATGCATTATTGCTACAACCTCATTCCAATACCATGTACCAGAGCCTTTTCCTCAGGCAGAGAAGCCAGGTAACACATGACAACCCATGGAAAACATTTCTGACAGCTTCTTTGACAGATGTTCAAGACACACTGTTGACATTCTATTTTTCACCTGCTTGGGATTAATAATTAACCCTGATTCAGCACTGAGAATCTTCTAACTTTGTTCTGATCAGGAAAAATCATGTTCAACTATGAGATGACTAGTACCATTAAAATTCTATTTCAGAGAACTGCTGTTAAGCGATAGTTTTGCTCCTCAAATTAGGAGAGAGGATTAATAATTGAATCCAAAGACCTAGTTATATATATTTGGTGGGTTTGTTTCATATTAGGAAGAATGACTTGAGCAGAAATCCATTAAAATTTTTAGTATTCCCATGCTAGTCTAATTCTAAGCTTTTCTATTAAGTAGCACAGTCATAATGGCATTAAACAACTTAAGCAGCAAAAACAGCACATAATTATCACTTTTAATTTAATCTTTTAGAGTGCGAATAGATACTGTACATCACTGACAATTCCTAAAGAGATTTTTCTATTCCTTCATAGCAGCTTCACAGCCTCTTGTACTGATATAAGTGACCCAAGCATGTTTAATTTTTTCCTCAAGAAAAAATCCTCAGAATAATGAGATAGCAAAGCCCAGAGGTGTAAAAATTATTTACTTTGAGGTAGATTTTAAGATATGAGCAGGAACTAGGGCACCATCACCCATGGACCAGCATATCAGCATCCCAAACTGTGAGTGTACTCTCCAAATTCTGAGCATGTCAGATATGGCACATATTAAAAAAAAAGTCCCACACAGAGAGTATAAAGTACATGGAAGCTCTATAGAAATGAGGGGAGAAGAGAGAAGACCATGCAGCACTGTAGCATCCCCTCCCTTGCCTCTCAACAGGGAGGTGCTGCCAGTGTGAACAGAACCAATATTCACTTCACAGCACTGCCATCCTCGGTGCCAGTCCTGCAGGGAGCCAGGAGCAGCACCGAGTATTGAAGGCTCAGGAATCCCCCAGGTGCCTTTCTCCTGGTGCCCCTTCCCACAGGATTAAGCCTCTGGCACACTGTAGATACACCACAGTGCTAAGGAGCAGTGGCACCCCGGCACTATGCATTTCTATACATTTGCTAAAGGGCTCCAGAAAGGCCCACAAAAAGCAGAGCACAGGAGTGCTGTGCTTTAGTTGTTGACAGCAGAGCCTCTGCAAAAGGCTGCGGTGCAGCAGCTGCAGTAGCAGAAGGCTGTGCAAGTCACAAGTCTAAATACAGCCCACTATTTCCAAACCCAATGAAAGAAACCTTACACAGGCCAGGCTGAGCCCCTGTGAGGCAACACAGCACTGCCAACATCTGTTTGAAAGAGAAAGGGGCTGAAATCTGACACATCACTGATCTCAAACTCGGCAATCTCAGACCTCGTGCGCTCTCCTCTCTTGCCTGCAGTCTCTGCTTCTCGCTGCTCCCGAGCTATTGGCACTGCTCACGTCCCTGTTTCCCCAGAAAGCATAAAGCTTCTACACCTGATCACAGTGCTGGGGTGACAGCAGCCTCTCCTACACAGAACAAGCTTTCTTTCAGGGGTCCTCAGCAAACACTTCTTCCCCCACTCCAGGACCAGGCGTTTCATGTCCGTGGTGCGTCTCCTCTCTGATAAATCACAGATCTACAGTTGCAGCACAAGGCTCTGAGTTCTGCTCTAACATCATTAGTAATTCCACTTTGTTGCAAACACATATCTAGCAGACATTTTTGTCTCTGCACATGCAACTCAGGAGTCTACTCTTTCAGCATTGGTATTGGAAAGCAAATGTCTGCTTGGAGAATCTGATACTTCAAAACCTCCATTTCCTTGGCGAAATGAAGGGATGTCAACACTTGGTACAAGAAAGCATCTCATGGAAGCTACAGACATTCAAGCCTGTCAAATGCTCTGCTATTTCCATCCTTCCTCTTTCTCCTCTTCCCTTAGTGGGCTGGTATCAACAGAACTTCACAGATCTTTCCATCTAGTAACAATAACCACTTACTCACCATAAGCCCTTTTACAATAAACTCCATGCCAGAAACTTTTGTGTCTCTCCAGGCTGCATGTTTCCAAACGAAGGCAATGTTAAAAAATTTTCTCAGACACCAGACCAGAATTCCTGTAAGCCAAAACACAAGCCTAGTCCTGTGCTGAGGCTCCACAAACTGTCCATAAATCACATCAAGGCAGTGCCAGCAGAGCAAGGTTCCCCTTCTGGTTTCTCTGTGTGCCACAGGGCTGTCTCTGTCACTGCTGCTCACAATGGTGCTTCTTAGCTATGCAATCTG
This sequence comes from Pseudopipra pipra, assembly GCF_036250125.1. Taxonomy (NCBI): domain Eukaryota; kingdom Metazoa; phylum Chordata; class Aves; order Passeriformes; family Pipridae; genus Pseudopipra; species Pseudopipra pipra. The sequence continues at coordinate 9,042,327 of NC_087561.1, forward strand.
ACCCTGAAAAGCCATAATTTGAGACCATCATTTTCTTCAGAGGGCCTTTTTCAAATAACCCCAGAATGACAAAACCAAGCTCCTTAAAGATGCAGCAAAATCACTTCATTACTGTTTCATGCACTTTATTTTAAAGGCCTATTAAGAACCCATTCTTTCTGGTAGAATGCTATTTTCATCTCCACTTTTTTTTTCCTTTGGGAGTTTGAATATAAGATTTTCCTATCTCTGCCTTTTTTTTTCTCGTCTGTTTCTATTTGATCAATGATAATTCTTTTTTTTTCCTATGCTTCTAAGAGAGTTGATATTAAAATGTCTAATTCCTATTCTCTTTCTGTTGTATTTGTGCATCAGAGTCATTCACAATGATGTCAGCTCAGCTCTGGGCATTGTCTCTGCTAGTTCAATTCCAGCTGAATTGTTGGAGCTAGCAGGACATTAGCATTCACTTGATTGATTTAGCATATCCAGAGAATAAGATGGGTTTTGCATTCAGCTACACACATGAAAAACTGAAGAAATTATAAAGCAATCCAAAGTTGGTAAGTTCTTTTGGAGTCACATATGTTTTGCTTCTCACATATCTTCCTGTGCTTGAGGGCACTATGTAAATAACAGCCATTTCAATGCCAATCCCTTCCTTGACAGTGCTCATGGAAGAAAGAGGAAAGTGATTTAAAACTATTGTTTAACATAGTTAATCAATTTAACAGATTTCAAGGCTAAAAGATCATATTATGCATTATCTCCTATAAATACAGGAGAATTTCATCCTGTAGTTCCAGAATTTTGTCCAACACCCAGAGAGAACACTTTTTCAGAGGTAAATACTTCAAACTGAGTTCTGAAATTAGTATTAATTATAAAGTCACTTTTTGGCTTTAAAACTTGCTTCCTTAGTCCAGTGCCTACCCCTGTGACAAGATCTTGATGTTGTATGTGGCTCAGGATGCACATGACCTACAAAGGGTTCGCATCTTTCCAGATTCCAGATTTTGAGTGTGAAACTAGAGTGAAGAAGAGGATGCAGGGCAAAAATTTCAGAAGGAGTGGTTAAAGTTTGGCTCAGGAATTCATTTTCCTCCAAAAAAAATGAGCAGGGCCCCATGAAGGGAATGAAGAAATCTGGCTTTATCTTCCTGCTAACTCAAATCTCCACCTGAGTATTTTATGATTTCAGAACAAGGATTCCCAAACCTTCCTACAACAGGACTGAAAACCTCAGCAGACACGTTTGTTCAATTATGCCCTTTATGGGCTGAATGAAACAGTGAAAGGACCGGGCATGTGACAGAACAGTAATACTTGGCCTCTTCTTAAAAGCTCTTTTCCTGCACTGTGTCTGTTGGTTCCAATGGGCTTTCAGCTATTCAAGGTGAGAGTTTGCAACTTTAGGACATAACCACACTTAACCCCCTCTTCTGATAGAATCAGATGGACAGGTAGAACCTGTGTGTTTTCCAGTAGCTTCAGCATTAAAAATATATGGGGGACGTGACAGCAAAGTCAGCTGTCCCAGTTCAAACTTACCTTTGCATTTCTCTGAATTGCAGAGAAATGTATCTTCTGATTAGGGGTTCTTTCTATATGACATACAGCTCAGCTGGTGTTTTAACTGCTCAGAAACACCTGCAATAGCTCTCCCCTGGCTTCAGTTACCTGTTCTGAGTGTGTCTGTGCAGCTCTGGCCCAGCCTCCCTGCTGCACACGCAGAGAGACAGATGAGTCTGCTTCTGAGACAGTGGACACTCATTTGTGATCATTAACAAGCAGTCCCCGTGAAAGATGACAACTCATGTGTCAGCTGAAACATTTCGCATTAATTGGAGCAAAGTTCCTATCAAATATATTTTGATAATAGCCAATCTCTCAGGGACATTTTGCACCACACAGTGAGAGTATGTTTTATGTCTTTCCTTGGAGGCAAGAAAGAGCACCAGAAGGCAAATGCAGCTGCAGCCAGCAAAGAAAGACAAACAGAAAACAGCAGGGAAACCGCTGTCTGTGGAGACAAGCAATGAGCCATGGAGCTCGTCAGCTCTGACAGCAGTGCAGATCCTGGCACAGGTCTGCAGGTTCCAAAGGCTGCTATTTTTCCAGAGTGTGGTAGAGACCCTACAAAGGATCAGTAGGAAGTAAGGGATGAAACTGCCGCTAACAAACTTCTCCATGGACAGCAAGTCGGTACTCAAAGCTGAAATCTGGTGATATTCTGTATGCACACATGAGTGCATGTTCTAATACAAAACTAAAGCAAGGCCATTTGCCTTGATCACAGAGTTTTCCTGGTTCACTCCTACCGTGTGACTGAGCTTTCCTCACCTAATTTCCATCTTAGGTCTGGCTGTTCCTCAGCTATGACACTTGACTGGTTCCCAGACAATGACAGAATGACTTCAAATACTTATCTCCTGAAGTTCTTAAAAACAGTTGCTTTTAGTAATTTGAAATGGAGAATTTACAGGAGTACACATGTCTAAAGGAGCTCCAGAATACTTAGCAATGGCTGTTGTGAGACCTTATGTATCCCTATGCCATTTCAGTCCTTTTAACACCAACCAACAATTTCAAGCAACAGGGAAGCCAGAGAGTCTCTCTGGGTTTCTAGCGTGCTTTACATGATGCTTAGACTTTCTCTTCACTTTGCTGCTGGATAAGAACAATGTTGAAAAGACATTAAAATGACAGTCAAGATCTGTAGCTACATTAGTCATTCTGTCAGAACACGGGAAAGAACCTCACCGAAGTCATGCAGGAAAACAATTTGTTGAAGCATCAGCTGAAGCAGCGAGTCGCAACTCACTCAAATCTCTTGAAAGTACAGCATCAAGCAAACTGCTGAAGCCCTGAAAGCCACAATTGATTCTGCAAACAGGAGATACGTAAAACAAACTGAACTCGCCTCCAGTCTCTGCTGTGTGATAACAATCTGAGTGTCCACCTATTTTATACAGTAAAAGCAGTCAAGTAGGAAAATATAGGATGAGTGATGTTCCCTTAGCGCAGTGACAGAACTACCCGTACAAGCTGACAGTACTTTCTGTCACTGTGTGTAATTGGTGTTTAGTTCCACTGAATGGAGCCATTCTGGACATGCACTGATCCAACCAAAGTAACTATTTTGCAGCCTTTTCACCTGAACCTTGAGCAATGCATCCCCAGGCCCAGAAGAGTTAAGCAATTGATGGTCTTACAGATCTTTTTGCCAAAGATAACATCCTTAAGCCTTGAAGTCTACGGTACAGCCATGAGCCTAAAAAAACATCCTTACCTGAATAACTGAGGCATCTGAGGAACCCAGACAGATGCCAGAAAATCCAGAGCAGCTCAATTGTAAACTGACTTAAATAAAATCCGCTAAGTTCATCCAACCAGGGCATACCTTACAATATAGGGAAAACCCATACAGGACTTTATCCTAACCCCTGTGGTGGCCTAAGGGTACACCACTATCAGCTAATAAAGAGATAAAACATGTAAAACCTTTCTTTTTTTCCCCAAGAGGGTGGTGGAAAAGGGATCAAACTGTTGGTCAGTGATGCTTTTTCAAATCAGGTGTCACCTGTAACTTCTCGAGAGACAACGTGTAGAAAGAGATTTGGACAATCTGGAGCTCAGGAACAATTATCACTAAAGAAAAGAAAGAGTAGAAAATATTACCATACTTGAAGCACATTTTATTGTATTACATTGTTATGTTAATTGTATTTATTGGAAATTTAGGGCAGTATATCCATTATTTGAACCTGGATATACCTGAGCTATTGATATACCTGAGCTATTGATATATCTGATATCATATGATCCTGGATATACTGGATATATTTGGATATATTTGGGTTGATCCTGGGTATGGTTTAGCGCCTTTGTTGGGGTCCCTCCTCGGAGGCACCAGATCGAGCTGTTTCTGTGTTACCGTGCCGTGAATAAACTGCTTTATGGAACGAGACATCTGAGACTCTGCTGTGTGAGGAAACCTGGGGTCGAGCCGGTGAGGAAACCCGGTCCAACTGTGCGAGTGGGGTGTGCGGGGGGAGCCAAAGCGGGGGTACCTCGGGTCACCGGAGCCGCCACTGTCAAGGGGCTTCGGTCCCAGCGGTGACAGCGTCCGGCGTCGGGAGCGCGGCTCCCAGAGCGCCTCGGGGACGGTCAGACTGGTAAGTTTCTTTAACAACCGCGCCGGCACAGCAGGGTTGGCGCTTCTCCCCGGGGGACACCGGGGACACCTGAACGGAGGGCGGGCGGGGCGCATGAGGGGGCTCCGCGAGGGCTCCGCGAGGGCTCCGCGAGGGCTCCGCGAGGGCTCCGCGAGGGCTCCGCGAGGGCTCCGCGAGGGCTCCGCGAGGGCTCCGCGAGGGCTCCGCGAGGGCTCCGCGAGGGCTGCGGTACCCCCCGCTCTCCGCCAGGCGGCGCCCCCGCCCCGGGCGCGCGCGGGGCCCAGAGCGGCCGCGCGGCGCTTCCGGCGGCGCAGGAAGGGGCGGCGCGCGCGGCTCCGGTGAGCGGGGCGGGGGCGGCACCGGGACCGGCGGGACCGCGAGGGGCGAGGGGGGCGAGGGGGGCGAGGGGGGCTCCGGGGGAGGAGCGGGCGGGGCCCGGCCTTAGGGAGCGCTCCCCGGGAGCGCGCGGGCCGCGATGTGGCGGCGGCGGGGCCGGGACCGCGCCATCCCGGCGGCTGAGGGGGGCCGGGTCACAAGGCTCCCCCCGCGGGATCTGTGGTACCGTTAGCGGTACCCAGAGCCGCGACAGGGAACCTCTTTATTGCCACCCGTTCCGCCGGCCCTGTGCTGGTGCGGGAGGTCAGGGAACGGCAGCTGTGTTTGTAAATTGGAGAATGAATTAGAACCGTATGGGCTAGTGCTCTGCTGTACTTAATTCCTGTAAGGTCTCACGGTGCGTCTCTTTCCTAGGAAAAATGATTTCTGAAAGCAGCTCCTTCGTGAAGGGCATGGTGCTTGGAGGAGCCTTCTGCATGTTGGTTACACTGCTGGGGCACATCAAGGTGGGGCACGGGACCAAAGCGCGGGACCACGAGCACCATCACATCCAGGCTCCTGACAAAGAGGATGTCTTAAACCTTTCTGAGGGTGAACGTATGGAGCTTAGTAAAAGTATCCGTGTTTACTGTATCATCCTTGTCAAACCAAAAGATCTGGGGCACTGGGCTGCAGCAAAGGAGACCTGGAGCAAGCACTGCGACAAGGCAGAGTTCTACAGCTCTGAAAATGTCAAAGTGTTCGATTCTGTGGCCCTCAACACAAAAGACATGTGGGTGATGATGAGAAAAGCTTACAAGATAACATATGAACGCTACAAGGATGAATTCAGCTGGTTCTTTCTTGCGTATCCAACAACATTTGCTATTGTTGAAAATCTCAAGTACTTCCTGCTGAGAAAAGACCCCTCTCAGCCTTTTTACATCGGCCACGCTGTGAAATCTGGTGACCTCGAGTATGTGGATGGCGAGGGAGGAATCGTCTTAAGCATCGAGTCACTGAGACGACTCTCCAGTGTTCTTGAAGACCCCAACAAGTGTCCGGAGCAGGGAGGTATGATTTGGAAACTCGCCGAGGACAAGCAGCTGGCGATCTGCCTGAAGTACACGGGGGTGTTCGCCGAGAACGCGGAGGATTCGGAAGGAAAGGACGTCTTCAACACCAAATCCGTGGGCGCCCTCATCAAGGAGGCCATGGGCACCCACCCGCAGCAGGTGGTGGACGGCTGCTGCTCCGACATGGCCATCACCTTCAGCGGGCTGAGCCCCAACCACATGCACGTGATGATGTACGGGGTGTACAGGCTGCGGCCCTACGGACACACCTACAGCGATGCCCTCGTGTTCCTGCCCCCGGAGGGCTCGGACAACGACTGAGGGGCCACCAGGGGAGGAGTGGAGTCGGCTCATCTCGCGACACTCGTTGGTACTGACACGTGCTGGTACTGCTGTACAGGTTGTTTTTGCACACTGAGGGTTGGTGAAGGTCCATTTCAAAAGTGGAAGGAGAAATTTTTTTTTTCTAAATCTTTTATACAAAAACGCTTCTGGCTTTTGACAGAGCCAGAGTGAAATGATAAAAAGAAGTTGTTAATGTTTATAATGAAAGGGAATTAAGTTTATAGGGGGGGTTTGTACATGTAAATATTTATTAATGAAAATTCAAATGAAGTTTAGTCTACTCTTACAAATATATTTTTGCAAGACTTTGATTCTCTCAGTTCTTCCAGGCATTTCTAGAATGTCTTTTTATCTTTCTAAAATATACCAATAAAACTGACTACAGATTCAGTCTCAAAGACTAACTTTAAGATGTTTCTTTTACTCTCAACTACACAATAGCTTGAGCTACATTGTTTTATCAGTTGCTGCTTTATGTACAGCCTCCTAACGCAGTGAGGAATTATCAGGAAGCAAGGTGGCAAGAAATCCTGTAGGAAGTTGCAGCATAATCATATCAAGTACCCTTTGGACTGCTGTTTCTAAGCAGACAAAAGAAAGAGATAACTGTATTTGAGTAAGTATTAATGTGGTCAGGGAGCCTGTTTGCACAGGAGTAATTGGTCATTTAAAACTTCACTCCACCTATAAGTGTATCAGAATAAAGGTTTGGTGTTATTTCCACTCATGTTAGTGGTGCTAATAGTGTTTACAAGGAAGTAGATGGTTAATTGTCGGTAAAAATGTAGTGTAGATACATTTACAGAGGCTTTTAACATGAAGATGCAGAAAGAACAGCATGTGCTTGCACTCCCACCCTTGGAATTTTATGTGACACAGGTAACACAACAAAACAACCTGCAGAACTCCCCTATACTGGGGTGGGTGGGGAGGTGATGGGGTTTGGGTTTGTTGTTACAGTTTTGGGGTTTGGTTTTTGGGTAGGGGTTTTTTGGGGGGGGTGGGAGGAGGGCACAGGGGTGGTGGTTGTTTGGATTTGGTTTTTTTGGGGTTTGGTTTTTGGTTTTTTTTTTACAACTGAGGCTCAAGTTACTGGGTCACACTCCCTTCCCCTCACAGCACGTGCAAATAAACAGCACTTCAGTATTTACTCCATTTAGAATTCACTGACCTGACAAGGGTGTTTCAAGACTTAAAGAAGGTACTACATCTATCTGCTACATCTGGGACTATCACAGGCTTTGTTGGTACTACAATATTCATAAAACACTGGAGAAGATGGTGTTATCTCACCTTTAACAGACTGTTTGTGACACCCTACCCTCAGCTGCAAGGGGGCAGGTGGGAAAGTGAAACAGCTGCTTCAAACTGTTGAGAATATCCACATCTTGTTTTTTTTTGTTTTAAGCATCAGGTCCTTCCTTTTTGACAAGAAGGGTAAGACAACTGCTGAGACCCCCTGACAAGCTCCCACAGCTCAGCTGTTTCAGAATGTGTAAAAGGTGAGGCAAGATGCACCTTCTCGTCCTGTCAGAGCTCAGCTGAAAGAGCAAGACAAATGTCCATGATTGCTGCTAAAACCTATATAAAACCTGTATTTTTGATGTTTTGCTAAACTGATAAACAATTTAAGCCTGATTTGACTTGTATCTTCTAACAGAATAATTTATAAAGGTTAGACCCACTGTTGGGAATACTTTGACACAACCAGATGAAGAAAGTAAAATTTTGATTTCAGTGTTTCTGATATTAAAGACAGTTCTGACCCCCCCCATAGCAACAGCAGTCATAGGAGAAAGGATGGCAGTGAACAATTCAAATGAGAATAAATCTCATTTGTCACAGATTTGAGAGGTACTGTAAAACAACAGGAGGAAACAATGCAAAGGGAAAAAGCCACAGAACACAAGGCTAGCTTGTTTTACACAGGAAAAAAACCAAACACTGAAGCACAAATTGATTTCACATAGCACTAACCAGGAATTAGTACATTTATAGTGGGACCTTTAAGATGCATAAAAATGTCCATCAGCATTCTATAGTTCTGAGGTTTGATGAAACTTTTTCTGCTACACTGCTTAAATTTTGCCTTCCTACATCGATAGTTTCACATTTACCCTGCCATTTTCAGGAGTACAATCTCGTAAACAATCTTACAGGAGAAATTTAAAAGTAGCACATACTAGGTAATATATTTCATCTCCCACATTTTAATTTGGCTTTAGAATCAGATGGAGAACTCCTTGGCCACTCTCTTCTGTGAAGGTCCCAGGGTGGGGAAACCAAACATTCAGAACAGCACCGAGACAAGGCACGGGCACACAAAATTACATTCTGCCATTGCACAGTGCACGTGTTAGAATAGAGACTTGAAATATTAATAAATGCTCCCAGAGACAGTTATGAGTGGTAGACCTTAAGGTTTCCTTAGTTTATTACATGATTCCATTTTTCCATAGGCATAGCTTTGGGTATGCAGTTGCTGACCAAAGGGTTGGGTTATCCAGACAAACACACAGTGCTCCTGAACCCATTCCGTAGCTGCAGGTACGTGTGGCAGTGTGCACAAGCTGAGATCTCTTGAAGTTCCACCTGAAGAAGCTGCTCCTGGCTACACTGATAACCATGGTTTCCTATCATGCCTTTATCTAACAGCGATTTTGCTTCTGCTCCTAAAATAAGGCTGCAAACAGGGAGTAGAGAGCGTCAGGCACCGGGGTGGCACACGCTCCCTTTGGAGCCTGCCCACCATTACTATAAACTCCACTACAAGGAGAGCAATCTCAAAGTGTTGGCAGGTAGAAATCTGAACATAGCTATAGTCTTCAGATATGAACCAGCATAAAAGAGTTTCTAGTCCACATATCAGTCTAAATTCATAAATCCTATACAGATAAATGCATATTAAAAAAGAGAAAATCCTTAAGTAAAATGAAGTTAATGCTGTTAATAAGTTAAAAAATAATGTCAAAAAAAATGATTTCTCCACATTCCAGAAACATGTAGACTAACAAGATGTTAATCAGAAGAAAAAATCTGAAATGTTTCAGAGGTTTTAAAAACTGTATTTATATTTCACATACACTTTATATTATTCTTTTAGAAGAGCACAAAAATGTAAACATTTCTTGGCTTTTTCCTCCTTTCTGTTTGAAATAGTCTACTCACAGTCCATGCAGAATCTTTCCACCAGGTATCTTCAGTCACTGAAGACTTGGGTTTAAGACAAAACAAAATAACTGTAATAAAAAGAAATCTAGAAAACTATTGTAGCCTAACAGTACTTTTGCATTCACGTGATTTATTTAGCATAGCCACAGAACAAAATAATTTGTACATTCAGTCACATTAAAAACAAGGAATTACAAAGCAGTCCACATTTAATCTAAGTGCATTCCTTTGGAGTAACAGTTCCTTTTGTTTCATTTGTATGTCTTCATATGCCAAAGGCCATCATTTAAATAGTGGATATTTTCAATACCAATCCCTTTGTTGACCTTCTCACTGTGGAAGGAGGAAAAAGGTACAAAAGTATTAGATAGGTGAAATATTAGAGCAGCATAAAATATAATATTTAAAGTAGAAAATGCAGCATTTGTCAGCTGGAAGGGGAAAAGCTAATAATCACAAAATCATTATCTTCAACTGCAGGTGGACAAGAAACAATATTTGTTATTACATTTGCCCACATTGCTGACTGATAAGAGGACAATATTTGCCTTCCACATTTTGTCAACAGCCTTCCACAATATTTTTGCTATTTCTTTGTGGGAGACAGTTCTTCAGACTTCTGCCACTTTCTTTAATTTTAGCATTTCTCTACCAACGTAGCACAGCAGTTGTGAGTCTCCCCCTCCCAGCACAGGAGGTGGTTCAACATGACTGGAATGTGAAATTTGACAAGTTCTGGTTCCAAGTGTGCCACCAACACAATCAAACACAGGTGAATTGCCTTGCTGCTGGTTGCAGGTCATCTACCCACTTAAGAAAGAATTAAAAATGCTAAATTTATGTGCCAAGGACTTGCAGCATGTTACAAATATACCATCCTCCATAGTATTGACTCTGTATCTTTTCAGTCATGTCATGTTTTAAAAATTTTTAGTCTGTGTGTCTGCATTGAATTTGTGTTTAGCATTTTTCCAGTACATTATTCCACCAAAAAAAAAAATCTAGTTTTGTCACAATAAACAAGACAAATCTCATCATTCTAGGAGTGAGAACAAGTTTCATTCCCCTGGAGAATATAATTTACTGTATTTACACCAAGTGTTCTATTACTTACACAGCTTGTCCAAAAGTAATCAGGAAGGAAAATGCTGCTAGCCCAGAATTAACACATTAATTATCACAATCACACCGAGAGACCGCAGTCACACTGTTCCACAATTTTCTGGTTTAACCAATGTAACACAAAAAAGCAGCCAACAGGCTACAGAGATCAGTATCACTATGTTTTCCTCTCCAGTTCATCATAATTCTCACAGGAACAGGATATTCAGCTGCAAGGCTGCTGAATTTGAAGTTAGGCTTAGGAACAGAGATAACCTTGGCTTGCAATGCTCACAGCATATCCCTGCACACTGAGGGCTGGGACACTTCAGTAGCTTTTCTTTCCGCTTACTCTTAAGAGTATTTTGAAGCACTACAAAGAATCCTGAGAGATATAATTTCTCAACAGCTACAGCAGGTCCAAGTCCAGGTTGCTCCAGTCCCACTCTATCCCTGTCCTCTGTTACACATTCCCTCTCTCTTGTGCTGCCACCACTATGACTTGGGACCGCAGAGTCACCCAGCACAGGGGATGATCCTGCTGAGCATTATCCCCACAGAAGAGAGTGACTTGTTTTCATCAAAATCAGCTTCCTCACTGCCACAAATGGCACACAGGGCTGGAACCAACCAGCCCAAACCTGCTGGGTGCCCCTCACATCCTGCTGCAAGACCTTACAGAACTTAAAATGACAAGGTGATTTAGCTACTTAAAATATTGCACTATGTGAAAGCCAAGAACAACTAGCACCCATTTCCATTTTCTATCCCTTTTCCTTCTCAAATAATTTTCAGTTTATCCCCTGAACAGACCTCTACATTCACAAAAAGCTCAGATAAGCTAGTCAGCACATCAAGCAGGAATGCTGCGTGTGGGTACAGGGCAGGCCACAGAGGAAAGCCCAGACAGGCAGCCAAACACCAGCATGACTTCAGTCTCCCTGTCCCTGCACACAAAAATCACTTCAACATTTTCAATCCTCTCAAATCCAAATCCCATCTCTTGCCCAGCTCAGGTACTTGATACAAATATTTCTTTGTTCAACAAGATCTTTGACAAAGTATGATCAGAGCTCTAGAAATACTAACATTCAGCAGCAATACTAATGCTGTGCACCTTAAAATTCATATTCACATGAAATTTGATTCCAAATAAGTACAGAAGATATTCCCTGCCTACTCTTCTCTCCCGGAACACCAATCACCAAAACGAAATCTTTAAAAACTCTGTACTTGAACAGCACATGCTGCAACAGTGATGCAGTAACCTTGACAGTGGTGCTTATACTGCAAACTAACATTAAGAATAATGACATGGGACAGGTTATATTTCAATTTTTAAAACACTTACATGTCCTCAGCTGACATCTTCATTACTCCCACACATAATGCATGTTGTTTTCCCTCTGCCATTATTGCCTACAAATTACTGCTAAGGAAAACAGATTTCTTTTTAAACTATTTCAGAAAAGGAAAAGCAATATGAAGAAATTACTTCCAAAACACTTTCAAAAGCCCACGTTGAACTTTTACCCTTTTAGTAATTCTAAAGCTGCAGCTCTTAAAGATAAACAAAACAATGCACTGCATTTAACAACTGAATCACACTGTGTAGAACAAAGCATGTATTTATGAACTTGGAACAGCAATTACAGGAAAAAAAAAAAACCTCCCAGCACTACACTCCATGTCTTCCTTTGTGCCTATCACAGAGATGACAGTCTCTCCTTTCTGGAACAAAATGGCACATGTTTGTGGGGCCATTTCAGATTCCAAGGCACAGAAGAATTGGGACACAAATTTAAAAAAACAGAAGTACTGAAATCAGATGTGTCTTTTTCAAAGTCTAGCAACACATGGTGCCAACAGCTGATCTTTTCCTACAGCATCCATCTAACAACACAAGCAGCACAGCGTGGTGTTATTAATGCTGTATTTGCTCAGGGTTTCCTTTCTCAGTAATATAATGAGGAGTGAATTAGCATTTTCCTCATTTTACACTTGCAAACTTCATTAGACACAGAGAGCAAGTCCTGACTACATTAAAGCTGATCCTTAACATCTTTCCAAATTCCATAGGAACAGGAAAGAATTCTTCCTTAACTGAAGGGAATAAAAGATTGACTATGGAGGCAGGGGACACATTACACTGCACCTCATCTACTTTTACAGTTCTGCATAAAATCACCAAGGAGCTCCACTTACCAAGGAGATTAATGGAACAGCAGCCCACCCAGCAGTACAGCAGGAACATCACAGTAAGTAAAAAAATAAGAACAATGTAACCTTGCCAAATAACATCTAAACCTCTGCAGCTCTTTTCTGATTGCTAGTTATTTCATGAAATCCTATTAAAATCCAAAGTAATCCAGATTATGATCAGCTGAGAATACAAGACCGGAATTTAACTGGTCTCCCAGCAGGCAGTAACTCATAGTTAGAGAAGGATACAACGACAGTATCGACAGCAGCAGGGTAAAGCTTTGCTCCAGGAGACGTCAGGCCAGGGCACATTATGTTGGCTCCACTTAGGACAAATTTAATGGCACCTTTATCAACCTGCTGATGTGGTAGAATAAATGGGTCTGGGAGGGGAAAGATACAGCATTACAGTTAATACAGGAAGATGACAACAGGAACAACTCATTACCAAGTCAGTTTAGAGGGGGCAATTAGATACACAGTGTGCTGTGAGGGCAGGAAGTCTGACAATCACCAGGGCTCCTGCTGGGCTGTACTGTCCCAAAAGGACACAAGTGCTGTCCCAAAAGGACACATCTTTTACCTGAGAATCAAAGGTAACCCAGCACTAGAGGCCTATGCCTCCTGCACATTCACAGACCCACATGCTGAGTAACAATTAAGTTCCCACAGGGAAATAAATCTCTCAAGTGCTCAGATACTCAGAGGTCTTAAAGAAAAGAGATCTCAAATCCCTCAAATGTACTCTTACAAATTAACCTAATATGAAACAGTTTAATGTTAAGAGGACAAAAAAGGCAAAGATGGACAAAATTCATGAAAGCTGTCAGCTCTCCAAGCCATCCTTCAAGTGCAGACACCCTCCTGAAGTATTTCCAGCACTGAGATTTGACTGAATAACATTTTTTGGGATTCAAATCAGAGTAACACAATCAAGCAGAACAGCAAGAAAAATAATGCAACAGTAAATTGTAAAAAGTAAAAATCATGCAGCCTAAGTTCCTACAGGAGGCAAGTACACATTACATCCTTAAACCCACTACAGATCACAAAATATTTTTTTCATCCTTCTCTTCCCAGCACTTCCACCCTCAGAAAACTTACATTTGTGAAGCAACCTTAGCGTGGGGTAAAAAATCCCTTCTCTTTGCCTGAAGAACAGCAACTCCCCATTCACAGTGAGGATTTCTATATGTTCATGACTGCAAGATTAAAAAATAATTATTCCAATAGCTACTCAAATCCTTCTACAGTTTAAATGAAATATTTCACTTCACAGAGTCTGGTCTATCTTGGCACCTGAGAATTAAGACAGTCAATTAGCAAGAAAATATAAAACTAAAAATATTATCTTTTTGCATGGCTTATTCTTCAACAATGGTCTTCTGCTCACTTCTTTCCCCTTTAAAAAAAAAAAAACTACAGACAAAATGCACAAATTGCATTTCTTTGGAGTTTTGGAAAGCAGTGTAAGGGGTGGATAAGGAGAAAGGGTCAGCAAAAACGTACTAACCCTCTACCGAGAAAAAAATTAAAGAGCTGAGATAATATATGGAAAACCAAAAATTGTAAAAAATGTTACTGGAAGGTATCCAAACAAGCCTGAACTTTGGGCAGTCCCTGAACACACTGCACATTCACTACTAGGCAGCAGTTTTATGTTCTTCAAGCATCCTACAACAGCAAGTGCCTTCAAGAGTATGATGAGCACATGTAAACTTTCTGGTTTGGCCATAACTTGGACTATTAGTTATTAAGATATGATAGATGCCTTTCAAAAACAGCAGGTTCATCTACTCTACAAAGTCAACACATAAAGGAAGCACCTTAAAAGCAAAGCTCATGAGAGAAGAAACTTACCATCTTACTATTTTAACCGGGTCTTTCTTTGGCATGATTTGGTTTAGCCATGGTTCAATAACAGGAAACTGGTCTATCAGTTGATTCTTGATACCTTTAATAACTGAAGTCTTCAGCTGGATACAGTTCGATACATTCTCCTTTTCATCAAATCTGTAAAGTGAGTGCAAGTTTTTCAGAAATGCACAACTTACTGCCTGAACAATGCTGTATTTGCAGCGTTCTTCAGAAATGTTTATATATTCAATATAGAACAGCACATCAACTGTCCAACTTTCAAATCCAGGATCTCATGAGACTTAAATTTGTCTCCTGGGAACACTGGGCAGAGGGATGGTAGCAGGCCCCACTAGCAGGCTGTCTTCATCCCTAAACTTTGTGGATATCTCCACAAAGCAGGTGTTTAGCCTCACAGACACACCCTGGCACACAGTGTTATTTCACTCAACTCCAAGAGCACTTTGCTGGCAACACAAACGCCCAGAGCCCTGTCGGGATGCGAGCCCCTCACCTCCACCACACAAGTACGAACGGCGCTTCGTGCCACCCCGAAGTTGAGACAAGTTAATGACTCAGCTCCCTGCGGAGGGTTTCCCATTTAACAACCGAGTGCCCGAGGCAGAGCCGGGGCCGCGCTGCCCGAGGAGGCCGCGGGGCCGCTCCCGAGCAGGGCCGAGCCCGGGGCTGAGGGGGCGCCGGGCCCGCCCGGACCCTTCCCCTTCCCCCGGCCCTCCCGGCCCCGGCCACACTCACTTTTTGAACATCCTGCGGGCGGAGGGCGCCGGGCGGGGGCCGGGGCCGGGCTCCCACAGCCTCGGCGCTGCTCACACGCGGCTCCGGCCGGGCCGTCCCTCGCTCCGCGCCCGCCGGAAGCGCCGCTCCATCCCCGCGGAACGGGCGGGGCTCCGGCAGCGCCTCCCCGAGCACCCCCGGCACCGGCGCGGCCCTGCCCCTGCCCGCGGGAACAGGCGCCGCATACCCGCGGGCACGCCGCCGCTCCCACAAAATAAACCCTTTAACTGAGTGCCGGAGTGCTCGTAGCTACTCACGTCATTTAGACACAAAATGTGTTGAACGGGAAAAAAAACGCTGCCACCTGCAAACTAGCAGAGGGAGAAGCTGTCCGCCCGCCAGCTTCAGAACTGGACACGCGATCCTGTCACCAGCATTCTGGAAATAAAAGGGGGGATAAAAAACAAAAAAAAGCGTTTCTTGTCAAGCAGCAGATACTGGAGCCGGCCAGGGACTCAGTCACAAGTGACAGTGCCACATCCTTCAGTAGGGAGTGGGAGCAGAAGCCTGGTCTGCAGAGATTTCAGCTGCCAGGCAGAGAGATGGGAGAGATGGGCTGTGGTGGGGATAGTTTTGGTCCACAGTGTTTATTAGAATCACATTAGATTTTGCTTGGTCATGGCTCCAGCAATCGTGAATAGAAAACCGTAGACAGAGGGAATTTTCCACACTGCTTTTTCACTCTCTGAGGAGCAGACATGCATGTGTTTGTTCTCTAGGCGGGTGGCTGCTATATAAGCAGACATACAGGTGGCCATCCTTTCTTTTTAGAGTCATGGCTTTTTAGAGTCCCTTCACTGGCGTAAAGGGAAGGGAGGAGAGGACATAAAACACCAGGTTATCATTATGCCAACAACCAAGTTCTTTTTTCCACAGAAAATTATGCAATCACCTTTGATACTTTAACAACTAATTAAATCCTAAGAGTTACAGCAGTCATACAAAGTAAAATCAAGCTTTATATGTGGTATCATCTATTCAACTAGTGAAGTACAGCATCAGGAACACATTAATAACTTTTTAAGAGGATAGGAATGAACTATGGCATTACATAGTCAGGCATTTCACTCATAAACGCCACCTCCACCTACTTTGTAACATCACTAAAAATACTGAGTTATAATCAAGAATTCAATTATAACTGAAACAGTGACACTGCTCATGCCCAGATTAGAAACTGAGAACATCTTATCACACTGACAAACTATGTCATGCATTTTTGGTGCTCCTTAGAAAAATCTTCATTAAATAATACTTTGCCATGTAAACAATCACATTTTTAAAAACTGTAGTGAAAAATTCATCATACTTCCACCTCAGATGTTAAAAAAAAAAGATAAAATTCTACCCTTCCTGAGGACTGTTACCACCCGAGCAATTGTTTTCATGCCTGCCTAAACAAGCAAGATTAGTCCCTAATTTTCAAAAATTGTATTTGTCAACAGGAAGGCCTTACCTCCATTCTTTTGCTATCTTAAAGCACTTGGACCACTGGTTCCCTTCAGGGCTGAGCTAACATCAAGTCTGGTCTCAGCTTTTCCATCTTCTCTTCCAAATATTTTTTCTGGTGTAGCTGCACACTTCAGGGCCAGGTAACGGCTCACCCAATCTAAAAGTGCTTGTACAGAGGATTTTTGAAGAAGGCTCCAAGGACCTGGACCGGACTTCTGTAATACAGCTCTCAGTGTTGCTGTTCAGCCTCACCACCAAGAAGCTGGAGACATTTGCTCTGGTTGCAGTGTCACTTTTAAGTACAAGAATTTTAAAAGCACTTTACCTGGACAGGACTGACAAAGCAAGGGGCATATCCAGCAAATGGCATTACGACCCTTCCAGCCCTGAGAAAAACCACCCCTCAGGACCACATGCTAAATAGAAAGGATTTAGAATCTCTTCCCTCATAAGTCTGGGGGAGAAACTGTCACACCTGGTTTCTTTGTGGATCCCCAGCACTTTACATTACCGTCACCTGCTCTTCCATATCCCAGAGCTGCATATTCTCACTGATGGGACAGAGTCACTGACTCCTGGACAGGATAACTCTTTTGCACCTCCAGGAGAAGGGGCACTTAATCATGTCTCTTCTTTTTTAAATCTAATCCTTTCAACAAACCAAGAATCTGTAGAAATTTTGTATCTCTTACAGCTCTACACTCCTTACCTAATTTGGCTTAAGTGAACATGACAGTTACTGCGAACAGAGGAATATTTTACAGCACAGTCACATAAGTTTTATTTACTTAGCAAACCTGTTTATTTGTTACATCTGACTTGGAATGTAAGGTATTAGCCTTGGGAACCCACAAACTGTTCTAAAGCCAGTCAAAAACAGACTTAAGCTTTGTTTTGCTGATGTATTTTTTTTAATCTGGAAAAAGCACTTTTCTACACATCGCTAGCATTACATTCCAGGCCTCAGGAGTTGTCTGACGGTGACTCAGTGACAAAACATGCTGCAGAAGAACCTCAGTAACATCACATTCCTATCTCTATGCGCCACAGTTTCTGTCAAGACAAGTTAGCGTATCTTTTCCTATCAAACACAGAAGTGCCACCAGCCTTCCCCCGAGGAGCTCTGCTGTCAGGCAGGCAGGTGTGCGCTCTCTGCTGAAATCCTTGGAGAACCTCCTGGAACAAAAACCTCATCGCCTGGTTTGTTACTCTTTCCACAGCCGTTTCTCAACAGCATTTGAATCATAACAACGTTCCCGGGGAGTTCACAGCCCTTTTTGGTAACAGATCCACCAGCATACAAAAAAAAAAAAAAAAAAAAAAAGACTCTGAAGGGCCACGACTTCTGTATTTGCTTCCAAAAGTTTAAAAAAAAAAAAAAAAAACACCACTAGGCTGTAACCCGATGCAAGTCCGTATGTATTAAAGTCATACGAAAAAGCTGATGCTAAATGATTGTTTATAAATACGTGTAAGAAAAACCATTTCCATAACAGGCCGAGGCCTTGGCCGCAGGCTCCGGGGCCGGGCTCCAGCGAACCCCGCCGTGCACCGCAGCGACCGCAGCCGGAACCCGCGGGGGGACGGGCCGGGTGAGGGCCCGGGAGCCGCCCCGGCTGAGGGCAGGGCAGGGCAGGGCAGGGCAGGGCAGGGCAGGGCGGGACCCCGGTACGAGACTCCCCGACTCCGCAGTCCCACCACACAGAACGAGCCAGGATCAGTTCCGGCGGGTCCCGGGGCGGTGCCGGGGCGGTCCCTGAGGCGGTTCCCCGGTGCCGGGGCGGGTCCCGCCGCCTCCCCGGCCGCGCTTCCGTGCGCCGCGCCCCGTCATGCACGGCGGGCGGATGCGCCGCCATCTTTGCGCTCCCTCCGCCGTGCGGTGACAATAACAACCGGCCGGGCCGTCCCCCCTCAGCAGCGCGGGCACAGCCGGAGAGGGGGGAGCGGGGCCCGAGCGCAGCGGCCGCGGGGCAGAGCGGGAGGCGTGCGGGGCCCAGGGGCTGGAGCCGAGGCGAGAGGGAGCCGCGCTCAGCCCGCCCCGCTGCTGCTCGGCGGAGACGAGGCGGCCGGAGCAGGAGGGGAGCGCAAGGAGAAGCCGGGGGAGCGGGCGGCCGTGGAGCGTTCCGCTGCCGGAGAGCAGAGCCCAGAGCAGCTGGTGGGGGGTGAGAGGCAGGAACGGAGGCACTCCACTGAGGAAGGAGAGGAAGCAGGAAGGCAGAGGCAAACTACGAGAAGAAACAAAGTATTAAAGAAAAGGGGAAGAGGAGATAAAGTGATTGCTCCGACAAAGAAGAACGAGAAGGAGAGGGAATACGGAAGGACTCCACTGATGAGAGAGAGGAGTTGAAAGACCCCCCACGAGAGACAGCAAACAGAGACTGGCTCTAAAACTCTCCCTCTCTTTGTCACACCACAAGGATTTGATGCCCCTCAGCCTGTTCACTTCTGTGTGTTCATGTTTCCCACAGGTTTCTCTTCCCCCAACCCCCCAGCTGCAGCCCAGGAGGTCAGACCTGCCACTGATGGTAACACCAGCAGCAGCTCCTCCTGCAAGAAGAGAAAGTTAAATAACAGCAGCAACAGCAATTCCGAAAAAGAAGAATTCGATTCCATTTCCTCCTGCACCTCTTCTCCTTCCAAAAACACCTCCTCGTCATCCTCCTCCGTCATCACCACCTCCTCGTGCTCCTCCTCAGGGGTTGCTTCCTCCAACCATCACCTCCAGAAGAAGCTGCGCTTTGAGGACTCCGTGGATTTTATTGGACTCGATGTGAAGATGGCTGAAGAGTCTTCTTCCTCCTCCTCTCCTGCTGCCTCTTCCCAGCAGCAGCACCAACAGCAGCTCAAAAATAAAAGCCTTTTAATTTCATCAGTGGCTGTGGGGCACCATGCAAATGGCCTGACCAAAGCTGCCTCCTCTACTGTTTCCAGTTTCGCCAACAGTAAACCTGGCTCTGCTAAGAAATTAGTGATCAAGAACTTTAAAGGTAACAGGCCATAATTTGTCACAACTTAGGGGGAGCTGACACTCGACTTCATGTTTTGTTTTCAGCCTGAAAACCGGTTCCTTTCAAATAGCTCCAGGTTTTACGGGAAAGGCTTTTCTGTGGCGAACGTTTCTATACTTATGTAAAGGAGAATAATGTTTTCTGATGCGTGCTTGCCCAGTCATGTACACATCCTGAGCTACACTTTGCTGCTTGGAATTATTTTTCAGGCTCCTTTCACTCTTGTCAGTCGAGAAGGCCTTAACTTGTATGTTAGATGAAAGGTTTTACTACCTAAGTGTGTAAATTGCCTTCGTTCAAACTTCTAACGTTTGATACCTCTTTGCTAGTAATCCTGACTCAGGGCTTAGTGTTTATTTTAACCTAGTTTATGATAAGTCTTTGCACAGATCGTGGGTTTTTTTTAAATTGGCCTTGAATCTACATGTCTTGCCTCTGTCAGTGTTGTCTGTTTATAGGTTAATCTGCCTGTGCTTAGTTTTAAATGTTGAAACTAAGGTGATTATCAGGCTCTTATGGCGGATTTCCTTTCTGGTTTTCCCAGTTGCCTTTAAAGTAGGTAGTTCAGATTTTTACTGAGTGTTTTCCTTGTAATATCCTCACTGTAACTTATAATAGTAGTTTCTTTTCTCTGTCTTAACTTACTCTTATTTTACAAGTTTACATTATTTTATAAATTCTCTCACAAGATGTGTTTGAGGTTCTCTGGTATTGTTACTAGAGACCAGCTGAAGCAGAGAAGTGAAACTTTTCTGCTATGATGCAGCTTCCTTTTCTAGTAAACAAAAATACAAATAGGTGTAGGCAGAAAGCTAAAATGCTGTCATTTTTTCCCTATAAAGATGAGGAAATCATGGACTTTTCTTACTTCCTGCCTCTTGTTCCTGCCTCTTGCTGCCTTCCAGAACAGTCCAATAGCTTGCTTTCTTGAGTTGTTTCTTCTTCCTCATGTGTTTGGGGTTGGGGAGGGGTAAAAGATATTACCGACATTATAGCTGATATCTAAATACACACTTGGCACAAATGTTCAGTAGAGGCACTGCATTAGGTAAGGATTAGGATTATTTTACCCACTGTAATGTTTTACAGCAATTCATGATCCCAGTGAAACTTTAAGGTTCCAATTCTTAGAAATGTTCTCCGCCCATCACAGCAGCATCATTTAATTTGATTATTTTAAAATATAGACTTATGATGCAGCACAGTGAGAAGGAAAGCCACTCTTTGGTTGTTTGTACACCCGTATCTTTAGAAGAAGTTAACTTTTCACGTGTAAATTACCTGTTAAATGTCACGGCTTGCATGGTGCTGTGATCATCGTTGCTTATGAATTGGTATTTGAATCACTTGCTTAGAAAGGGCATCTCAGTAATGTGACAGCTTTGCTTTTTATTTACTCTCAGGTACTAAACTGAATACTAATCTTAACATTATTGTCTTAGTGTGATAGCAGTAGCATCCTTTACAACTTAAATAACTCCCTAAAATCCATGTCCCTGGTGTTTACTGCTGAGCAGTGTACTCAGGAGTTGCTAGTGAAAACAGGCAAGTCTGTAGTCACTTGTCTCTCCAGGTCCTTACAATGCAGCTAATGTTGGGATATTGCCAATATTGTAGGGAAATGCTTGGGAGAGAACAAAAAAAGTTACTTCTCTCTGTTACTTATTTCTCAGGAAATCATAAAGCTTTAAAATTTGTGTTTTACCTTTAGGTATGTAAAAGTCAACTATAATAGAGTATAAACTCTGAGGCAGTTTCACCTGTTGATGGCATGGATGTACATGTGTCATCTTTCTCCCTAAATTTTCTTCTCCTTCCTTTCTCCATTTGGGAATGTGCATATTGGAACAAACATGGTCGTTTTAGTTAGTTATGAGAACACACAGAATTTTGAAATAGTTCTCCTATTCTGAGGATGTGACCTGGGGAATATCTGAGCCTGTTGCAAATGCTCTGGTCTTGCTGAAGGTGCTGCAGGGCAGGGGCATCTCTAGAGAAGAGGCAGAAAAAATAACAGAGAGGGGTCAGATCTGTGAAGCTTGAGCTGTTTGAACATTAAAGGAGGCTTAACTCTAACAAATATCCACTGGCCAAACCCAAGAGACACATAAATGGATTACTTTAAAATTGGAATGTTTTCCTTGGGACCATAAAGCCTGTGTTATAATTACAGTGTTTCCATGCATGTTTCTTGAGGATTTCTTTCCGACCGCTAATGCAGAGTAGAATTAATGAGCAATAAATTAAAAAATAAGATACACACAACTCTGTATCTTTTAATCCACCATTTTCACCTTTTATATTCACTTTTTTTTTGGCTCTGCTGTCCTGGTAGTGAGAGCAATGAAGATGTAGACAGTTCTTCCTGGTTTAATCCCTTCTTGAGCTGATCAGGAACAGTATTGTGATTTTTTTGTAACCACACCTACTGTTTTGGGCTGCAAGTGCTATGATGTGTATTTGAAGAGCAATTCTCAATTTCTGCAATGTGTTAGTCTTTCAAATGTAAATAAGATACTGCTTTTACATGAATGCTTTTACTCTTTTCATGTAAGTATAAATTCAAATCTAGAGCATCAACCCATACCTTTTCCCCTCAAAGCTACGTTCTTCTCATTTCTGTGAAAGGTGCTGCTTTATCTAAGCACTTTCTCAAACTTTATGTAATTTCTTTTAAAGATAAACCCAAATTGCCTGAAAACTACACAGATGAAACCTGGCAAAAACTGAAAGAAGCTGTAGAAGCTATCCAGAACAGTACTTCAATTAAGTACAATCTAGAAGAGCTCTACCAGGTAAGTGTGTTAAGTGAAAGGGATGGGGTAGGGCTTTTTGGGTTGTTGCAGGATTTTTTTGCTTTACCACTTTTGATATGGTGGTAAGAATATGACATTTTGCTTGATAGCTGCTTTTGTCATGGAAAAACTTGTCACCAAATAGTTTCTCTATTTTAAAATCATGAGTTAAAATTTCACGATGTAACATTGAACTCACAATTATTTTTTTTTTAACTTGCCACAACATAATCCAAGGTATGGTTTCCCTTGCAACAGTTGACAAGAATTAAATAAGTCAAGGATCTGTATTCTCTTTTCTGGTTTGGGAATATGGTGTTTATCTGCTAAAGGAAAAATGCGAAATCCTAAAACATTGGTGTTTAGGTAAGAAAAAGATGATTTATATTAAAATATAATTTCTGAAGACAGTATCTGTCCATGATCAAGTATCAGAGGTCATTTAAAAACTGAAACTTTTTATTGACTTCTTGTATGTGAATAGAATACCATTTTTTCTCCAGGAATTGTGTTGTTTTTATTTGATTGTCATTTTTTGGCCTTGCAGCAATCTGTCTCTTCTAACAGCTGAGAACCAGAAATTTATTCTCAGCAGCAGCTCTGATTGTTTTGTCTTAAATATTTTAGGAAGTGATCAGACTTGAAGGGCATTTCCTGATTCTTTTTTATAAGCTCCACTTCTGCTTTTTCAGCTGAACGTGCTGGGGAGGTTTCCCCCCCTCACCTTTTCCCTGCAGACGTCACAGTACTGCGGTTTTAGCGGCTTGGCAACGGTGCTGCCCTGGCTGGGTATTAAGAACCACCTGAACTTTTTGCTCTACTTTTAAAGCCTTTTTTACCTGGTTAGCTGTTTGATGTGTGTGTATATAGCCTTCTCACCATCTCTGTTTAGTGTCTCTTCTTCCCCTGCCCTCCCCTTTTCAGTACAAGTTGCATTTCTGTGTGGGGAAAAAGTCCGGTTTGCACAAGGTTTGGGGACGGATTTAAGGAAGAATAAATTGCCATTCCTCGTGGCACACAGCTCCTCAGAGCAATGCATTCTTAGCTCACTACAGTAATTTGTCATCATGGCTAAGCTTCGTGAATGAAGATTTGAGTCAGTAATTTATAATGCTCAATTAATTAACTAAAAATAGTGGGGTTTTAACTGAATAATATATAGTATTGTTATTTTTGTAAAACTTTATGAAATGATTAACAAATTACAACCAACTGTACTGGCTGGTATTGTAAATTACTCTAGACTAAATAACTGTGCAAATAACTGTTAAATGCTTGAAGGATATCCAAAATTTTTTTTAAAATACAAAGTTCTCTTGAAATCCTTGCTTCTGTTTCACAGTTATTACTTAAGTTTCTGCTCACTTTTACCACAGGCTTAATTTATTGTTGCTTGTGGTCA
This sequence comes from Pseudopipra pipra, assembly GCF_036250125.1. NCBI lineage: Eukaryota > Metazoa > Chordata > Aves > Passeriformes > Pipridae > Pseudopipra > Pseudopipra pipra. The sequence continues at coordinate 9,066,003 of NC_087561.1, forward strand.
GAAAACAAAAGATAAGCTTTTTTGTTTTAAATCTCAATGATTCAACATTGTAATAACTCAGATACTCCTCAGTGAAATAGAGTGCAGTGAAGTATGAAATTTTTCTCTTTTTACAGAAATCTAAAAATAAGTGTCTTGATTTAAAAATAGTAATAGGAATCACTAGTGTTTTTAGATGCTAACTAAACTAATGCCATTTCTGAACAGCTGCTTGGTAAATGGATCTGATGCCAAATATGCCTTGGCAGACACCATTATCCCAGCACAGAGGGGAATTGCAAAAGTTCTGCTGCACACCTCAAAAGAAGATACTTCTTTTTTTAATGGAGTTAAACTTGTTGAGTTATGACAGTGTTGGTAGTTGAGGTGAGCTGACCAGAGGCCCAGGAAAGGGGCCACTGGTGTCCTGGGCTGGTGGGTCAAGGCCAGACTAACGGTGGTTCCGCAGGTGACAGGCAAGTTCCATCCAAAACATTGGCCTTCCCAGCTCTCTGTTGGCTCCTCCAAAGTAAGTGGAAGAAATTAAGAAACCCAGGAAGTTTGCACTTGCTGAAGGTCTAATCAGGCTTTTAATGCTCAGTGTTTTCCACTCCTTTGTTCTTTTGAATCGAAGTATGGGGTTATTTCCTCCTTTGCTACCTGAACCTGGGGGTACCGTGGTGGAATAGAGCTGAGCAGAGCCCATAACCTGTTCTGAGCAGTGAACTGTAGGTTGTATTTTCCTATCGCGTCATTGTATTTGTTTGGTCTTAAATGTTAAGGCTGAGAGTTAAACTTGTTGCTGTTTCCAAATACTAATATTGTATACTTGGTTGATAATTCCAGCTTTCCTTATAATTGTCATTCAGACCTGGTTTAGTCTTAATTGGCACACTCACTCTCTTGCTGTACCTGTAAAATTCTGACAGTAAGCTCATGCAGGGTTGGGTTTTTTTTGCTGTTATCATTGTGTGGGATGGTTTCGTTGTGGGGTTTTGGTTTTTATGAAGTTTGTTTTGTTTGTGGTTTTGATTTGTTGGGGTTTTCTTTAATCCTGGAGCCAGTATTAGATGTAGTGCACTTGCACTTTTCAATAATTGCCATTGGTATCCAGGAGAAATCGAGGAACTCCTTGTTTGGCTGTTTTGGTTGTTGCTGTGCTTTTATTGGTGACTATCTGGACTGTTGGGAAGGATTCTGGGGGACTTGAGTGTAATGGAGTAGATTTGCTTTGTGTGCTTCTGAGCTGTGGTCCCTGCACAGTTGCCTGCAGGTGCTGGGGAACAAACTTGATCTTCCAGTCCTTTGTTTGTTTTTTTTTCCCCAGGAGTTGGTGGTACTGGCAACTGAAGTCTTTTCCAATAAATAAATAATAGCAAGAAGTGTTAGTTGAAAATCATATATACCTCTCCTCTAGCTTCTACAGGTGTTTTACAGAATAATCATATATTTTCTGTCAGTAGTCTGCAAAGAGTTAAAGTTGTTCAGTTGCTTTCCAGATCTGGTCAATGGATATGAATTTTGGAAAAGTCTGGAGATACACTTATGCACTTAATGATTGTTTGCTTGATAGTCTCCAGGACATGCCCACATTAAATTTCTTCTCACTTGCTGTGAATAATTCTCACAGTGATAATTCTTCTAATACTTGATGATGATCTAGAAATTGGGATTTGTCACTGTAAACATCTGGAATGTAGTCATGCTACTAATGTTCAGGATTATAACTACACTTACTCAGGCATGGGGTTGGTGGGTGGAGATAAATAAAATATGTATATGTATGTACTTTTGGGGATGAGGGAAGCTTAATCAAGGAAAGGACTGAAAGAGGAAATTAAACTAGCAGTGCTTTTCCCCTGCAGAGCACAGCAGTTAATAAAATTAAGACATTAAGTGTCTGCTCTGAGGTATGAAGCCCAGCAAGCTGCTGGAACTTATTAAATTCACATCCTTGTTCTTAGAGATGCCAGTCCTGCAGTTCCATATGAGATCCCAATACTCGAGCTGAAGTTGATAATCTGTGAGCTGTTCATGGCCTGCCTTTGTCTCCTGTTACCTTCACAGTGCCATGTCTCTCTCTGGTGTTTTACATGGTAAAAACTGTGAGAACCAGAAGAATTCCATGGTTGTTTGGGCCCTTGCCTTGTAAAGTCACGTACAAAAATATAAACAGATTTCTTAGTATCTGTTTCTCTTTACTTCAGGCTGTTGAAAATCTCTGCTCCTACAAGATTTCTGCAAATTTGTACAAACAACTGAGACAGATCTGTGAAGACCACATTAAAGCACAAATTCACCAATTCAGAGAATATCCTTTTTTAGTTGTTGACAAGCCAAAATGATTTTACCTGCAAGTGATGGATTTCTTTGACTAGTTCATGATGTTAGGCCATGGTAATCTGAATTCCTGGTTTTTGCACAAGTAGTTTTGTTTTCATTTTTTTTGTGGGACATCAGAGAACACAACTCATTCTTTTATGTCTGTAACCCTTTGAAAAGTTTGTGAGAAAGTTTCATTGGTATTTATGAAACACTTTGACATCTTACAAAAGCTCATGTTAGACTTGCAGTAAGGCTTAAAAAGGCTGTATTGGTTGTATCACATCAGGCTTTTTTATACTGAACTTGCCATGCTTAGATAAACAGAAATGTCTTCCAACAAGTAATTGTTGTTTTCTTTTTGAAAAATACTCGTGGTCTGGCAGCACAGATCAGATTCTGAGATCAAAATGTTTTACTTTCAAAAGTTTGGAGTTGCATCAGATCGAGATCCTGTTTAGCAGATATTAATTAGTACCAGAACTGTGCAGTGAGCTGAATAAAAGATAAACTTCAAGGGCAAAATTTATCTCTTAGCATGAGCTGAAATCATAGTGTCTGTGTAGTGATGGGCTCTTCCACGTGTTTGGGATTGTTGGTTTCTGGGGTGTGGAGGTGTGGACGTGTGTTCTGCTCCATAGGAATGGGAGATTAAACAAAACACTGAGAAGTGTTGAGATACTTTTTTTTAATTTGTTCAGATAATTTTGATTTCTGACTATTAACACAAGGAGCCTCGTTAAAAATAAACACGTTACAAGAAGTTAACTGGTTCTTTCTGGGAGTAGGTGAGTTTGTTGTCCTCTCTGTGAAGTGCCTTTAAAAAGTACGATAGGATTGGTTCGTTTCATTGCTAGCACTACCTATTAATGATGATTTTCTTAATGATTTCTTCATGGATTCATTGGATAGTGTCCTTTTCCTAAAGAAAATAGACAAATGTTGGCAAGATCACTGCAGACAAATGGTAAGTTTTCTATCTGTTTAAGGAAAACCGGTTGCCTTGCAGCCTGTGTTTTGCTTAACTTTGTTCCTATCAAACTACTGAAATATCTTCTGCCTGCAGTATGTGCAGACACACACACACACACCCAGCTCCTCACTGTCACTTTTATGCAAACCTTTCTCTTTTATACCTATTTTTCAAGGAGCTGTTCTGTTATACAGAAACATGCCAAGTGTCACACTGACCATCATGCTGGGATTGGCACAAGATGTTAAATAAATAGCAGTGTCTAGGAAAGCACTTACACACTTCCCATCGATGGGAATTTTGTTGTTGTTGAGCATAATTTGTGTTGCTTTTTAGTTTCAAGAGTAAAATGATTGTGGCTGTTTTATTCCTTCTCGTGACAGATTATGATTAGAAGTATCTTTTTGTTCTTGGATCGAACTTATGTACTGCAGAATTCCATGCTGCCATCTATTTGGTAAGGGCACAGAGAATAAAATTATTTGGGGGTACATTTAAACTTGCTTATATCTTGCTGATTTTCAGGTTGTTTTGTGGGTTTTTTATTTAAACCTTGTAGTGACCTGTAAATTACATGATAAATGCATATGTCCTTGTTGCAAAGGGAGATGTTTAATTTATTTGCCATGAATTACAGCATTGTTCTAGAATAGCTGTGATGCCAAATCTCAGTGAAGTAGGTATCAGCCTCCAGTTGCACAGTTAAAGGAAGGGGTCTTGTCAACAACCAAAGTGCAAGGGCTTGGTGTGCCCAGTAACTGACTTTAGCATGTACAGTATTCCAAGTTCTGTAAGTATTTTTGAAGGGAAAAGTTACTTAAATTAAAAGCAAGTTATTCTCTTTTGGACTTCTTCAATTTCTGCCCCCCCATATTATTAATAATTAGTCTATACCCTACCATGCCTTTGGCACCACCTGAATTTCTTTGCCAAAGATTGGAGGGCCTGACTTTTCCTGAAGTGTCCAGAGCCATAGTTTCAAATTCATGGAAGGTTCTGACTGGGACACCCAAAGCAGAGATCCTTGTCTTTCACGTCACTGAGTTCTTCTAAGCCCTGCCTAAGAATTAGAGATTGGCAAGTGATGGACAAAAACTTAACCATGGAATTTGAACCCAGGGTGACATTATGATTTTCTCGTGAAAGCTGCTGTTCCAACATCTTGTCAACCAGCTGAAAAATAAAGATGCTGCAAAAGCTGTGTGGTTATTTGGGAAAAAATATCTGCATTGGTCTTTAAAACCTGTAGCTTACTGTTCGTGCTTTGTCATGGTTTATTGTAGTGTTCATGTGTTTGTTCATCTGGAGTGATTTGGGGGCAGAGAAATGAGCAGTGCTAGTATTGGCCTCTTTATTTGATCTAGATCAGGTTTTAACAATAGAGATATCTGAGGTTTATTCTTATGCAATTTATTGAGCAGTCTTTGTTGTCTTTTTAGGGATATGGGGCTAGAATTGTTCAGAACTCATATAATCAGTGATCAGAAGGTTCAGAACAAAACTATTGATGGCATTCTTCTGCTGATTGAGAGGGAAAGAAATGGGGAGGCTATTGATAGGAGTTTGCTGCGGAGCCTTCTGAGCATGCTTTCTGACTTGCAGGTGAGTAAACCTGCTTCACCTCTAAACCAATAAATAGCTCAAATCCTTATTTAGTGCTCAGTAAGCTTTACCCTGGATTGCTGTTGTGTTGTTTCCCCAGATTTATCAGGACTCTTTCGAACATCGATTCTTGGAAGAGACAAACCGCCTGTATGCAGCAGAGGGACAGAGGCTTATGCAGGAACGAGAGGTATTTTGAATGTTTAACAGTATTTGTTGTGCCTAATGACAAAGCATGTGTCAGGGAGTGGAACTTTGCTGCTGCCTTACCCAGTGTGCAAGGCAATAATGTGACCTTTGTTTTGTAGTACTCTGGATAAAGAAATGCACATACAGTTGCCTTCAGTCACAGTGCTAATGATTTCTGCTGAAAGCTGGAGCTGCTGCTGCTGTTAGACCAGTACTGTCTCTCTTTTTCCCTTCTTGGTTGTTCTGGGTTTTTTTTAAACATACAAAACTACTCTGGCATTTCAGGTTCCAGAATATCTTCACCATGTCAACAAGCGCTTGGAAGAAGAAGCAGACAGAATAATCACTTATTTAGATCAGAGCACACAGTAAGTACTGGCTCTGCCTGGTGGTATTACCTGTTTGGCTCCTCTTCTGATGAGGCCATTTAAATAGCTACAGTTTATTTCAGTTATTGACTGTCTATCAAATGCTTTTCACTTTACAGTGAAGCAGTGTCTTGGCTCACACAGCTAAGAGCTTTTTCTTCTAAGTCACTCATTATTTTTACATAAATGTTGGGTATTTGGTTAGAGAAAAATAGGCTGCCACTCACAGTCCAAATGTCTCTTTCTTGCTGAAATGCAATTAATCAACTGGTGTCCTACCTGAAAAAGATAGGACCCAGGATAGAGAATTCTCAAACTAAGGGCTCTGAATATTTTCATTAAAATATTTGTATATTCTTTATGGAGTCTGGGAAATTATCAAATAGTGTCACTCTTCAGTGTTTTCTACTTAGAGGCAGGATTTCTTCACACACAGTTAAGTGGAGTCATGACTAGTAGGGCAGGAGAAATATTCTCCTACCATTAAGCCATAAAAAATGTAGGTCATTTATAAGATCTCTGAGAGGAAGGTGTTTTATCACTACCATCACACATTTTTATTTTCTTCCTCCTTCAGCTGTTGAAAACATTTCACTTGTTTAGTGGCTTCCTTCTTCCACACCATTATTAGTGGCCAATTCCCTATTTTGTTTTAATACCTCTTGACTTGAGGTGTGGTTTTTTTATCTCCTTGGTTTATCTCCCAAGACATGAATCTCCTCCCATAAAACAGGAGTAGGTATATTATTTGACAGACTTCTGCCCAGCTTCTTGCCTGATGGAATCATTGTCCAGCTGCCTGCAGATCATGTACAACAGACTTACTGTGTGAATTAAAATCATCAGTCAGCAAACAGAAAAAAGATTGCTTACTGGGGAGGGAAAAGGATAAATATATGTATAACCATTTTGGGTCCTTAGCCACTTATAATTAGAGCACTCCTAATGAAAATGTAGTCAACATAATCTCAAAACAAGGTTTAAAAGTGTTAATAATGGGAAAAGGAAAAGTAATTCTAATCATTTTTTTCTGTAGGAAGCCACTAATTGCTACTGTAGAAAAGCAACTTCTAGGTGAACATTTAACAGCCATTCTTCAGAAAGGTAATCCTTCTTCTTTATAGAAATGTTTCTAATTACTGCTTCAGGGCTTTCAATTCCTGTGCAGAAAGAGAAAGTGGCAGTTTCAGGTGCTGGGGGAGGACACAAGTTCCATCACTCTTTAACAGCCTTTGCTCCTCAGTTCACAAAATAGCACTGACCATTTTGCAGGAGGGCAAGTCCCATTCTCCTTGTTGGAGGTGAGGAGATGCTGTGCTGTCTTCTGATACACAGCAAAGAGAAAGGACAACTAGAACAGGGGACTTGAGTTCAGTCTGTTAAATAGCATTTCAAAGACTTGGAGGTAAAGAAAAGAGTAGCCTTCAAATTATGGCTGTAACAGAAAGGAGAAATACTGAGTAGTCCTAACAAAAAGCAGCTTGTTTTAGAAATGTAGCATAATTTGAGCAGTGGAATATGTTTGCCTCAGTTCTGCAATAGCCTCTGTGGAGCCAAATGACCCTCTGTTGTTCTGAGGATTGGGAAATAGAAACTGGTGCAGCAAGAGTTGAATAATAAAATGGCCAAGTCCTTAGTAGCTGGATTCTGGATGAAACAAGTATGTGAGCATCTTCCTGCACATCTCTGACAAACTCTTCACTGAGAGGAGTATCAAGTTTGCAATATTTACCTGTCTGCTTAGAACTTTACTGTGATGCATCAGGCCTTCTCCTCCAGAAAGTTAAAATGTGAAGGGTGAAGATTCTCCTCAAAGCTGCTTGCCTTCAAACATTAACACTGATTTTACAGCTGGAGTTGAGACTCAGAGCTGCCTTGCCAAGGAACTTTTCCTACAGATCAGTACAGTGTAAACTTTTCAAATCTTTAGAGAATAGTAAAGCAGGTGTAAGCAAAGGTTTTGTGATAAGGATGTTATGTAAAGTACATGTAGCCCAAGATATCCACTGTAATAACAAATTTTTAAGGTTTGAGCTGGTTCAGGCAGCCATTCTGTATTTTGCTGTTAAATTAGGTAGCTTAAAATACCCCCCTGCCCACCCCCAGTAATTGTTTGATAAAAAATATTAGTTTTGAAGAGGTCTCTCACTGTAACAATAAGCCATGCTTTCTTTGGGTTACACTGGTTTTTATTTCCTTCTGAAACTCTTGCATTTGCAGGTTTAAACCACCTTCTTGATGAAAACCGAATTCAAGACCTGTCTCTTCTGTATCAGTTGTTCAGTCGTGTAAGAGGTGGAGTACAGGTTCTCTTGCAGCACTGGATTGAGTACATAAAGGTACTGTTGCTAAAACTCTGGAACAGATACCACTACTGCATCAGTGGGGTTTATACACAGATACTTGAGTCATCTCTATAAACTATTGCATTTTTCGAAAAATTATATATTCTTCTTATAAACATGTGTTTAATAGACAGCTTTTGAAACATCCTGGGAAAGGTACAGTAACTGTTCTGGCCCTGTCAAAGAAAATACTGAACATTGAGTTGAATTATTGAACTCCAGATAAATTTGGAGTTTATAATCTTGCTTATTGTTAGTTTTGGGGGACAACTGTATTTCTGCAATAGTTATTTTGGTAATGGCAGAATGTTTGTCTTCTTCCTGATAAAATTTCCTGTCAGAATGAGCAGTAGTTCAAGTTAAGAAGTCTAATCTTATTTCTCAGTGAAAATGTCATAGAAAGTATGGTTCTTGTAAAGGAAGGCTTTGGAATGGCATAGGAGTACAGTTAAATAAAATTGAGTTTAGTGGGAGCTTTACCTGTGTGAAACCTGAGGCTATAGATGATAAAAAAGGGTGTGTTAATTTTGTCATGCTTAACTTCATTTCTTTAGACAAAAGTTCTGAATCCATTCACTTATCAATTGGTTTTGAATCAATATAAAAAAATTTAGGAATGATTATATAGTAAATACTTCATAATACTACTTTGTTGTGTTAGCGGAATTAATATGAGTACTAGAAACAACACATTAAGAAGGTAACTTTAGGGTTTTACAAGTCATTTAAATTAATTATTCAGGCTAATTGAAAGTTATGTTTTATTTTGCAGGCATTTGGTAGCACCATAGTAATTAATCCAGAAAAAGACAAAACCATGGTCCAAGAACTTCTTGATTTTAAAGACAAAGTTGACCATATTATTGATGTTTGCTTTCTAAAGAATGAGAAGTTTGTAAATGCCATGAAAGAAGCCTTTGAAACATTCATTAACAAAAGACCAAATAAGCCAGCTGAACTCATAGGTATTTTTCTTCAGTTTCTTCCATGTGAGAATTTGGGTGTGGAGTTGCTGATTCAGCCTGCAGATGGGATATGCTGGAACTGTGTGTCAATCCATGCACAGTGCGGGTCAGACTGGGCTTTCCTGTGCTGCCTGATGCAAGGGAATTGTTGGAGAGGGTAGCATTAAATATCAATAACTCTGTTTATCAGTTCACTGGCTGGGCTGTAGAAAAGTCCAGGGCATCAGAACTTGGGCATTCCAGCCTTTGGCTGCTGTCCAGGTGTGACAATAGTGCTAATGTGATTTTTTTCAGCAGCTTGCATAACTGTGCCACCAGCACACGTGCACAGAGCTGTTCAGGGCTCTGCAGATATCTGGGCCTTAATATGTGAAAGTGAAGAGAGCTGAGGATGCCCTGGAGCTCTCACAGTGTGGGGACAGTCTCTAGTTTGCAGAGAACATTGTTTACAGATTTGTGCTCCATGCCTGGCACTCTGCACTTTTGAATTCCTTCATCTTCCCCACACTGTGAATAATACCTGCTTTGCAATTGGTTGTGCTGTTAGGTTTGTGGAGTGATGCTTTCTGCCCTCCTTTTTTTACATTAATTCCCTAACTGTAATGTGCTTATCACACCATTTGAAATTAAAAAAATTAAAAAACCCAGTAATCTGCTAGAGGAATTCAGCAGTGTAGTCAACACATTTAAATAACTGGTTTATATATTTTTCTTCTGATTCCTTTTTTTTTTATTATGTCCATGTCAATCTGTAGCAACAGTGACTTTTTGCTTTGAGATCACAATATAGACCAGGATTTTCCTACACAAGCACAAATGTTTTTAATGTTGTGTATGCTAGTAAAGTTAAAATGCAGTAATTCCTTATCTGAAAAAATACTGTCCCATAATGTTTTTATAACTTTATAGCCTCTTTGAAAAGGTATCAAGTTTGTTGTGGTGAAACTGATAGAAGGTGATTTCAGGATCGTTTTTATTTTCAAGATTTCACAATATTAGATTCATAAATTTTTGTTTCACTATTATATTAAGCATATGCTAAACCCTTTATTCTTCAACACTTCTAGCTAAATATGTAGATTCAAAGCTTCGTGCAGGCAACAAAGAAGCTACTGATGAAGAACTTGAAAAAATGCTGGATAAAATTATGATCATATTTAGATTCATATATGGTAAGTATTGGGATTTTTTTCATGGGGATACTGTTGTTTAATCAGTGAGGTACTTGGAAATTATTTTTGCAGTCTGACTGCATTTTCAGGTGTTCTTTCTCTGTGGATGTGGTTTGTTGGTGCAGTGCTGTTTAAATACTTTGCCTGTTAAAATGTCAGTAACAAGACCTGACTTAAAACCTGTTGAAATATTCCTGTGAAGGCCTTTTTCCTTTACTGAGCTTTGAATTGGGCCTCTTGTAGGTAATGTTTGTTAAAAACCAACAGTGATTTGTGATCACTTCCAAATCTTGTCTCTTACAGGAAAAGATGTCTTTGAGGCCTTTTATAAAAAAGATCTAGCAAAGAGACTATTAGTTGGGAAGAGTGCATCAGTGGATGCTGAAAAATCTATGCTTTCCAAACTCAAACATGGTAAATATCTATCAGCTTGCTTTCTTTTAAAAGTAGTTGTTTTAAGAGGCCTTCCAAGAAGAGCCATTAGTGTTTCCCCTTTACATGAGGGTAAAAGCCTCCTGTGCAAGTCTTGAATGACTGGTGGGTTTTGAGGAGACTCATTTGCTTTTAGTTTTGTAATTATAACAGCAATAGCCAAAAAACAGGAGCTTGAAGTGTATCTTGGCCTGTGGGATAGAGTTGAGGTTCCCTGCTGAGTAAATCAGTGACGTGCTCAGAGAACTTAAGGATGACTTCCACTTGTTATTCACTCTGTGTAAGGTCTGGAACACGAAGCTGCCAGCTAGTGGTTCTCTGGTCTGATCTTCATTGTTCCACTGGATGGAATCTTGGGGTGGTAAGAGTAAGACTTTTAGAGCTTGATCTTGTTCTACCATCAGGAGACAGTTTGGCAGGCAGCTGGTAGGGATTGGAATTGTCATCTGAATGACAGGCTGCCACCATAGTCCCAGGATGAACAGTCAGGTCCATGTGCAGAAAGGACTGGGTTAAAAGTAGCTGCCACATTAAAACATTTTCCCCTTTCTTGTATATAACCTTAATATGCTCCTTAATTAGAATCCTGGCTTTTATGTAAGAGCATCTGCTGAAATAGGTCATCTTGCTTAAAAGTGCATTCTGATATTTAGAACAACTACTCTGTGGCATTGAAAATAAACAAGGTTAATTTCTAAGATTTCCATTTTCTCTTTTGTAGAATGTGGAGCTGCTTTCACCAGCAAACTTGAAGGAATGTTTAAAGATATGGAGCTCTCAAAAGACATAATGATACAATTCAAACAGGTACTGGGGGAAAGTCTGGGCTGTCTGTGCTTTTGAAAATTTTACTGAATTTATTAAGGGTTTTCTTGAGTAACAGAGTTAAAAAAACCTGGAAATTGCCTTCTTCAGACAAATAAACCAAGTAGCACCTGCAACAATAAAAGATTTGTAAACTTAAAAAATATTTTAACACCAGTTCTAAAACATTTTTAGCACCACTATATTCTGATGCCTGACTTGGAAGTTTTTGCCCATTAGTTCTGGCAGTGTTTTGATTTCAAAGAAATTTTAACATTCTCTACTTCTTTCACACATAGTGAGGTAGATCTTCACATCAGAACTTGAGAAAAGTGCTTTTTTTCATTTTCTTGTATGTAACTTGCAGTTTATAGGTCTCTTTCTTCTCTGCTCTTGCAACACCTGTTCTAACTTTTCAGTTCTACCTGAAATACTTTTAATAAACATGGCTTTATTTCCATGTATTTTATTTCTCTCTGCAGTATATGCAAAATCAGAATGTCCCTGGCAACATTGAACTAACAGTGAATATTCTGACTATGGGTTATTGGCCAACCTACGTGCCTATGGAGGTCCATCTGCCCCCAGAGGTAATGAACACAGACAGGTTTTACAAGTATCAGCCTCTCAGAAATGCATCTTGGAATCAACTGCAACTTGCTTTTAAATATGTGTAGAGAAAGAAATGCACAACTGTCTCTTTGTAAATGAAATTTGTTTTCTTGCAATTCCTGTCATCATTCCAAGCCTTGATTTAAGGCTTAATTGATTGTGGAGGAGGGAAGGATGCTTTTAAAGTAGAAAACTGTGTTTTAGTGTTTTGGGGTTTTTCTTTCTTTAGATGGTAAAACTGCAGGAGATTTTCAAGACCTTTTATTTAGGAAAACACAGTGGTAGGAAACTTCAGTGGCAGTCAACACTAGGACACTGTGTGCTAAAAGCAGAATTTAAAGAGGTGAGTCTGTTGTTTCTCTTACTCCTTTGCTTTGTCAAGTCCAAGGCTGGGTTGTACCTTAGGGATATATCAGGAAGCTTTTTTGTGTTGTGATGGAAAACCTAGCATTGTTTTTGCAATTACTTTTAACCTCTTGCTATCATTTTCAGAGTTGGTAGTTTTATGAAGTAAAGTAGTAAGGTCTAAGAAGATGCACCCAATTTCTGTATTCGTGGGGAAAAAAGCCCTGTTGGTTACTACTGAGGAAAATATTCAATGGGTTTAGCTCCAGATTAAAAATGGCACTAATTTTTATAGTGGGGAGGAAAAAAAGGGGGCAGTTCCTTAGGTGGCCTTATGTCATCTGACAGCATCAAGCATCTTTAGTTCAGTAGTGAAAAGCTTACTGTAAAGTTTTGGATTGTACAAGAACACAACTGCTTTTAAAAGGGTTTCCAGTTCTTCCCCTTCAGCATTTCTTCACGGACAGGAAATTTTCTTATGAAATAGGAATGTTTACCAGTTCTGTTTTTCAGAAAAATGTTAATGCTAAAACAAGTAATATCAAACTTGGTGGTTTCAAAGATTCTATAGTTCCTTATACTGTGTTTCTTAAATTAATGTTTGTGTTAGACTTTGACCTGAAGACCTTTCAAATTGTAATTTTAAGCATTCAGTGCTTTGAGATTTGTCTTGAGTAGGCTGATGCATATCTTGGGTGAATTTTGTCACAGGATAGAATAGTCCAGCCTTGTGACCTGTAGCTTGTGCTACATTTCATAGTAAACACAAGGTGACAAGTAACTTCTATTCTTTCACATTCTCAAATAAATAATGTCCTTAAAGTGAAATAATTGACATGTAATAGTGACTTGTTCCTCATGCTCCCCTCATCCTCTCCCCTCCACCCTCTACCTTCCTCCCCCCCCCAAAAAAAAACCAAACCAGCCTACTGATGTCTATTTATTTCCCTTATGACAGGGCAAAAAAGAACTTCAGGTCTCCTTGTTCCAGACACTGGTGCTGCTCATGTTTAATGAAGGAGAGGAGTTCAGTTTAGAGGAGATAAAGCAAGCCACTGGAATAGGTTGGTATTGAAAACAGCCAACTGCTTCCAAGTGTTCTTACTGAAAAAAACCTAAACAACTTGTTTCTGCTTTAGAGGATGGAGAGCTGAGAAGGACACTTCAATCTCTGGCTTGTGGCAAAGCCAGAGTACTGACCAAAAGCCCCAAAGGCAAAGATGTGGAAGATGGTGATAAATTCACATGTAATGATGATTTCAGACATAAGCTCTTCAGGATAAAAATCAACCAAATTCAGATGAAAGAAACGGTATATTTTTTTTAATGCTCTGGGGTTTAGATCCTTGGGTTAAGAACCTTGTTGCCTGCCCATTTCCAAGCTTTTTTTCCTCTCTCTTGTGATGTACATGCTGATGTCTCTGTCAAAGTTACACGTGTAATTTGGATGACAGCACATACCTACCAGTGCTGATTTAAATGTGTGCTTCTATACTAAGACACCAGTGATGTCTCTAAATAAGGTTGTTCAAGAGAAGTTCCAATTAGGGAATGTTCTTTTCATCCTTTATCATTCCCTGGAGCTTTACTGAATATTCTGTTGAACATAGAAACAAGTTCACAGCGAATTTTCCCTGACAGCTATCCACTGTAAAATCTGTGCAAAGATTTTAATTCCTTGTACAAGTGGTTTTTCTAATAGACAGTCGGTCTTTATATTTGTAAAGGATTTGTGTCAGATATTTGACAACAGACACTTTACTGTCTTACACTGAGAACTGTCTTAAAGATACGAAGAAGAATTGTTTTGACAGTACTAGTGTTCTCATTAAAACTTTCCTAACTGGATCCTCCAGGTAGAGGAACAGGCAAGCACTACAGAGAGGGTGTTCCAGGACCGGCAGTACCAGATCGACGCCGCAATCGTTCGGATCATGAAGATGCGCAAGACACTGAGTCACAACCTGCTCGTGTCAGAGGTCTACAACCAGCTCAAATTCCCAGTCAAGGTGTGCTACTGATTTTTCTTCTAAAACTTTAACAGTTCTTTTTCTTTTCCCTGGGCTGCCCTCAGTTAAACAGTGCTTCTGTCTAAAATATGCATCTCTTTAGTATTAGAAAGGGCAAATATTCACTTTCAGGAATTTTTGAAGTGCCAGTTACTAATAAAATCTACTTCCAAAGGCTTTCAGTGCTGGAGGTTGTCAGCAGTAAGGGTGCAGCTGGCTCTCCTTGTTACCTGCATTTGCAGTGTTCTGGCAAGGCATTCTTGGGCACAAGGGGAAAATGCTTCAGATCTCAAAACCAATTCTGCATTACATTCTTAATTTGGTTGATGCTTTTTAATAAATTAGTAACCAATAAAGGTACAGTGGTTTTTCTAGACAGATTATACTATTTAATATCTAGGAATTAAAATAAAATCTTGGTGAATGTCTCAAAGCTGAAGAAGCCCACAGTTGCAACATATAATGACTGGCTTGTTGTGTACAAATGAAAATGGGTTTTCAGATAAACAGTGATGCATTGTTGGAGTTCAAATATATGACAGAAATGTAAAATGAAAGGTCATGCCATCTCATTCTGCTTGATTACCATGGTGAGTTCCTGCAGGCCTGTAAGTATTGCATAAGCTGCAGTTGGGCTTTGTAGGAGTATAACAGCTGATCTAAATGATTTTCCTCACTCTTTATCATGAGGGATTTTTATAAAGTCCTTCACCCAACAAAATCAGAGGGCACCCAAACTGTTGCAAAACTCATTTGCATCAAGAGGAATTGAAACTTGTAGCATCTTTTACCAGCTAAAAGTCAGAAATAGAAACGCTTTGGTATGTGATGCATGAACTGCAGTTCTTTAGAGTTCAGTTCAAACAGCAGTAAATATCTTTCCCTGCTGTAAAAAAAAAATCTATGTTTAACTACAGGTGACAAGTTAATTTTGTAACTTTCTCTTCCATCAGTTATACACTGCAGACTTTAAAAGCTCTGATACTTTTAGAGGATTTTTTTTTTTTAAACTGTGATTTCTGTTTCCTCAGTCATCTTAAGCAGTATAGACATTTGGTTTAAGTGGAAAGAAAGAACCAAAATGCATTGACTGCAAAGTGATAATTCTGACATGTGCTTTATTTTGCAGCCTGCTGACCTTAAGAAGAGAATAGAATCCTTAATTGACAGGGACTACATGGAAAGAGATAAAGAAAACCCGAATCAGTACAACTATATTGCATAAACATATGTTGGCCTTTATTTTACTGCACACTTGGTGTCCTACACAGTTGCCAGTGGATAAACTAGCCTGTTGATCCCGTTAATTGACTTTTTATACTACCGATGATTGAATGAAAGCAGTGTAATGGAAAAGTATAGTAGAGTGGACTTCTTTCAGTGGTTAACATGCCCATTTAAAGAGTACTATTTACATTTTAAGAAGAATGCTGTTGAACTCTTTGCATGTTATTTAGTAAGATGTGCAGAAAGCTGAAAGAAAGTACCTGGTCTTTTGTGATTCCATTTGTCTCTGGGTCTGAAGAGGAGTCCCTTGATGTATGACAGATGTCTTTCACATCTTTAAATGGAAACAGAAGGTTAATTAATATAAGAAAATAGCCTTTAAAAATGCTTAAACTGCATGCAAACTTTTAATTTACTGTACAGAATGCATTTCAGTTATACATACCATTGGTTTGGTTGATGCCCACACTTGGATTTTTTTCCCTTGAGGGAGGGGAAAATGGGGGAATAAGCCAGGCTATGCTTATTGCTGATCTAATGGAAAATATTCTTGGTCACAATTAAGACAAAATGTTACCAATATAAAACAATGTATAAAGTTTGCAGTGTGGGCTTATATACTGTATATACAAACACCATTCTTAAATAACTGCTACAACAAAACAAGTTCAGATTAGATTCATATGGCTTGCCTGTGAGACTTGGTGTTCACCTTTGGGAATTTTAAGCATAAAACAGCCATAATGGAAGAAGTGACAGGTTTTACTAGTCATGGGTAGGAGGCCTTCACCTCTTGGCAGCAATACTCTAGAAAAGAGAATCTATTTACAGATATCTATGAAAAGCCACACTGTTATTGTGGTAAAGCTGTAAGAACAAAAATTGCAAATGGATTTTAATACTTGTTTTGCTTTGCAACATTCTAAACTTGAATTAACCTCAAGGTTTAGACAGGGCAGCTCTTCTAGGACTGCCCTGCTTTGGATTGCTTTAACTTAAAGCTTTAAGAACTCAGCCCTAGAGCCTAGCAGGCCTCCTAGAACCCAGAAGCCTACCTCTCATATAGAAAGTTAAGTATTGCTACAAGGCATCTAAAATATATTTTCTTAGATGACCAGAGAGCATTCTTTGCATCTTTATAAGACATGGGAGAGTAAGTCACTTGAATGTAGAGATTTGTTTCAACAAAATGCATTTTTTTTTTAATTGCTTATAGCAGCATGTGCCAGGAATATATGGGAAAAAAGTGTCAGCAGAAAAGGTAACTCCTCCACATAACAGTTCTTCCTTACCCAGCCAGGCTTTAGATCTACGATCAGCTGTGTTGCAGAGCACAAGGAAAAACCTCATCCTCTTTCAGGCACTGATAGTCCTGGGGAATACCAGATATTTCCTGAAAGCCAGATGTTAGTTTTGTTTAATGGCAGTGTAACTTAGCTCTCTATGACCTACAACTTCTATCACTGTGATCCCACATTCAGGGTTGTGCGTGTGTGTGTGTGTGTGTGTGTGTATGTGTGTGTGTTTTCTATCTGACACATCCCATCCTTATTGCTTTTTTTATCTGCTGTTTAATTCCATACTTTCTCCAGCTGTGTTTTCTCTCAAGCTCTTTTTTATGCAGTCCTCAGCTGACAGATGAAGCGAATGTGGGTTTTTTCTCCTACTAAATTATTTGCAGTCACCCTCAACTAACTGTCGTACAGCTCTTCGTGATCTGCAGAAAGTTTACCTTGCCCCTTGACACTGTTGCAGCATAACCACTGGTAGACATCCAGGACCACCCCTGCCTCTGTGAGAAAAATACTGACAGTAGAGTTATGTGGTAAGAAACTTGAAGACTGCTCCTGCAAATCTTCAAGTATGAGTTCAAATAGAGATCCACTGAGGAGGAATGAATGCCCCCCACCGTAAAAAATATCCCTTCTGTATTTTGCATTCAATGTTCCTTTTTCTTGTATGTGTTTTGTATCTTCAGCCAATAAAAGATTCCTTTTAAAGAGAATTGGGGAAGAAGCATAAGACTTAACTCTTTGGGACACAGGAGACGATGCACATCAGTATGGAACTGGTTCCATTCAGTCTGTTGTAGCATATAAATCTAACACCACTACACGTTTAAATACCCATTCTGGTAAAACCCTCCCTCATTACACAAGTGTTGCATTCAGTCAAACTGCAAAGGTCTGTAGGTTTAGTTCGTTTTTATCCTGTCTATTTCTGTAACTTAAATGCAGAAAATACTATACAGAAAATATCCTCCAATCTGATCAGAACTCCACGAGCCGAGGCAGACCCTAAACGCAATCGAGTTAAAGCAACCCAAAGAATGGACTTTGAGAACCCTGGCCAGGCCAGGAGAGGGGGTGAGCGAGGGGAGGGGAGAAGGCTTCTCCTTGTAGCTTCATGGGTTTTTCCCCAAGAACTTGTTCATCTCTTCTGCTAAGGTCTCACTCATTCCTGGTTAATGACAAAGCTGCAGCCAAGATTTGTCGTCTAGCCGTACAACTCTGCAACTTCTTGCTGGGATCATGTGCCTGCCTATTGAGCCATATATATCTCTGTAAGAAAAAACTCCAGTGGGCTTGGACCACAACTCATCTGGCTAGAACACAGCTTGTCTGTTTGGCCACACATTTTTAATCCTGACTCTTGCATGCAGTTTATAGCACCTTGTTCATAAGAAATTGCAGTTTATTCTTAGAAATATATATTTTAGGTTTTTTAATCTTTATACCCATAAATGGACTATTTTTTTGTCTTGGCTGGTTTCAAAAGTGACCATTTTGTTTAAATGCTGTAATTGCAAATGTGTTGTAAACGTTGTTTTGTTCTATAGTTTACACAAAGGTGCCAAAGTAAATAGTTAATAAAAAAACAAACAAACCCTAGCAAATTATTAAGTTGCTTTAGCTGTTCTTCATATTTTGGTCTCTGCTCTTTTTTTTTTTTGTCAGCCTTTCATTTTTTCCTAGACATATCATTTTGCCCTAATGCTTTCTTTTAAAAGAAAAAAAAGTGCATCTAAAAAAATGTTCAAATACCACTTTTTTTAGTGCTCTCAAATAGTAGGGAGAATATTTTCTTTGAAACGTTACACTAATGTAAGAGTACAGCAGCATTCAAAAATGTAATATACTTTTTGTATAACAGTCTTCAGAGTGTGTCTGGAGTGGGGGGAAAAAACTAACCCTGTTACTTTTCAGAAGCCTCTTCCCTCAGCTACCAGAATATGAATTGTGCTTTTTCACTGCATCAAAAAGTTATAGTTTATGCAGACTTGCAAACAGGGCATGTATCACCGTTGCATCCTTTGATGCAAAAAGCAGCAAAACCTTTTTTATGTTTCATAAGTCTGATATGGGTACAGAGAGTCTTTCTTAAGTTGGTAAATAATGTAAATACATGTCCTTTCAGAGAGTGAGTCTGTTATCTAGGTATTTTGTGTCATTTAATAAATATTAAACAGTTTTGTGTTGATAAACTCTTGTGTGTAAAATGCCTTCTTACTCCCAAGTTCTGTATGTTGGGCTTACTAATGTTTATGGCTTCTTTAAATTCTTTAGCTTGTGCTTTGATAGCAAAATACTTGTTTGCTTCTTAAATAGTTCCTTATTCATTCAGTCATTAAAATCCCTTGAGTTTTCTAAGTGGCTTCCATTCCTGAATTTTTATTATTTTGGGTTTTTCACTAAGTCTTCTGTGGTTCTTTGAGAGGAAGGAGATAAGCATCCTCACCAACTCTGAATCGGGATTAGAATGTGTAGCAGTGTCAGAAATGGTACAAAAATACCAAAAGTAGTGGCTTGTTGCTCTTAGAGGAAGCTCCTCTCCTGTATGATTATTCCTTGTCTCCCGGTTACAGTTTATAATTTTTTCAATGGCTCTGATATGATTATTGAAGTATAAGGGACAGGGCTTCACAGGGAATTTGCTTCTGTTCCTGAGGGTGGCCAGCTGGCCATTCCTTGAGTTTTCTTCAGCCATTTGGAACCACTAGAGCAAATCTGAGGAGCAGGACCATCTCCAGCCTGGCCTTTCCCAGTGCAGGAGCTCTGAGAACTCAGTGGAGATGGGAGGCAGAGTGTTTTGAATTTCTTTTCTGGGTTTTGGAAACCTGGACAGCTGAAGCAAAGCAAGTGCTGGTCCTGCAGACTGATCTGTGGAAAGCTGGCACGTGCTGCAGGGAGGTCACACAGCCCTGCTGTAATCACAAAACAGTCCTAGTGCCGGTGGGTTCAGATAGGTCTGGGAAATGTCTGCCACTAATCCTGCTCAGGCACTTACTTTATTACAGCCTGGAGGGATCTAAATGCATGGGATGGTTTTTCCACTAACACTTTCTCCTTAAAGAGAGTTTTTCCTACTTCCTTCATGCTCCATGAAAAAAAAGAATCCTACAGAAGCAGATGACTATTTGGAGACTAATAGATTGTCTGTCTACTCTGAGGATAAGACCAGAGAGCAGTAAATTCTTTCATTTCTTTTCCTGTATGAAATGCAATATATGCTACTATACTTTCTCCTGATTGAGAGAAACTGATGCCAAATCAAATTTAAGATGGTTGCTTTGGATTTGCCCTTTTCCTCCCCCCTTAAAGAGGCCAGGGCCTGTGGACATACATTTGGACAGGGAACACCTCACTCAAGTGCTTGAGAGACATTAGACTTTGTGCAGAGGGTATCTTGTAAAATATGGAGTTAACTGGAAAGAGGAGCAATGGATGGTGATTAACCTTCAATGGAGCAGGTTTTTCTTCTGGTTAAGTAATTGCTTCCTGATACAAGGTCACTTTTAAAGTGACTCACAGCTTGTCTTGCCACTGCTTATTAGGATATAAAGAAAACAAGAAAAAGAACTTTGAAAGTTAATTTTCTAAAAGCAGTAGGATATTGCAGTACCATAGATAAACCCCTTGTCTTAAGCTTAGGAAAAGTAGTTCAAATCCAGCAAATACTAAATTTTTATTGATTGCTACAGATTTACCCAGGCCAGCCACAGTAACTGGGTCTGACCCTGAGAATGCCAAGTCTAAATGAGTGTTTTCAATTAGTCTTGTTAGTTCTTTAGTTACAGCTCAAGCTGGTGCTTCCAGAGAGAGACCTCTACCCCAGTTCACACATCTCAGTTACACCCATGCCACCCATCACCTGATCCCCAAATCAGTCACTAAATTCTGGTCCATGGTCTCCTGATCTCTTACTGGATTTCACTGTCACTGGGCTGGCCGCCTTCTGAAGTTACTTTATTACCTTGGAATTGTCTCCTGGGTCCTTATCATCTTCATTCTGCTCCTATCTGCTGAATTCAGGGAGTTCTTTGTTAGCAGCATTGTTTTATCAGAAGTTTATGTTTGGTCAGCTCTTGTGGCCTGAGGCTTCTGCAGCTTCAGCTGCTGATGGTGAGACACCAGTGCTAAATGAGACTGTTCAGAGAGGAGAATACACTTAACCTAATTCCTCTATAACATTGATGATAGTTCTTTAGCTTACTCCTTAAAACAACCAGTTGTTTGTCAGCTTGAAAAACCTTTTAGAGCTGGAGGAAAGCAGGGATGTCACTAGGTGCTTCTGTGTTAAAATGCCTGAGTCATCGTAGCTTGCTATGAAATTTTGTTGTTTCCAAAAAGTGTACAGATTCTGTTCCATCTAATGGTATTTGCAGTAGCAAGGAAGTTGCTTTTCCAGTAGATCCAACATTTAGATGCTTTATGCAATCAAGGCACACAGAGGGTCAGGTGTCAGACTGACAATAATGCCCAGGCCATTGCAGGGCTCAAGGGCTCCCAGGCTTCTTTGCAAAGCTTAGTCACTATGACTTTGCAGACAAGGGCAAGCATACAAGTAAACTGCATCTACAATGATATGGAATAGATTTCTTTTTACTATTTGGAGCAGGAAGTAGATTTAATGCAGCGTGAAATATCAGTACTGAGTTATTTGCGAGATATGCAGTTAATATGTAGCTTTTTTTCCCCTTCTGGACCAAACCTCACACAAAATTATCACAATGCCTGTTCTGTTTTACCCTTATTAGTCTCTGAAGCTTGAGATACATATGAGAACAATTTGTTACCATGGTCAAAAACAGATACCTTTGTCACTTTTGACAGTCCCCTGAGTACATCCACCAAGTCCTTCAGTTGGTGCTAGTTTGAGGCAAGGCTGCTTTACTAATTTTCACTAAAGGCTGGGCAAGACACTGGGCAGGCCAAGTTCTGCCACGTGCGTGCTGGGGAGGAGGTACAGCTACTTTTGGGCACGAGATGGGAACAAAGATTACAAAACAGAGCCTCTGTGGAGATGAACTGAAACCTTGTCACCACACAGGTAAAGCTGTAGGATGTGGTCAGGGACTAGGTCAGGCTCACTCCTCCAGAGAACTGGTTCTGCAACCACAGAGCTGCGATTCTGTTGCTTGCAGAATTGGCACCATCCTCATATCCCTTCAGCTTCTTTTGATTCCTACAGCAGCAGCTGCTGCTTCAAATTCCAGCTCCAAAAGCACAGCAGACACACAACCTCAAACTGGAGAGAGATCATTCTCCAAAAGGGCTCAGGGCGATGCAGTCCAAACAGGCATCAGCTCAGGGTTTGCCAGACCTGGTTTCCAACCTCTGTCAGAGCTGGGAACTGTAGACTAATTACAGATATCGTTATGCTCTCTGTAAAAGGGATGTAATGTTATTCTAGGTCACAAGGGATCCTGTAGCCCTGAAATCCTGCAGTTAAAATATCCAGATATGAAAATGACTGTGTACTGCATAATCTCTCTCCCAACCCTGTGTTTTTGATATAACTCCCTTTCCTGCTGAAATCTCTCAGAAAATGTTACAGCCAACACGTTTCATAAGAGCTGGAAGTGGGAGGTGCCTCCTGTGCAGAGCCATTTTCACACAATAATTTCTGCTCTGAAGCTGACAGATGTATCTCCAGCAAGTTCTCACTGTGTGTCGATAAAACCACAAAAGCGAAGAGTATTGACACTGTTCTACTTCGCTGTAACAAGCCCAGAGAACATGTTGAGCTGTCGGTCAAACGAGTTCTTTTTTCACGTTAAACAGACCTACATGTAGAAGCAGTTTGTCGTGACTCACAGAACGCATAAATCTCATCTGCTGCCACATGTTAACCCAGCTGCCGAGCGCTCTAGCACGTGTCACATCCAGCAGCAGCTGGAAATGCCTCTGAGCACAACAGTGGCACGCCTCGCCCCCCATCCCACAGCAGTGGGACAGCACAGGAGCAGCTGCTGCCCCGGCACCGTGTCCAAGCCCAGCTCCTGCCCCGCTTTCCCCCCCCTCCAGAGCACCAGCACATGACTAAACCAAGCCGCGTGTGTGTGAGCCGTGTTTGTTTAACAGGCTGTGACAAAACGCCGCCTGTGCCTCTGCTCCGGCCTGCTGCGCCGGGAATGTGTTTTTCCAGCTGTGTCTCAACACCAGATTTCACAGGGCTTTAGCAGGAAGTTTTGCAGCCCTCTGCTGCAACCTGCTCTCTGATCTCTCCACCGCCCCACCAAGCCGTTCTTTTTTTGGCATTTCACGTGATTTCCCCGGTCTTGACTCAGCAGTTTCCCGCAGCAGCATTTATTGGTTTGGTTTCCTACCACCACCTCCTCCAGAAACCCGGCGGCTCAGAAACGCTGCCATCTGCTCAGAGCTTTCTCACAGCTTAGATAAGGAGTGTTTTTTCAGAGCAAGCAGCACAGAGCTCTCGGAGCCCTCCCTGTCCTGTCCCTGGGCGGGCTCACACACGCAGCCGAAGCACTGCAGATGTCACACTGGGCTGGACAAAGTATGGTCTTCATTACGGTGTCCAGATCCCAAATCCCTAGTCCCCAGGCTACAGACTGGGGCTGCATGAGAAGGAAAAAACAGCTGTAACTCTCAGTTGTTGGCATAGTCCCAAGAAGGCCCCTGTGGTTCATTCCCCTCTGCCAAGTGAATGTGTGACCTCTCTGGCCAGCATTAATATATTCCTCTTTCCATCCCTTCCACGTGAAATGGTACCAAATCCTTCCTCTGCCTTCTGGAAAGGAATAATTGGTTCTGACACAATCTTGTCCCTGGAAAAAAAAAATACAGGAATTGCCCTTCTGTTAAGAGATATCTAAAAGAATGAATAAAAATAC
The DNA here is from genome assembly GCF_036250125.1 of Pseudopipra pipra. Taxonomy (NCBI): domain Eukaryota; kingdom Metazoa; phylum Chordata; class Aves; order Passeriformes; family Pipridae; genus Pseudopipra; species Pseudopipra pipra. The sequence continues at coordinate 9,089,481 of NC_087561.1, forward strand.
ATTAGAATAAAGTTGTGATTACTGCACGTCCTAGGCATTATCTCTTCCTTCTTTTTATCACAATCTCTACTCTTCTGCACCAGGAATCAGAAACATTAAGTTACTCTGTGATTAATTAAACAGTGGACACTTCACTTCTGGCCACACACGTTCTCCAATTTTTGCAAGCCTCTGGGTTAAGAAAAGTTTGATTACAGATATAATACCTAACCAGCTGAAACTGATAAAAGAGTCACAGAGGATTAAGCATATGATGTGAATGACAGTTATTGAACAGCCTTTACACTTGAAATTAGGCATAAATCCATATTCCTTGATGAACCAAAGCTTTAAAAAGAAATCATAAGGTTTTGCATATTTGTTCTCAGTACATGTCAATACCTTCTTAAAATGACTGACATCAGACTTGGTGCACCATGGTAAAACTGTAATGCCCTACAGAAACATTACAGTCCTTATTCTCCCATCCATCAGTAAACATAAGGAATGTCTTAGAAAACCAGGATCAGCTTGCCATCCATCAGCGGCTCCCAAAGTCATGCCAAATGCAAAAGCATTTCTCTCTAGTAAGCAAAAGGATAAGGCATTTTCTCTGCATTCTGGTAACAATCATTCAGTCTTCTATCGTTAAAGGAAAGTAGCTGAGTTTGCATATGAGTGTGAGTTTATGTCACTGAAGTCCAACTATCACATAAATTTTACTGGTTTTTAAGACTGACACAATCAATAAAGAAATTACTCTTGATAAATAAGATGAGGTTGAATCCTACAAGTACTGAATATAATAGCTTATGGAACTTAAGAGGAATCAGACAATACCTGATGCCAAACACTAATTTTTTTTTTCCTAAGGAAAGCTGAAGGATTTGTAAAAGGAGAGGAACTGTTTCATTTTGTTCCCTTCAGAGCTTCAGAGAAGAGACAGGCTTTGGGAACTGCCCAAAAATTCTTTATTCAGGGAGAACAGTGCCAAAATCAAGCTTCTGTCAGTTGGCTGGGCAAGAGGAGAATATTGCTGTGCAAATGCAAGAGTACCTTGCTTTTAACAACCTTTTAACACATTCAGATGGCTGGAGCATGTGGGCTTTGTTAGACAAACTTCCTCCTGTACATGACCACGAGGTGCTTGTACCAACTCTCTGCAGGTGGAATTCGATCCATTTGTTTCCCCAAGGATTCCACACGAGGGCAGGAGCCCTTTGGGCAGCTTTTGTGGTTGCCTCATCTCTTGCTGTGCAGTCTCTGGGGTCAGCCTTGTTGCACACACCCCACGTCAGTCCCTCTGTGACAGTCTGTGACAATGACAATAAACCATCAGCTCAAAGTCTGCTGAGATCATGGTAAAATGATGTCACATCACCACCTGTGGAAGCCCATGGAAGGCTGTTACATGGCAGGGATGGAGGCACAGGGAGGGCAAAGTAACCAG